>NC_086319.1:116645526-116960526 GCF_036172605.1 Pelobates fuscus
ATAATATACACATGCACTATGCAGGTGTTGTGGTCGTGACTTAAACATAAATATTAATCTCTTAATACATAATAATTAAGCAATATGGAACAACATTAATATTTTTATAGTTCATGGTATTATGGTCGAATATGTGGATAGAAAATACACAAAACGTTGGTTGTAATATTAAATGTATATTTAATATAACTATAATAAATAAACAGATGCTAGCAGAATGTCAATTTACCACAATAATTATACAATACAAAATTACAACATATTACTTACAAAAGGTTGCTAAATGTTATACAAAAGGCTATTACAATTGCTAAATGTTATATTACTTACAAGGCCCCAGCCCTTTGGCTGGGGTTAAGTCAAAGCTGGTACTACATCTTAGGTCCAGTCAGGTACAGGCAAAGAGACAGAGTTTCTCCTACATCTGTTTTTTTATTCAGTGTAAGTAGGCTGGCCTGTGATGTCACTGCCAGAAGCACATGTCTTCCTACACACTGCCCCTAGTGGTGCCTCCAAAGCATTACACTAAATATGCTTTCTTTATGATGTAAAGTCATTAATTAATAGATACCATTACAAACCACCCTTTGACTTATGTCATAAAACAAGCATTTATAAAACCAGTACATTTTGAATCTTCCCCATTTTAACACTACCTGCCCTACAACAAAACCCACCTTTTGAAGAACGATACCCATTTACCCATTAATTATTACCCATTCACATTTTATTGCTTATATAAATGTTCACCATTGAGCACATGCATTACCAATTGGGAAACCTTGGCCTAAAGTAGGCACATACCCACCCTTATAATAATGAACAACTCAAACCATGTTTTCTTAACCAATGATATTGTGTTCATGTGAGGATGTGTTTTGGAGCTTAATATAGCATTAGACACGACAAACCTATATCACCTGTTAATCATGACACAGATGGACAGTCACCGGAGCTCGTTTTCTGTAGCCCATGGCTGGTCTGTGTGCCTGGCATTTTCACAAACATTAATTCTGGAAACTGGATAGAGTTCTTGAATGAAAACACAGGCAATGACGTACACAAACATAAATGGCAGATGACTTTGTGCCAATTATCACAAGTATTATTTGACTGTTGTGTCTTAACTATGTTTACCCTATGGCGTTCGGTAAATACCTACACACCTCCTGAGAATTCTCTCTTCACATTCAGCACACTCCTGATTCACAGATAAACACAATATCACTGTCGTATTTAACCAATTTAACCTAAACACCCACCAAAACAAAATAAATTCCAACATACCACCCTTCTATTTAAACATGTATAGATAACCCTAAATGCGTACTTTCTCTTATCCCTCTTATCACTCTTCCGTCCACTCATGCACTTTACAGAGACACAAATCAAGCACCTACTGGACAATGGGGTTCCCTCGTTGGAGCCCTCCCACCCAAGTTATGTTTACACAAATAGCCCCTGGTCCATATGGGTCAATTCCCCCTTTCCCAGGCAAGCATACATACATACATACAACAACACATACAGTTTTCAATTGCAATACAATCATTAAAAATAAGAGAATAGTATGCACAAAATCATAGCATAGACATGTTAAATAGACACAATAAAATAAAACACATTCAATAGCTAATCACAGGTCAACATTTAAACACTGGTCTCCATCTGGTATTCTATCTGTGATTCAATGTCCACCCCTGGTTTCTGCTATATCTGAAAAAGGTAAGAAAACAGATCAGGATTACTTTTCCTAGTCACTTATAGCGTATACTGCCAAATCCTTTACTTAGCATATATACATTTATACACATATATACATATATAAATACATTCCTTCAACTTTTCATTTTATAAACAATTTGTTCAACAAGGTAACTTTCTTAATTTTCTACTCGGCTCTTAAAATAAACAATCAGCTAATAGCTGCTTTCTGCATCTTCCTTGCAATTCAGGAGTACACAAAACCAATTTCTAGCCAACTTAAACATGTTTAATAACTCTCCACCCTTTGGATAAATTATAGAGGAGTAAACCACAACACCTCTTCCGCCTCTGATGAAAGACTTTAGGTCAATATGTCTCAAAGTGCAACACTTCTGACAGCTATGAGTGACTCCCTATTAATTTTTAGCCTTTCCACGGACATGTCTGCACCTCGTGGCTAAGGGCCTGCACAACTATCCACCCTGTGGTGGCAGTGGCTTTCCGCATGGGGGTGACCGCCCCCGCAAAATTATAGAGTTGCAAACATACAGCAACCTCTTTTCCGGCTCGATTAAAGGTTCTGGGCCAATATGTCTGCAATTTAACCAGTACACTCACGTATCACTTATTGTATATTTCCTGGTCTCTCAGGAATTTCTATTAAATAGCTTATCCCCTTCCCAGGCAATATACAATGAAAACTAGTCACCAAGGGTCTCTATGGTCATGATAGGCCACCCTACCACTAGTGTAATACGTCCTTATTTTATATATTTCCTGGTCTCTCAGAGATTTTGCATTTCCCTTTCCCAGAGCAATATATATAAACTATTACTAATAAGTTACACAAGGCTACTTATAAGTAATACAGGATTTCAAATACAGGATAGAACTGCATAACAACTATTGGGTATGCTCCCCCTTCTCCGGACACGTATATTCATAGGATGGAAATATTAAAATCAGTTATATAGATGGCTTCTAAAAGAATATAAATCTCAATCTGAGCCCATACACTTACGTTTGTTAAAAATGCTAGCTTGTTAAAATATTCTAACCAGACCAAATAGGACAACAAGGAATTATTTTACGATTTTTTTCTGTTCATTTGTTACCACTTCCTGAACACATATCCTGTAATTCCTTAGTCCTGGATATGAAAGCTGAAAAACACTCCACAAATTGATTAGTTTAGGCAATTACATTTACAAAACAATGCATCCTTTACTATGCAGTTTATTTTCTCATACAGGTAAGACTACCCGCCCCCAATAAGGACAAATTTTTCCCCAGCTGTAGCTGAAAAGGATGGTCTCTTACCTCACCAACCATCCCCCAAACATGTGCTTCACTGTTTTGACTAGAATGTACACTACATGTTCACACAACTGTTAAATTAAAAAGGTGGTCTTTCCTTCATGAGTCATAATCATATATATATATATATATATATATATATATATATATTCCAACAAAGAACAGCTGCTCGCCGGTCTTATAAAAGTCCAAAATTTATTAGATAAAGTTTAAAAGAGACCAACGTTTCAGTCCCAGCTCGGGACTTTCCTCAGGGTAACAGAACAGTATTTAATTTAATCGCATAACAGACAATATATAGGTTGTAAGTAATTAGATAAAACTCACCAAGGTGCAGTGAACGTCTAACAGCCGTGTAACGGAGCACATCCGAGAATTCGCAAAAATGTGTATATGGTTGCTAAGCAACCACCCATGCCCGGACACTGCGATCTTAGCGTAGGTGAAGTGTTTGCCTTAAACAGGGTGATTGAAGAAAGAATATTTATGTGTGCATAACACTAAAAAAGTGCCTATTCTGCTATAATGCAGAGACTTTGGCCAAAATTCATAAGATGCTGCAAGTGCATCCAAATACTAGCATAGTGGAACAATCAATAGTGGATGTGACACCAGTGTGACTATGGGAGATTGCCACATTAGAGAGATATCTGAGAGACAAAATCACCCCTAGGGGCCTCAGATTCTCTAAAACCCCTACATTTGAAAACAAAAAAAAACAAAAGTATGTTAATATGTGGAACGATGCACTTGAAAGATTTTCAATGGAGATGATCAACATAGTCATACTATGTAGAAGTGAAAATTTGACCGAGTTAGATAAAGAGGTCAAAGAAATACAAAAAGTATTAGAATGGATTTTAGAAAATAATTATTTTAATTTTAATTCTAGATTTTATCTACAATTAAAAGGTACGGCTATGGGGACCAGGTTCGCCCCTAGTTACACTAATTTATTTAGGTCAGGCTGGGAATCGGAAGTTATTTATAACAGCCATAACTGGGGGATGAACTTGGTCTCCTACGACAGATATATCGATGATATATTCCTTATATGGAAGAGTACACAATTCTATTTAGAGCTCTTTTTAGCAAGTATAAATTTTAATGAGTGGGGTTTACATTTTAGCAGTTCTTTTAGTAGCCGGAATATTCATTTTTTAGATTTGGAAGAAGGTATTTTAAATTTGTTTTTTTTTTTTAAAGTAGATGCCAATAGTTATGTGCTATATAACAGCGGACACTACACCCCCTGGCTCAATACTATTCCAAAAGGCCAATTACAAAGAATAAGAAGGAACTGCACTGAACAGACTGTTTTTGAAGAGCAAGCGAAAGTAGTGATAGACAAATTTTCTCAAAAACAATATCCCACTGACATATTAAATAGGGCATACGATGAAATAGACAAAGGTTTTTAGACAAAGTAATTGTAACAAAGGACAAGAGAAATCTGAGAAAATACCTTTAGTTTTAGATTTTAATGAGGATTTTAAAAGAGTTAAATCTATTATTAACAGACACTGGCACCTTTTAAAAAAAGACAGGGAATTAGCGACAATCATTCCAGATAAACCTTTTATCACTTTTAGAGGTGCACCTAGTTTAAAGCAAATTTTGACTTTTAACCATCCAAGAAAGGAAGTGCCTGATACGTTTTTAAGTATGAATAAAAAAGGTTTTTACTCATGTGGAAAATGTGTAGGGTGCAAATGTAGCAAAAATAATACTGTAAAAGGGATTAGCAAATTTAAGACAAAATATACATCAGAAGAGTATACTATTAAAGATTTTATTACTTGTTTCACTAAAAATATTATATACCTCTTAATATGCCCATGTGGACTAAAATACGTGGGTAGAACCATTCGCCCTCTACACAAGAGAATTTATGAACATGTCAATAATATCCGAAAAGGTATAGATCATCACAGTGTGTCTGCTCATTTTAAAAAATATTATAACAAAGATCCTAGTGGCCTTACATTTTTAGGAATTCAAATTGTTAAAAAATCATGGCGAGGAGGCAATTTTATCCAACAGATAGGGAAAGAAGAGATGAAATGGGTTCACACATTAGATACCCTTGAACCCAAACGTCTTAATATTGAATTCAATCTGTACAATTTTACTTCATGAATTTTAAATGTATTTTTAGACAAATTTTTAATTTGATATTAATTACTTTCCCCTTTTTCCTTTTGCTAGTAGGTGTATTTATATATATTTATATATTCTAGTTTAATATCTCTTTAAGACTAAGTGTGTTCAAATGTATGTAATAATATGTTTATGTTACTTTATTTATGTTTGTAACATTATGCATTACCAGTACCCCTTTTGCTGCTATTTTTTATCCATTTGCCTTATTTCATTCACTTTGAACATTTTATGGGACTTCACTATATAGACATTTAGTGGATTTACGCCTTTTGTATGTAACCTTGGGTAACCATTCATTTTTACAAACTCCACGCCCACTATATGGGCTTTAAAAGCCAGGACCAGCTACATCAGGACGTGATCTGAGTGTCAGGATCGGGACAGGGATCCAACACGCAGAGTACAAACAGGAGAAGTTACGTATACCGGACCTTAGAACGTAAGGAGTAAGCAAAGAATGGTCTAGAGACAAGCCGAGGTCGAGGAAACGAGAGAGCAGGTAAACGAGAGACAAGCCGGGTTAAAAAGGTAATAGAGGTAAGCAGGGTAGAATAATACAAGCCGGGTCAGAACCAAAGAGACAAATAGAAATAAGAGCGCTGAGTGACTAGACTAGCTAGAACCACGACAGGGCAATGAACCAATACACAAAACCTTATTTTATACCCTGGTTCTAAACAGATGATCACGCCCCCGACGAGTCCTGATTCGTGCTCAGGACTTGATTGACAGGTCGGAACGGATAGTCGTCATGACGTCGGCTACTAGAGCCGCGTCATAAAAGGAGGCAGATCAGAGGCGTCCGGCGTGTAAACGGCCGAGAGGACTGCGAGGAACGAGTGAGTCAGCCCCTCTGAGAGGGCGGAATTCTAAGTGTCTCACCTCCTCTGAGGTAGAGACAACAGGTACCCTGACAGTACCCCCCTCTCAGAAACGCCCACCGGGCGGAAGGAACCGGGATGAGACGGAAACCGGGAATGAAAAGCCCTGCGGAGGCGAGGAGCATGCACCTCCTCCTGGACCACCCAAGACCTCTCCTCAGGACCATATCCTTTCCAGTCTACAAGATATTGTAACCTCCCCCGAGAAATTCGAGAATCGAGGATGGAGTTGATCTCATACTCCTCCTGGCCCTCAACCTGAACAGAGCGAGGGGAGGGTGTAGCGGAGGAAAACCTGTTACAAACTAGAGGCTTCAACAAGGAAACATGAAAGGAGTTAGGAATGCGCAAGCCAGGTGGAAGGGCAAGGCGATACGCAACAGGATTAATTCGAGTCAGAACCTTGTAAGGACCAATGTAACGAGGCGCAAATTTCATAGAGGGAACCTTCAAGAGAATGTTTCTGGTACTCAACCATACCCTATCCCCTGGAACAAAAACCGGAGCCGCCCTTCTACGCGTGTTGTTTGAACAACGTGGAATTATGAAGGAGAATTTGTCGAGTCTGATCCCACAACTTCCTCAAATTGGCAACATGGACATCAACCGACGGTACCCCTTGGGAAGGGGAAACCGAGGGAAGAATAGGAGGATGAAAGCCATAATTCATGAAAAAGGGGCTAGAACGAGTCGAATCGCAAACGAGATTGTTGTGTGCAAACTCCGCCCAAGGAATCAGACCGACCCAATCGTCCTGGTGTTCGGAAACAAAACAACGCAAATATTGTTCAATCTTTTGGTTGGTGCGTTCAGCAGCTCCGTTAGACCGGGGATGATATGCAGAAGAGAAATTCAATTTGATACCCAATTGAGAACAAAAGGATTTCCAAAAACGGGAAACAAATTGGGAACCTCTATCAGAGACAATTTCGGAGGGTATACCATGTAAACGAAAAATCTCTCTCGCGAATATCTCAGCCAATTCGGGAGAAGACGGAAGTTTAGGTAAGGGCATGAAATGAGCCATCTTGGTAAACCTGTCAACCACCGTGAGAATAACAGTCTGTCTTTTAGAAATAGGCAAATCGACAATGAAATCCATAGCCAAACAGGACCATGGTCTCTCGGGAATTTCCAAGGGGTGCAAGAGCCCACAAGGAAGCGTATGAGGTTGCTTAGTCTTCATACAGACCTCACATGCCCCGACGAAATCCTTAATATCCTTACGTAATGAAGGCCACCAGAAATCTTTAGAAATCAAGGAACACGTCTTGCGTATGCCAGGATGCCCAGCCACCTTGCTGTTGTGAAAGCACTGCAACAGTTCCAGTTGGAGTTCAGGAGGAACGAAGTGCCGTGCCCCGGGAGCCTGTCTGGGGGCCAGATGCTGTACCTTCATGATCTCGGCAAGCAACGGGGAGTGTATCCTGAGATTCGTGTTGGCGATAATATTGCACTTGGGAACTACAGAGGACAAAACCGCATCAGATATAGTAGAGGGTTCATGTTGGCGAGACAAAGCATCGGCCTTAGAGTTCTTAGAACCAGGTCTATAAGTGAGCACATAATTGAAATGAGTGAGGAATAAGGACCAACGAGCTTGCCTGGCGGACAAGCGCTTGGCCTCCCCAATATAGGACAAGTTCTTGTGATCTATCAAAATAGTAACAGGGTGCAAGGTCCCTTCCAATAAATGTCTCCACTCCTTTAAAGCCATAATAACCGCTAATAGTTCCCTGTCACCAATGTCATATCTGCTTTCAGGCCCAGACAATTTCTTGGAAAAAAAACCTCATGGATGTAACGGTTTATCCACACCTAATCTTTGAGACAAGATAGCACCTATACCTGTCTCCGAGGCGTCTACCTCGAGTAGGAAAGGCAAAGACGTATCTTGATGAACTAAAATCGGTGCTGAAGCAAAAAGATCCTTGAGTGTTTTGAAAGCAACGAGAGCTTCAGTAGACCAAGTCTTAGTGTCAGCCCCCTGTCTAGTCATATTGGTAATAGGCGCAATAATAGACGAGTATCCTTTAATGAAGCGCCTATAATAATTGGAGAATCCAATAAACCTCTGAATGGCCTTGAGTCCCCTGGGCAATGGCCAATCTAAAATAGACTGGAGTATAACCGGATCCATCTTAAACCCGTCCCCAGAAATAACGTACCCAAGAAAGTTTATCTGAGGCTGGTCAAAACTACATTTCTCCAATTTGCAGTACAATCCATGTTGTAGAAGTTTGCGCAATACCCTTCTGACTTGTCTGTGGTGAGTCTCAATCTCACTAGAGTGTATAAGTATATCATCCAGATATACAATAACGCAATCATGTTGAAATTCCCTAAGAACTTCATTAATCAGGTCCTGAAATACTGCTGGTGCATTACAGAGACCAAAAGGCATTACCGTGTACTCGTAGTGCCCGTAACGGGTATTGAAAGCTGTTTTCCATTCGTCTCCCTGTTGAATTCTCACCAAGTTATACGCCCCTCTGAGATCTAACTTGGTGAAAATTTTGGAGCCTTTTAAACGATCAAAGAGCTCAGTAATCAAAGGAATCGGGTAGGCATTTCTAATAGTTATTTTATTCAATCCCCGATAATCAATACAAGGCCTTAATGTACCATCTTTCTTATTCACAAAAAAGAACCCGGCCCCGGCAGGGGAGGAGGATCTCCTAATGAATCCCTTGTCCAGGTTCTCACGAATATACTCCTCTAAGACTAGGTTCTCCTTAGTAGATAAAGGATATACCGTGCCCCTCGGAGGCATGGTACCGGGCAAGAGTCTGATCTTGCAGTCAAAGGACCTGTGTGAAGGTAGAGTGTCAGCATTCTTCTTGTCAAAGACTGCCTTTAAATCCAGGTATAGGGGTGGTATTTGTAAGTCTGTAGATTGGGTAGAATTAACCAGTGTGTCAGCTACGCAAACCGGTGAGACCTTCTGTAAGCACCTGCTTTGGCAACCTTGACCCCTAGAGACTATTTCACCCAATTCCCAATCGATAATGGGGTTATGTTTCTTAAGCCAAGGATACCCCAAGACTATTGGAACAGAAGGAGATGAAATAAGCATAAAAGATATACCTTCCTCGTGTAAGATACCAACAGTTAAGTTAACAGGTATGGTCTCATGAAAAATAACAGGTTCAGATAATGGTCTACCATCTATGGCCTCAACGGCCAAGGGTGTATCCCTTAGCTGGGATGGGATAGAGTGTTTAGTGACGAAGACTTGGTCAATAAAGCTTTCAGCAGCTCCGGAATCTATCAACGCCATAGTATTTAATACTCCCTTCTCCCAAGCTAAAGAAACAGGTAGTAGAAGCCTATGATCTTTATAGTCATGAATAGAGGACAAGATAGAAACACCCAAGGCCTGTCCTCTAGAGGAACTTAGGTGCGAGCGTTTCCCGGGCGGTTAGGACAGTTTAGGCGTAGGTGACCTCTTGCTCCACAATACATGCACAACCCCTCCCTTCTCCTGTACTGTCTCTCCTCTTCTGAGAGACGAGTATTGCCTATCTGCATAGGTTCTGGAAGCGCTAAAGTTGTAGATTCAGGACTTTGAAATGAGGGAGCTAGTCTAAAGGAAGGTCTACGGGTTCTATCTCGAGTGTTCTGCCTCTCTCTTAAACGTTCATCAATTCGAGAAATAAAAGAAATTAAATCCTCCAAATTTTCAGGAAGCTCTCTTGTGGCAACCTCATCTAGAATTTCGTCTGATAGTCCGTTTAGAAATACGTCCATATAAGCCTGTTCATTCCACTTGACTTCTGCTGCCAAGGATCTGAACTCTAAGGCATAATCAACAAGGGTTCGGTTATGTTGTCTAAGACGTAACAGTAGTCTAGCAGCATTAACCTTTCTACCTGGGGGATCAAAAGTCCTTCTAAAAGCAGTGACAAAGGCATTATAATTATAGACTAACGGATTATCATTCTCCCACAAAGGATTAGCCCATCTCAAAGCTTTATCAATGAGTAGTGTGATTATGAATCTGTAGGGTAGGAGCGGGGTTGTAATTCGAAATGAATACCTATCTGGTTTAAAAAACCTCGACACGTATCCGGAGAGCCACCATAACGTACAGGGGGAGTTATACGGGATGAAGCACCTACTGTGGCTACCTCTAGGCCTGAACTTACAGGAGAGATGGATGCAGTACGCATCTCTTCTGATTGGTTACTAGAACGAGATAGTAAGGCTTGCAACGCTAGAGCCATCTGGTCCATTCTATGATCCATGGCCTCAAATCTAGAGTCAGGAGAACCGACCTGAGTGTTTGTACCTGCAGGATCCATTGGCCCTGTCGTAATGTCAGGATCGGGACAGGGATCCAACACGCAGAGTACAAACAGGAGAAGTTACGTATACCGGACCTTAGAATGGCCGGACTAACGTAAGGAGTAAGCAAAGAATGGTCTAGAGACAAGCCGAGGTCGAGGAAACGAGAGAGCAGGTAAACGAGAGACAAGCCGGGTTAAAAAGGTAATAGAGGTAAGCAGGGTAGAATAATACAAGCCGGGTCAGAACCAAAGAGACAAATAGAAATAAGAGCGCTGAGTGACTAGACTAGCTAGAACCACGACAGGGCAATGAACCAATACACAAAACCTTATTTTATACCCTGGTTCTAAATAGATGATCACGCCCCCGACGAGTCCTGATTCGTGCTCAGGACTTGATTGACAGGTCGGAACGGATAGTCGTCATGACGTCGGCTACTAGAGCCGCGTCATAAAAGGAGGCGGATCAGAGGCGTCCGGCGTGTAAACGGCCGAGAGGACTGCGAGGAACGAGTGAGTCAGCCCCTCTGAGAGGGCGGAATTCTAAGTGTCTCACCTCCTCTGAGGTAGAGACAACAGGTACCCTGACACTGAGGAAGCCGATTGGGCGAAACGCATCATCACGTTCACGACGTCATCACGCTATCACGTGACTGGACAGAGCTCCGAACCCGGAAGTGCCTTGCATAGTGCCGAAAATTTGGTGCGTTCATCTTTACAATGTATTGAACTAGACACTGGCCTTCTATGTGGGAAAGGGAGTCTTTTTTGGAAGAAATAAAGTTTGTTTTAATCAGCTGGCGTCCTGCTGTTGTTACTACCATCTAAGTCCCATGGTGTGGACTACATGCTGGAGAAGTTAGAGCAGACTTTTACTGCTCTTCCCTTGTGAGTTTTATTTATTTTTTTTGGTTGCCTTACAAAGTTTTATACAGTATTATGCTATGTGTCTTTTTTCTTTTTATGTACCATATCTCCTATTTGGAATAACCGAATGATATCTATTGTAAGTTATCAAGTTGTTATTATTTTTATTTTAAATCACTATTCACTTGCAATTTTGCACATGTATTATATTGAGTGTGACTATATTGGACAGACACTCCCTATTTGCACTATTTTGATGCACTAATTTGCACTTTAATTTTATTTATTTTTTTCAATAAGTATTTTATTGATCCGTTTTTTTTTGGGGGGGAAAGGGGGTACAGAAGGAAGAAAAAGGGAGGGGGGGTCGGGGGGGGAACAAATATACATATATCTGCATTTCTCACAGAAAATGGTATTACAAGAGTGGTAGAGGTACTCACAATAACAGTTCTTCACAGAATGGACATAGGTTTCAGATAGCAGTACGAGATAACAGAATGTCAATGTTACAGTATGGTATGTTACACATCACAACATAGGCTACCACAACTTATATATCCCTATCATCCCACCCCATTGGAGTCCAAGGACATTTAGGAGTCTTTGGGGGTAGTTACAGGGTGTGCGGTGGTGCCACTGTTAGGATGAAGTGGGGAGTGGGAGGTGTTAGGATGTGTGTACGGTTCCTTCTAGCTCTGCCCACCTCCGCCAGTTGCATCTCGTGATATTAGAGTGTTTCAATGTGGTCACAGATAGCAATTCGTATTTGAGGAACTGATTAATCATGCGTTTCACCATTACCAAAGGTGGACACCCTGTTTTTTTCCAATTGCATGCAATGACATACCTAGTCGCCAAAATGGACAGTATCACTAATTGCTTGTCTGCGTGGGGCATAGTACCCGGGAGAATGAGAAAGATACCTATAGAGGGTGTGAATGGTGCGAGTATAATTCCCAATTGCTCCCAAATTTTTTGCGTTTCTAACCACAGTGGCCTAATCTCGGGGCAGCTCCACCATACATGAGACATTGTTCCCTCTTCTGTCTCGCATCTCCAACAGTTAGGAGAGGTATTTGGATATATCTTGTGGAGTCTGGACGGTGTGTAGTACCACCTGTAAATAAGTTTCTTGTGGGCTTCAATATGCGAGTAGCAGGAAGTGATGCCTTTCAGGGCGTGAAGTGAGGTTAGCCATGTTTGACCTGTGGGTGAATAGTTGCATTCATTTTCCCACTGTGTGCGGTATGTAAAGGTTAGGGAGGTCTGTTGATGCTGTAGTATAGTGTAACAGATTGATAGAGCTTTGGATTTAGTCGGTGATATGTGACAGCGCTCATATAGACGTGACAAATCTTGGTGTGGTCTGTGCGTGACTTGTGTAGGGGTCGTAACCACACTCGAGATCAGACTTTTCAACTGAAGGTACGGGAAGATGAATGATGGGGGTAGCCGGAATTTCTTTTGCAGTTCAGGGAATGGCATAATAGTTCCTGACTGGCAAATGTCTGTAATGCGGTTCACTCCCATGTCTGTCCATCTGCGTAAGGAGAGCCACGGGGAGACCGAGTTAAGGGCTGTGAGTGGGGCCCAGGTGGAAAATGTCGGTTCTGCTGTTTGGGGGCTGTGGAGATGATCCCATGTGCGGATCGCATAAGTAGTGAGTGGCAGGAGCGCCTTGCGTGTACCTCTAAGGGTTTTGGGTGTCCACATCAAATCCGTTGCGGAGTGTTTGGGGTCATAATTGTTCTCTATGTCTGCCCATTGTAGTGCATGTGGCGGTGCGTGCAATTTTATTGCACCTTCTAGGAGAGCCGCCTTGTGGTATTTTGTGATGTTGGGTAGTCCCAAGCCTCCCTCCTTTGTAGGGAGTTGTAGTAGAGACATGGGTAATCTCGGCTTCTTTTTAGCCCATACATAGGTGGAGATTGTGCTTTGTAATTGCTTGCATATAGTAGGCGATAGGGGTAACGGTAGCATCCGAAACACATAAAGCAGCTTTGGGAGAAGAATCATCTTTACAGCATTGATCCTACCCAACCAGGACAGTAACACATTTTTCCATTTGTGGAGAGTTTGTTTGCATAACAACGGGAGGGTAGAAAAATTGTGTATGCTAATACCTCTATATGTTGCTGCAATTTTCACCCCCAGGTACGTTAGGTGAGTCTGTCTCCAGTCAAAGGAGTGTGCAGATTTAAGTTTTAGGATATCTGTCACGGGGAGGCGGATTGGCAGTGCTTGAGTCTTAGTTTGGTTTAATTTGTAATAGGAGATTTTGCTATATTCGTTAAGTGTGTCGATGAGGTGTGGTAAGGAGCGGTCTGGTGTAGTGAGGGAGAGAAGAATGTCATCTGCGAACATAGATAATTTATATTCTACTCTGTTGATGGTGATGCCCTTTATGTCATTATGTGTTCTAATTTTGTGCGCCAAGGGTTCTAGCGATAAGATGAATAGCAGAGGGGAGAGCGGGCATCCTTGACGGGTGCCGTTCGTGATCGGGAAAGGGCTCGAGAGGAATCCCGCATTGGATACTCTCGCAGTCGGTTTAGAGTATAATGCCATTATGCCAGTTATGAAGGATGTGGGAAAACCAAATTTGAGGAGTACTTGTTCCATGTATGCCCAATTGAGCCTGTCGAAGGCCTTTTCCGCGTCCAGCGCTAGAAGAAGGCCTTCCATTCGGTTTGTTTCCATATGTGCTAAGATGTTCAGGACTTTCCTCGTATTATCCGAACCTTGTCTGCCTTTAACAAAACCAGATTGGTCATTGTGTATGATGCGGGATAGTATGTGTGTGAGGCGGTCCGCTATGATCTTAGCGTATATTTTAGTATCGCAATTAAGTAGCGAAATCGGCCTGAAATTTTGGCAGACTGTGGGTGGTTTACCTGGCTTAGGGAGCGTGGAGATATGCGCTTAAAGCATGTCGGGGGGCAATGCACCCGTAGTAAAACAATGATTAAGGAGTTGTGTGAGGTATGGGGTCAATGTGTCCGAGAAAGTCTGGTAATAGAGGTTGGTAAATCCGTCAGGTCCTGGTGATTTATGTAGGGGAAGTTTCTTAATCGTGTCGTTTACTTCTATTATCGTGAAGGGTTTAGTGATTGTGTCAATGTCTGATTGGGTGAGCGTCGGCAGTTGTATGGTGTCTAAGAAAAGTCGAATTTGTTCCGGTGATGGTGGAGGTGAAGAGGAGTCATCTTTGAGGTTGTAGAGAGAACTATAGAATTGTGCAAATGTTTCTACTATTTCTTGTGGGTTCATAGCTTTTGTCTTGTCTTGCTTAAAGACGTATGCCACTCTAGAGGTGGCCATACGTTGTTTAAGTTGGGATGCCAGGGTCTTTCCCGCTTTATTCCCTTGGGCAAAGAATTTATGTTTAAATTTTTGTAGGATGTAGTTGGTTCTATCTAGTTCAAGATCTGCGAGTTTGGATTGTAGGGTTCTCAATGTTGTATAGTGGTCTGGCGAGGGGGTAGTTTTGTTGCGATGGGTGAGGGTTGCTATTTGTTGGATGAGGTCATCAAACTCGCGCTTTCGCTGCTTGTTAGCGTAACTAGCGTGTTTGATGAATAAGCCCCTAATGACAGCTTTATGTGCTTGCCATAGTGTGGTTATTGAAATATCATCTGATGTGTTGTGTTGGAAATACATTTCTAGTTCTTGCTTGACTTGATGTGTTATAAGGGGTTTTCTGAGTAGCGACTCATTTAATCGCCAAGAGCCTCGTCCCGTAGTGGGGAAGCGGGTCGATAGTGACATAGTTATAGGTGCGTGGTCAGACCATTGTATGAGGCCTATATGTGTGGATTGCACTTTAGAAATTAGGGAGGAGTGCAAGAGGAATCTATCGATTCTTGAGTAAGAGTTGTGTGCCTGTGAGTGGAAGGTGTAGTCTTTGTCAGAGGGGTGTAGGGTCCTCCAGACATCCAGATATTGAGCTTTGTGTAAGTGTGACCCAATGGCATTGGTAGAGTGAGTGCGTCTGTTAGCAGTTTTGCTAGATATTCCCGCAGTGGAAGACGTGTCTAACACATCGTCTAGGATAAAATTCGTGTCACCTCCTATTATTACAGTTCCGAATTTATGGGTATCCGCTAACAACAATATTTTTTCTAGATAGGATAACTGGCTATCATGTGGACCATATACATTAATGAGGGTATATTGCTCATTATTAATATTGCACTGTAGAAGAAGAAATCTGCCTTCCTTGTCTCCTATTTTTTTGTGCAGGGAGAAGGCCACATCTTTGCTAATCAGAATGGAGACTCCTCTCTTTTTTTTGGCGTAACCTGTGTGAAATCCTATGGGGTAGTTTTTGGATGAAAATTTAGGTTTCTTAGCATTCAGAAAGTGAGTTTCCTGAAAGAAGGCTATCATAGCTTTTGCTTTTTTGGCTTCTTCGAGAGCAAGTCTCTGTTTATGGGGGGAATTTAAACCCTTAGCATTTAGTGAAAAGATATTTAAAGCCATGGAGTCACAACCAGTGTGCTGAGTGAAGCATAGACGTATACGGGTTTTGTATGGGACAGCCCATGAGTTAACGCCCTATGTATCAACAAGTGTCTGTTAATCGTAAAGCAAGTTACCATTTTCGTAGGTGGTTTAAGACTGGATTGTGCATAAAGTACATTTGTGGGGGGACAAGGGGTTACAGTAAGGGTGGGGAAGGCAATGTGGTATTGAACAAAAACTATATACAAAGGAGGAGTCAGATAGGGGTTATCTGACCCAGAAAACGAGTTTAGCGGCCCCATGGAGCCTAGGTGGAGGGGAGGGCAAACTGTGGGTAGAACTGCCCGGAAAATTATGGCGGCAGTATTGAGGGTCTGTATAGAACCAACAATATTTAGCGAGGGCGTACGGCCCATAATGCATCAGAGACACTTATGTAGTTCAATACTCTATATTGCTAGGTATCCAAAAAACCTTATAATGCACAAACATACATTTTATCGTTGGAGAATAGAGCATAAGAGCACAACAACTTAGCGAAATCATATGCTTACATATCTTCAGGGTACGGTGCCATAATCAGGTCTATACAGTTCTTTATGTAATGTCAGTCCTTGTTACTTGTTACTTGTGTTTTGTCCCAGTGGACCATTCGTGAGGTATTTTCAGAGGGGATGATCGGAGATCCTTAGAGGGAGCCATGGCGTCTTGTAGGGTCACCGGTATGTTCCAATTCTGGAGTATTTTCGCTCCTTCTGCTGCTGTGGATATGTGGTGTTCTGCGCCATTCCGCTTGATGATGAGGCGGGTAGGGTATCCCCATTTGTACAGGATCTCCGCATCTCTGAGCGCCTTTGTGACTGGGTTCAATTCTTTGCGTTTAGCTAGCGTGGCGGCGGAAAGGTCCACGAACAGTTTGACATGTTGGAATTCAGGTGGTATATTATCAAGATTTCTCGCAGCTCGCATAACCAGTTCCTTGGAGGTGAAGTAATGCATCCGCAGGATCACATCTCTTGCTGCTGTGGGTTGCAGAAATTTCGGTCGTGGTAAGCGGTGAATGCGGTCTAATCGTAGGTCTCCTTCAGTGAGGCCTGGGCATAAGGCCTTAAAGAGACCGATAGCATAATCCCTTAATTCTGAAGGTTTGATTTCCTCCGGTACGCCTCGCAGGCGAATATTGTTGCGCCGGTCACGATCCTCGTGGTCAGCAATCTTGGCTTCCATGTACGCCATTCGAGCCTCTATCGTATCATGCGATGCCGCTAGATCATTGTGAGCACTGATCACTTCCTCCATTTTGTCTTCAATGGCACTCGTGCGTTCACTGATCTCTTTGATATCAGCTCTGACATCGCGAGCTAATTTAGCAAACTCCATTTGTAGATTTTGTTGTAAATCTTGTAGCATCTTGTGCAAGGTGAGTTCTGATGCAGGTGCATTAGTCCCCATAGAGATGGAGGTGCTGTCGCTGGTTTCAGACGCTGCTGTTGGCGATTCTGGGCCTCCGGCGCCATCTTGGATTTTGGTGCGTGGCGGTGTGAAGGAGGATACCCGGGTCACTGCCGGTCGAACTTTAGTTCTCCTGGGCGCTTTCTGGGACATGGTGGTATAGGTTGTCGTAGGCTTTGTGACAAACCTAAATCAGGGCAGATAATGCTCTTGTAATCGCTGTTTAGCAGGAGCCCTCACGGGAGCTAACAGATCACGCGTCCATCTCCGCGCGCTGCCAGGCCACCAACCATGCAAATTTTTAAAGGTACAGCGCACCTTTCTATTTGTATTCTTTGTATGGTGTTTTTTGAGCCTGTACACTTTTAGGTGCTGATCTACCTTTATTTTTAAAATTTGCACTAATATTTTACACCTTAGCGCCTATATTGCATGTTTGTTTGTTATTCTGTTTTAATTAACACTCACAGACTTTTATGCAAGTCCCCATGCAAGGGGACATCCCACAGGGAGGGACGACATGTAACCAATCCCGTACAGTAAAACATAAAACACACCCAGCACAAACACATACAATCCTGCCTGTGATATAATTACTGAACACAATGGGTTAATGTAATTTATCACAGGCAGGAAAAATACAGTTTTTACAGCATATTCATAACTTCTAAAATATACATCACATTCACATAAAAATTATATATTCACAGGCGGGCAACCAGGCTTCTCCAATGCAATTTGGCGAGATTGGTCTCGTCACACTATATTTGGTGGTTAAAATGATACCTTTGTCATTGGAGTATGAGTGATTTAAAAACAAATTAAGAGAGCTTCCTGTACCTTTCCAAATAAAAAACAAATTGTCAATTTAACGATAGTATGAGATCAGGTTTGCCTGCCAGGTATGAGTTCCCCATATAGCTTCTGAATCCCAATTGGCCATAAATAACTGGAGGCAAACCTGGTACCCATAGCTGTGCAACTCTTTTGAAGGTAAAAAGAATCCAAATGCCATAAAAATTGTAATTTAAAATAATCTCAATCCCTGCTTCACATTCCTTTTGGTGGGGAATAATAGAATAGAGGTACTGTACGTCGCAAGTCACCAGGATATAGTCGAATGCCAAGAAATATTATTTTAAAAAAGTAGGAGAGACAGTCTTTTTTTTATTTTATTTTTTATTCTGTATTTTATTCGTGCATGGAAAAACACATATAGCGCACCCTGCCACAACAGCTAGAGCATGCAGAGTCAAACATAGATTTGCATTAATTAGGCAGTGGGAAAAACTTTGCACATTTTTTGGGTTATTAACGCTTGACACAGAGTTATATCCAAACTGATTATGAATAAAATAAGAAACAGGCTTCACATAAAACAGGTTATAATAATAGTAGAGAGTATTGTAGGCTAGTTTTTCACAGGTTTGAGATGCCTTGTTGGCAGCAATCGTCGTTCTAGGAACATATATCTAGATAGTATCATAGCCTATGAGGAGAGTGCACAATTCTATGGGTTTGATTAAACATGTTGAAATATGGATCCACACCTGAGATCTGAGAGGGCATGTGATAGTATGCCACTGACCCCTGTCACCTATTATACAGCCTTGGCTAACTGTGTTAGAGGGAGAATTCTATTGGTGCTACACCATTTGATTAACAGAAAAACAAGGTAAAAACAATATAAAACAATGGAGCGTACTATTGGCACTGGGTTACTGCTCAGACATGTGTGTTTGATGTTGAGCTAAGCTAGCTAATTTAGGTGCTGCTGTGTGTGGTCTAGCGTGGCGAGAGGTCTGTGGCAGAGCAAGACCCTGTATTTACCGCTAACCAATGCACCTCAGTGGGTCTACACAGTACCGATCAGTGAAATGTCCAGTCAGGCAGGGGAGGTGTAAGGCTTCGTCTGTCCCTGGTGAGCGCAGGTGAGTGTAAGCTTGTGGTGTGGCGTTGATCATAGCCTGGGACAGCAATCCTCCTCTTAGGTGTTTTGCCTTGTGTTGTACAGGAACTCTCAAGAGGGGCATGTTGTGCTGATGGCGGTGGGATGCAGCCAGTACGAGTCGGCAGCATCCAGCTGACCTCTTTGCTTTCAGTATTGTTATGATGATTCGCCTATTGGGCTGCAGATGGATGTGGCACTTTAGGTGAGTCGCCTGTGCTGTAGTGGTTCTCCTCTCACGGCTGCCTCGATGTGGGACCGTTACAGCTGTATTGCGGGCTGTTCTTCGTTTCTTAGTGTGAGTCAGTGCTTGTGCGGCTGCCGAGGCACGGGAGACCCCGGTGGCATGTGGTCGCTGTATGGAGATTACCCGTCTATGGGCTCCCGGTGCAAGCTTGTTTTGCCGCTTTAAATCAACCGTCGGAGGTAAGTAGTCTTGCCTGCCAGCCCTCCGTTGCCTCTCTTCGAGCTTGCACCAGAATTCCATGAATATTGCGTCCAGCTTTGTGAGGGTCTCTTCCCTCGGGCCTTGTGGCGTGTTATTAGGGCTTGCGCCAGCCATCTTGGCTCTTGCCAATTCGTCCCTCATGGACGTGTGCTGGGTCATTGGGAAAGTGGGTGGTTGGGAGTACGGTGTGGGTGCTGGAGCCGTGATAACCCCCGCCGGTAAGGGGGGGAACGGGAAAACACAGCTGCATTCACGTTTAACAGCAGGGTGGCCAGCAGGAAGATCGGCCGCTTCCTCCACGCTAGCCCCCCTATGTAGGCCGCAGTTGTGCATCGATGCCATGTTGCTTGGTTTGCATTCAAAAAGTTGCCAGCTTTTTCCCAGTCTTCAGGTGTCCGATGTTGATGAGGGAAAATTTAAAATTTAGGCACTTTTGAAGGGCCCGACCTCCGGAGAGACAGAGTCTTGTAGATAAGATTGCATTATTTTGACAGAAGGTTGGAGTAAAATGTCAATATACTCTTACAAATTGGATAAAATAGAGTTGATCCCTGAGACAAATATTCAGCCTAGGGTACATACACAATATATTTAGATAGTTGTATTCCTTTTTGTTCAAAATGTTAAGATTAATTCCTTTGGTTACATTTATTGACTTGTCCCTGCTGGTTAAACTATGTTGACCACATATCTAGATACGGAGGTTCCTTGAACAATGGATAATCTATAAAAAATAATAGGATTATTAATATGCTCACTACTCATTTTAGACAGTACCATGATTTGGATGTGAATTCATTCTAAATTATGTGTCTTAAATGGATTCGTGATGTGTGTGTGTGTGTGTGTGTGTATGGTGTAAAAAGTATTCCAACATACCAAACCTTAAAAAAAAAACAGTTTTGAAAAACTATGCAATCCTTATGTTATGTGACCTGTAAAACAGAAGCAATTGGCAATTACCATGTAATTTAGGAAGGTTTCCAAAAAAGGTAATTTTATTAAGTATTCTCTGAGGTAGACTTAAGCACAGCAGAACAATGGGCAAATCACTTCTACTGAAAGTAAACAAAATTATTGGATTAGACATAGATCTATATATATACATATATACTTTTGACATTACCTACGATGCCTGTATAATAAGCAGTGGATTCATTAATTCACACAGTATAGAGGGAAAGTAAAATGTTACATTAAAATTAAACTTTGCAAATACAGCTACTATTGTGTCTTGCTCAGATTAATTCAAAGAGCAGCATTGGTGAATTAGATTTTGTGATTCAGGACCTAATATTTACACTGCCATCAGAGTTATTTTCCCATACTTCCACTCCTCTCCAATTACATTTAAAATAAATATACTTGTATGTATCTGCCTGCTTTCTTTCAACAATATTGTTACACTTTAGTTTATTTATATCTCTTTTACATGTTATGTTTGTGACAAGACCAATCTCGCCACATTGCATTGGAGGAGCCTGGTTGCCCGCCTGCTGCCTTTGGATTATGGACCGGCAGTTAAAGGGTTAATTTTACTGTGCAGAAAGATTTATTTCTTCCTTTCTGCACAGCCGTTCGGTAGATTCTATCTACCGAACAAACAGCCTTTTTTCAACCTCCCCAGAGCCGTGGGAAGCCGGCCGATGCCGTTAATTGGCCACCCAGAAGCTGGAGTGCGCCCTCTATTTACCTCCCTGAAGCCGCGGTTAACCGCGGCTTAACGAGCGTTTGCCGGCAATTGACCACCCAGTAGCTGCGGTTAACCGTGTGAATAGGATCTGAGCGCTATTCGGTAGTTTTGTGCGCTCAGATCCCAGCTATCTGGGGATATGTGAAATGTCTGTGTGTTATATGTAAAATGTAACTTTATGTATTTTATGGTGTTTTACTGTCTTTGTATCCCCACGTGCATAATGGTGATTTGCCTTTGTCCTGGGAGATAATTGAATTACTTCTCAATTATCTCCAGGGCAGAGGAGAGGAAGCCAGGATGCATTGCGGGGATGTTTTACTGCTGTATGTCTGTAATTGGTGTATGTCTGTCTTTTGTCACAGTCTCCCATCTGGTCCCCTAGGGGAGTGTCCACCAGGTGGGAGACCTGCATAAATACTGGGCGGGTAGCCCTGAAATAAACAGACCACTGCTTGACCCTCAACACGGAGCCTTGTCTCGTTCTTGGGGGGATTCACTGTATCCTGCTAGGGACTGATTTCCAGGAGTGGGAGCTTTTCCTGTTCGTCTGCTAGCAGCTATTCGTGAAGATCAAGTTCGGGAGTTTGGAGTGCTACCTTATTCCCTTCTATGCAGGTCGGGAGTTTGGTGCATTCACTTATATCGAATTCGTGCGTTTTGGTGATTTTACAGTAGCTGTGCCTGTCTTTGAAAAGGGGATTATCGCCTAAACGATTTTAACCCCTTTGTCTGCTGAAACGGTCTGTTACAATGTTATCTTAGCAGCTTTCAGTTATTTGAGACAGAATTTTACCCAGTAGGTTCATTTCACGTAATAAATGGCTGTGGTGACTTACACAATATATTCATTTAAGAGAATATGCATTTGGATGTAGTTTTCTTGTCATACTATGTTTCTGCAGAGAATAAATACAATAGAAAAGGGGGTGCAAATGTACAAGAAAAAGTAGTGAATAAAACCAATTGATATTCATTACACATTTTCTGTTGATTCATCTGTAAAAAACATAAAAGCTAACATAGCATAATATTGTTTTAAAATATCAGATTAAAATCAAAGGTAATGGGTCACTCACAATACCCAGAGCCATGTATAGCAGGCTCTGGCTGTAAAGGTGATGGTAAATGAACTCCTTAGGCGATCTGTCCCACTGCCGTTTCTGGTTCGCCTAAGTACTGATAAACTATAGAACTAGTACTGAATATTTATGATTAACTAAATAGTGTCTCTTGTGTCCCCTCCCCAGTCTTTGTCCCTATGTTTGTTTTGTTTTTCTCAAGGTGAATTAGTTGTGTTATAATTATTGTATGTGTAGCCTTACTTTTTTTTTTTTTAAAGTTATTGTACATTAACTTTGCAACTGGTTGTTATTATGTTATGTGAATCAGTCATCTGGAAAAAAATCAGAGTTAACTATTCCTTGAATGTATTTTAAAATTAATAAAATGCTCACTGCATTTTTTAAATTTTAGGTTCAAGCCAGCTATGGCTAGAAATATAACTGCCTTGAAATGATATTAAAGAAAGTAAGGCTTTTCAATATCAGTGGGTGTAAAACAAAAATAAAAATCTTCCCAAGGCTCCTCATACTTCATCCTTTACTGAAAAAAAACATAAAATGAGGGTTACTTTGATACTTTATCAACTAGGTTGGATATTGCTTAATGCTTAATTGCCTTATTTCCACATTCGGAGTGTGCTAGAGGATTAATACATTGTTGTGGATTCCCAAAGACTTCCCATTCTCCTGTCCTGGCTGCCTCTGAATTATTTCTAGATGAATGATGCTCTACTAACTTTTGTCTTTCTTCAATCAATATATTTTCAAATTTCAAAATATTTGATTAAAATGGTGCATAGTATATTTTTATTGCACACAGAAACTATTAAAATAAAAAAAAAATGGAAACATTTAAAAATTTACTTTAAACTGTAATTTACAATGCAAGTGTAAATCAGAAAATCACCCATTAAATAATTTAAATAGAAACATAGAAACATAGAATGTGACGGCAGATAAGAACCATTCGGCCCATCTAGTCTGCCCAATTTTCTAAATACTTTCATTAGTCTCTGGTCTTATCTTATAGTTAGGATAGCCTTATGCCTATCCCACACATGCTTAATCTCCTTTACTGTGTTAACCTCTACCACTTCAGCTGGAAGGCTATTCCATGCATCCACTAGCTTTTAAAGGTTATTACATGAACACTTTCAAATTCTTAAAACAATGAAAAATTATTAGTGTACAATTATTTAGATGTGACAGTAATATTAATAGATATTGAATTTAGGCAAATACATATTACAATAAATACAGTAAAATATGTTTTATATATATATATATATATATATATATATATATATATATATATATTCCCCTTTAAATTACAAATATATTTAATATACTGACTTTATTTTTTTCATTTTTTTGTATATCTGTAAATACAAAAGCATTTTTTTTTTTTAAGAAACAAAATTTTCCATTAAAAAGTAACTTTTTTAGATAATTGGTTCTTTCAATCCATAATAGAACATGGGCTTATGAACAGCCGTGATTCAAATTAAACCTTATTTGTCTTTTAATATGAAGCTATGTTCTTTTATAATTAAGTGAGGATCGATGCCAGCTTTGTGATAGACATTAAGCTTATCCGACATGACGGAGATAGATTTCTGGGAAGTGAGGATTACAATTACCGTGTACAAGTGGGATGACTGGGCCATATCAGCAACATTTAATTATTTTGTAGGTAATTATTCATTTGAGAAACATGTTCCAGTGCAATACTAGAAGAGAAAAAAGACAAATATAATTACTGTTTGTTTGTCTCAATATGATGTTTGCACTGTTGGATGGAAATTCATAATGAGTTGCTCAAATACTTTACAAGAAGAGTTATTTTCTATAATAGTTGAATTTGGTCTGGAATAACGAAGGAAAATTATTCTCATGTGATTTAAAGTATTGTTTAAAATAAAAGCTGACGTCTTCTTATTTAGAAAAATATAAAAAAAAATATTTAAAACATGCACAGAAACAAACTTTCTGGAGTACAAAATAGTATTTTATAATGAATGTGCCTCAGGCAGACTTCAGTAAAATAGTTTTTGAATGCATTTATTTATAAAACTATTGATCAGAACCCAGATTTTCCTTTTGTGTTTACAGCATTGTATATTTTCTTTGCACCAGAAATAATTGTTATGTTGGTTCTGGTTGTTAAGTTATAAATATTAATGCTGTGCCAACAGAGGCAGAATGAAGCTCTTTTTTTCTTGCATCATTCTCCTGTTTGAGTAGTATCCAAGTCAATTTTTACCTATCCAAGAAAATTATTTAGTTTCATTGTAAAGGCATTTATGATATCCATGATGTTCTAGGCACAATTATTTGTTGATGTTAAAACATAAGGAAAGTTAATCGTGTGGGGGCATTAGAATAAAATAAACACGTTCAGATTAATCTTAAAGTATTACATTACTACATAGCACTCCCTGATTCCTTCTTAAACTTCACATATTGTTAAAATTAAATAGGATATTGTGCAACACTATTCCATTTATGCCTGTTAGTTGGGATTATCTATTTCTCATGTGTTGTTAACAATTTAATTGTCAGTGTTGCTGTTGATATATAGAACTGTGAGGGAATATTCAAACTAATGCTTGTTGATATTAATTTCATGAACCTTAATTCAATATATTCCATGTATTAAGATCTCAGTTTATTATAACATATATGAAGACATAACTTAGAAAATATGTAAACTGTCAACCCTAAGCTCTCACATTCTTTGCCAATGTCTTTAGTTATGTTGTTACTTGATTCCTTTATGAATAGCATATGTGTCTTAATAGGTAATGAACAACTAATAACGAAAGCCATAGAGGTGTCTCACTGGGTCCATTAAGGCCCCCTGGAAGGATAGTAACATTATTTTATTTGTCCTTATATTGAATAGCTTTCCAATGAACTTACTCATGGGCGTCTGCAGGAAGGGGCATAACACATGGACTTAACTAGCTGATAATTATCACCTTCAGGATTATAGAAAATAATTCAGGACTTCATGTATGAAGTCAGAATAGGATGATGTAGTCCCTATTTTTTTATTACATTAGGGTTAACTGGGTGCATTTCATGGGTTAACTGGGTGCATTACTTCTACCCACAGTGTGTTTGGGGCTGCACAAAGCATACAAAATACACTGGGCAGTATACCCTTTCCTAATGTCTAAAATGTCAGAAACCTGTTGTCTTGATCCTAGACTGCAGCTGTAAGTCTTGCGAAACCTGTAGTTTTTCTAACAAGTCCTAGCAAACTCTTATTCTAGCCTTTAATAACTTCATAACCATAGCCTTTGAAAAATGTCATATTGAACCTTTTGCAGGGACTGGATCCTTGGTGTTGTCAATGAATGAGGTAGGGTGTGTTTGTGTATTCAGCAGTGAGTGCAGGGGTCAAGTCCTGGGGAAAAAGTGTGGGAACTCACCCAAGATTCCTGCCCCCCCTCCCCCCCTTAAAAAAATAAATAAAAATTACGCTCCTATGCATATAGTGCAATGCATGTATAATGACTGTAGTGTGTTTGTAGTGAATGCAGAGTATGAATAATTAATGTATGTGTTTGTAGTGAGTGCAGAGTGTGTATAATGAATGTTGTGTCTTTGTAGTAAGTGCAGTGTGTATAATGAATGTAGTGTGTTTGTAGTGAGTGCAGTGTGTTTGTAGTGAGTGCAGTGTGTATAATGAATGTAGTGTGCTTGTAGTGAATGCAGAGTGTGTATAATGAATGTAGTGTGTTTGTAGTGAATGCAGAGTGTGTATAGTGAATGTAGTGTGTAGTGAGTGCAGAGTGTGTATAATGAATGCAGAGTGTGTATAGTGAATGTAGTGTGTGTAGTGAGTACAGTGTGTATAGTGAATGTAGTGTGTTTGTAGTGAGTGCAACGTGTGTATAATGAATGTAGTGTGTTTGTAGTGAGTGCAGAGTGTGTATAATGAATGCAGAGTGTGTTTGTAATGAGTGCAGAGTGTGTATAATGAATGTAGTGTTTTTGCAGTAAGTGGAGATTGTGTATAATGAATGCAGTGTGTGTGTGTGCTGGATGAAGTGTGTGTGTGTGCTGGATGAAGTGTGTGTGTGTGGTGGATGATGATGTGTGTGTGTGTGCTGGATGATGATGTGTGTGTGTGTGCTGGATGATGTGTGTGTGTGTGTGCTGGATGATGTGTGTGTGTGTGCTGGATGATGTGTGTGTGTGTGCTGGATGATGTGTGTGTGTGTTGGATGATGTGTGTGTTGGATTGTGTGTGTGTGTGTTGGATTGTGTGTGTGTGTGTGTTGGATTGTGTGTGTGTGTGTTGGATGATGTGTGTGTGTGTTGGATGATGTGTGTGTGTGTGTTGGATGATGTGTGTGTGTGTGTTGGATGATGTGTGTGTGTGTGTTGGATGATGTGTGTGTGTGTGTGTTGGATGATGTGTGTGTGTGTGCTGGATCATGTGTGTGTGAGCTGGATGATGTGTGTGTGTGTGTGTGTGTTGGATGATGTGTGTGTGTGTGATGGATGATGTGTGTGTGTGTGTGCTGGATGATGTGTGTGTGTGTGTGTGCTGGATGATGTGTGGGTGTGTGTGTGTGCTGGATGATGTGTGTGAGCTGGATGATGTGTGTGTGATGGATGATGTGTGTGTGTGTGTGATGGATGATGTGTGTGTGTGTGTGATGGATGATGTGTGTGTGTGTGTGTGATGGATGATGTGTGTGTGTGTGTGTGATGGATGGTGTGTGTGTGTGATGGATGATGTGTGTGTGTGTGTTGGATGATGTGTGTGTGTGTGTTGGATTGTGTGTGTGTGTGTGTGTGTGTTGGATTGTTTGTGCTGGATGATGTGTGTGTGTGTGTCCTGGATGATGTGTGTGTGTGTGTGTGTTGGATGATGTGTGTGTGTGTGTGTGTGTGTGAGACGGCCTCAGAGGCACCGAGAGACATTGTCTGTAGGCTACATTATTATACCCTCATGGAGGATATACTATGCCAATCCAGAAATTCTCCGATCCTCAATGCTTCCAATGCACGGATTCAGATGCTCCCTGACCTGGCTTAGCTTACACTCCAAGGCAGAAGAGCACTAAGGCCCATCACACACAAGCGCTGCAAGCCAAAAACATTCGTTATAGATGGGGATACCCTTTCTCATTGTCAGTGAACCACCAGGGTACACAGTCCTCTATTTCCACAGTGCTGGATGTCCCAGACTTTCTCAAAGCCCTCGACCTCCCCCACATGGATATACCGAACTGGTATGATCTTTTGTCTGCAGTGCTGGATGTCCCAGACTTTCTCAAAGCCCTCGACCTCCCCCACATGGATATACCAGACTGGTATGATCTTTTGTCTTTTATATGTGGGTATGTATATTTATATGTGGGTATGTGTATATATATATATATATATATATATATATATATATATATATGGGTATGTATATATATATAGCCTTATGACAGATGAACCGATGGAAAAGCCCGACGGACAGGAAGAGACCACCAGGGAGAAAGGTTTCCTTCTCACCACCCTCCAGAACTCAGCCAGCTTTGCCGGGCATTTGACTATGAGGGCATTTTTTTCATTTACTTAACCCATACCTTCTGGATGGTTTATGAAACATACAGGTGGCAGGTACTGATCTTCTGCTCCGTACCTTTTGCATCGCAATTGTTCTTCCCTACCTTCACGCAAGTCGCAAGTTGCTCTATTCCTGTGGAAATGGAAAAAGGAGGCGTGGATCCTTATAGAGCAAGCTAAAGTAGGGGAGTCATTATTGGCTAATATATCCTATAGATTTGTGCATGCACACCACACTTTTCATCCCAAAGGACCTCCGAACAGCCCACACAGTGATGTAATTTATTGCCTGACCAACTTCACCCTGAAAGAAACAATTTTTTTGACAGGCCAGAGATCACCCCAGGACAGTGCACTTCAGTGGCCCCATGATCTCTCAATAGTGATTGTGGGCTACAGAAGAGCCTTGAAGCCCTTGACCAGGTTGCTCCAGATACAAAGGATAAGATATTATTGGCAGATGCAAACAAGACTGTTGGCAGATGCAAACAGGCATCTGCCCCCAAACTGGGCAAAGAACTACTGACAATAAATATGTGCAGGCCTGGCCCATTGGACCTGTACTCCCAAAACAGGCCCCTTGCTTCCAGTCCAGCTCTTCCACAATAACCTTGCCATGGAAAGCAAGAGACCATCAAACGGGCGATTTGACTAGACTGCTCACTATAAAGCAAGGCTCCACGGCCCACACTGCAGTAGTGACTAGTAGGACACATGAGGAGCATGCATGGAAGCACACTTTTCAGGGCAATAGGCTCTAATAACTTTTTTGTTTTAAATGTACATTGTATTTTTCGCACCACATCTAGAATTGACTCTAAGCCTCTAACGAGGCTACTGTCTAAATGTTCCCGCCATAACTGCCCATGTGATACTGCCAACAGGCACCTCCTACGACAGCTGTAATGACCCCCTGATTTTTCCCAATGAGCCCTAGTTCAGCAGGAATGATACCTGTGTATTCCTGAGGGACTGATCACCTGATACATACTGCCTCACAGACGCACTTACCCCACCGAGATGGAAACCTAGCCAGCACAGAGCGTTCCTGGGAATGGGCCACTTAGTACTGAACAGGGGCCTGTGGTGCTTACTCAACAGGCCAGTTGCCAGGAGGAGGCAATATGGGAATGGTACTTATGAGGACACTGGGGCTATATGGACACACATAGGCTGCTATCATGGGATGGGGGGACTAACTTAAAAACTGAGCTCTTTTACAAATGATGTGTACAATACCACTTAAACAAGTTTTCACTAGTCTGATGAAATGGAGAGAGAGGGTTTTTGTTTTGTTTAATTTTTCTTGTTGTATATATGACAGCATGCATAAATGAATTCTTTAACATGGCTTTAACTGGCAGAGGTGTGGGATAGAGTCAGGGCCAGGAGCTGCCCTAGGGTGTCAGATAAAACAGAAGGGCTGGTGGTTCCAGCTTACACACTGGCCTCAGTGGGTCTGAGAGCCTCACTATGCCTCTCCTGTCCAATAAAGCTAAACTGACAGGTCAAATCTTAGATACCCAACTAAGATCTTGCATGGAAACTCGATAACAGCTCATGGAGTTCCTTGATTAAAAGGTGCACCCCCATGCTCGCTTTGGCTGCACATACACTAAATAAAAAAAAAAAATTGGAATGATACAGAGAAGATTAGCATGGCTCCTGCGCAAGGATGACACACAAATTTGTGAAGCATTCCATATGAAAAAAAAAAAAGTGCACTTTCCTATCGGCACCCATACTTTCACTTACCAGTTCAATTAAGAACATTGCCAGGGATAAAGCAGTGGAAAATTCCTGGCCACAACAACAGTGTAATAACATATGCTTGTCTAAGGCCCAAGGATGCGGTGGAGAGTTGACTATTAGGGTTTTGTTTTCACGCCTGTCATGACACCACCGTACATTTAGAACCCAAGTTCATCTTTCTTTAATTTGTTAATTGATATTAATCATCTGTATATATTTTTTTTGCTACCAACAGTTAGACTCAATGACAAAGGTGGTCCCAAAGGCCAGTGTCTTGGTAACTGAAGGGGGTTACGGTTCTGCTACAAGGAACTGAGGGCTCCAGATTCATTGACACTGGTATCTACGTTACACTTCTACCTAGATGTTGATTCTGAAATTTAGCTGGAGTACTCTTTCTTGCCAACTTTCTTTACTAACTTTAACCTTATTGATGTTCCGCCTCCCACATGCCTCTTTTTTTTATTTCTCTTTTGCTCCTCTCTCTCATTCCCTACTTACCCTTCTTCCACACCATCTTACTGAAAACCTCTTTACTCATCTCAATGCTTGGCCTCTCTCCTGTGTTCCACCTATTGTTTCCTCAGGTGGCCTGTGGCAAGTTGGGGAACCTTGCCGCTTGCGCTGAGTGGACCCACGTACATGGTGGCACCTCTTAACCTCTTGTCTCTCAATGCTAGGGTCTTAGCCTCCCTGAGACTATTCATAGGACATGAGGTCACTTGTTTAGAATGGAAGAAATATTTAGTGTAAGGCAAAGAAAACGGTTCTTTTTTACAGTAAGAACAATAAGAATGTGGAATTCTCTGCTGAATAATTGTTTAAATAGTAGCTGAATAAATACTTGCAAAACAAAATATTCAGGGATATATGTTTTAATATGTAGGGTAACAGCTTCTTAATCAAAGCAGAAGTCTGGTTGCTATTTTGGGGTTGCAAATATTTTTTTTCTAGTTTGTTGTAAAGTACTTTTAAACTTTTTTTTTGCCTTCTTTTGTACCATCAGCAAAAACAGATGGGAAAAGACCGAACTTGACAGATGCATATACCGTTTAAGCCTGTGCATCTATAAAGAAGAAAGATGTATACACAAAGAGACTTATTTGCCATCTTATATAAACATAGCTCTCATGTCTAGGGTACTGACTAATAAGTGAGATTTTTAACTCAAGTATACATTATTTTACTATGTTTTTATGATAAGAAATATTGCTATTCCTCCCTGGTACAATTCCAACATGTTGAATATATTCAAGTGATTCACTACAATGCTCATTGCTAAGTGAGAACTCACAAATGGGACTATTTCTTGTATTAGTTTTTTTATGAACACCCACATAAAAAAAAATATGCAAAATCTTTAAGGCTAGAAAATGGAGTTAAGAGATGTCATGCAAGAATGTGGGTATTTGGTATGCTTAATTACAACAATTCGTAGAGTGGAAATAAATAAAACAAGAGAGTCAAAGTCCCATCTAAGTGTCTCCAGAATATTAGTGCTCTGCTGTTCTGTTCTCTTGACCCTGACTTGTTAATATGTATTCTCTGCCTATTGGCAGATGTGTTTCCTCATTGTAGGCATTGCAATAAGCCTGATCATACTAAGGATCAGTAACAAAACCCTCACTTTTTCTAGTTACTTCTCTATTTGATAGCTTGTATTACGTTTTGTCTGTTGAGTATTATTTATATGCTTACAGTTCTATATTGATAGTGCATGATATAATCACCTATGATATCATCGTATGCATATTTGTCTATAAATAAATTCATGTTGTTTAGTTTCTCTCGTTTACTGCTATATGTTTATGTAATTATTAAGTGTTATTTAGAAAGACTGAACTTGATGGACACATGTTTCTTTTCAGTTATGTCACTATGTAATGTAATAATTCTCCTGACATAGTTGAATGCATGAAGGCTTTGTTTGGTACTATAGAAACCAATTATGGATGAGAAATCTTTTACATTTTGTGACCTTATATAACTATTTTATTGTATCATATTTACTTACCTAAAGTCTTTTAGAACAAGGGATGGTTCCATTTTCCAGCTCCAATTTTAAACAAATACATAAACACATTGTAAATGAACAAATTAACAAGTTTGTTATAGAAAGCAGTCATTTAATAAGTACAAGTACCATCAAAGTGTTTGGCATTTTCAAGATATAGAAAGTCAGGGTGAAATTAAATGTCAAATGTAATTTGGCAGTAGAGGGTTGAAATATGTGATTGTCCCTAGAGAAAAATCCAAGATGTGTGTGCCAAATTGTTATTTGCATAAAAGTGAGATATAAAGTTATAGATCACGACGTGGCAGCCCTCCAGCACATAAACTTTTCAGAAAACCACTAAAAAGTTCAATCTGAAAACCATTCATCTTTGTAGAAGGGAAAAACCTCATCTAAAATATGAAATGTATTGACATTTTTAGTAGTTCTTCAGAAAATAGTGAGACTGTTAAATCCTATTTATTTTAGCATCCGTCACATTCAGCACTAGTGGACACAAATGCAAAATGAATGCTGACATACTGTATTTAGATAAGATATGCAAATATATGAAACAGACAGAGGAGTTTATAAATCAACCTGCAAATAGAAATGAGAGAAAAGAAAAGAAAAAGAACTGTAATTATGTTTGCTTGGAGGGTTATATTATGTATTTAATATAAAAGATTGTAAATTACCGTATATACTCGAGTATAAGCCGAGTTTTTCAGCCCATTTTTTGGGCTGAAAAACCCCAACTCGGCTTATACTCGAGTCAAGGTCTGTATTATGGCAATTTACATTGCCATAATACAGACTGGGGCTGGCAGAGCTGTAGCTTACCTGTTCTGCAGCTCCTGTCAGCTCTCTCCTCCTCCGCGCCGTCCGTTCAGCACCTCGGTTAGCTCCCAGTGTAAATCTCGCGAGAGCCGCGGCTCTCGCGAGACTTACAGTGTGAGCTGATAGAAGGAGCTGCACGGACGGCGCAGAGGAGGAGAGAGCTGACAGGAGCTGCAGAACAGGTAAGTTACAGCTCTGACAGCCCCCCTCTCCCCCCCACTGAACTGCCACTGGACCACCAGGGAAGGAGAGCCCCCCTCCCTGCCATATATCAAGCAGGGAGGGGGGACCAAAAATAAATAAAATAAGAAATAATAATAAAAAATAATAATAATAATAATAAAAAAGGGGGTATAAGGACCACTGTGGGAGGGAGGGGGTGGGATAAGGACCACTATGGGAGGGAGGGGGGTATAAGGACCACTGTGGGAGGGGGGGGTATAAGGACCACTATGGGAGGGAGGGGGTGGGATAAGGACCACTATGGGAGGGGGGTATAAGGACCGCTATGGGAGGGAGGGGGGGGATAAGGACCACTATGGGAGGGAGGGGGGGATAAGGACCACTATGGGAGGGAGGGGGGGATAAGGACCACTATGGGAGGCAGGGGGGGGGTAAGGACCACTATGGGAGGGAGGGGGGGGATAAGGACCACTATCGGAGGGAGGGGGGTGGGATAAGGACCACTATGGGAGGGAGGGGGGGAGAAAAGGAACACTATGGGAGGGAGGGAGGGGGGGATAAGGACCACTATGGGAGGGAGGGGGATAAGGACCACTATGGGAGGGAGGGGGGATAAGGACCACTATGGGAGGGAGGGGGGGGTAAGGACCACTAGGGGAGGGGGAAGTAAGGACCACTAGGGGAGGGGGAAGTAAGGACCACTAGGGGAGGGGTGAGTCAGGACCACTGGGGGAGGGGGGTGAAGGAACACGGGGGTGGGGAGGTAAGGACCACTGAGGGAGGAGGAGGGGAGGTCAGGACATATGGGGGGGGCAAATATCCTTGCACCGGCCCTGCACACACTGCATTCATACACTGCATTCATACACACACACACTGCACTCATACACACACACTGCACTCACACACACTGCATTCATACACACACACACTGCATTCATACACACACACACTGCACTCATACACACGCTGCACTCATACACACGCTGCACTCATACACACGCTGCACTCATACACACTGCACTCATACACACACGCTGCACTCATACGCACACACTGCATTCATTATACACACACTGTAAATAAATATTCAATTAATATTTTTTTTTAGGATCTAATTTTATTTAGAAATTTACCAGTAGCTGCTGCATTTCCCACCCTAGTCTTATACTCGAGTCAATAAGTTTTCCCAGTTTTTTGGGGAAAAATTAGGGGCCTCGGCTTATATTCGGGTCGGCTTATACTCGAGTATATACGGTATATAAGGAATGTATAATACAAATATTAAATGGTGCTTTTTGAGCACAGCAACACAATATTTTAAATATGCTCAAAGTTCACCGGCCATGTTGACATGGATGTACATAATACAAGGGAACATGTCATTAACTGATTATTGCTAAATTGCTTGACAATGATAGATTTTACTTTCCTGTAAACAACAAAAAATACAGAAGAAGATACTATACACGCACCAATATAGTAAGTATGTTGGTCTACACATCAGCTTGTTCTCACAATGCCAGATCTTAGTTCAAAATGCTGTAAAAACTGTTCCACATATAGTATTTTAAGATTGATATGAGAAAATTATTCAAGAATATGGGTGCCTTTTCAAATACATAGTTACATAGTTAGATAGCTGAAAAGAGACTTGCGTCCATCAAGTTCAGCCTTCCTCACACCTGTTTAGGAATACAGAAACATCATATAATAATAGCAGTTGTTCTATGCATTAAAATAGATCGCATTTTCTTGAACCTGAGGCAAATAGTGTAATCTGCATATTTTAGATAGGAAGTCCATGCATACATATAATTCAGAGTACCAATACCAATATCTCCAAAACACATTTTTTTTTTTTACTCATTACTCCATCTTCAAAAGTTCCAATCTTTTTTATTGTAAGGATGAACTCTAAAACTCCAATGTACTGAGGAATCTGTTCTTTTTCTTAAATAATGAACATGCTATGATACACAATTTCCATATGATGCAGTATCTGATTCTTCAAAACCAACTATCGCCACTGGCCTTCTTTCACTACCATCAACCTTAGGTAGTGCAGCAGAGATGTTGAATCTAGTGTCACTGGGTGACAGCCTGAGACAGACATCCAGTCCACATTATCCCAGGAATATAAACACCAGCCCACTATTGAACATTTTGTTGGATTTCATCCTAGGTGCATGTCAAAACAGCAGGGTAACAAATTCACCCGCCTGATTGCCCAGTTGCTATAGATGGAATTTTCTTTTCCATAATAAAAGGTTACTGACACATGCCCTTGGTCCTGTAAATATATGATACAGGCCTTTGCTCAACAAAGGTTGATTCACTTTCAGTAGGAAGATAGTCCCATTCTTTGTGTTTCTAGTCAAGGAGCACTTCACTACACAATTCTGGAATGCTCCTAGTGGCAATAATGCCTGCCTCTCTTCTCTAGGTTCAAAATGTAGGAGGTCAGAGTGCCTCAACCCTGCTTGCCTTTTAGTTTATCAAGTCTGGAAATAAAGCATGCAAGTTATGCAATATTATACTGTATTTGTTTGAAGCTAGCCTCTATAAAAACACCTTATTAAACCACAGTGATACTATGTGAAGAGACCCTGTCAGTCATTGAGGTTTAGGATCTATGAAAGGATGTGTCAATAACAAAACAAGACAACAAATGTTTTTATTACACAAAAAAAGTATGGTTCTTGCTTTCAAATCTCTGCATAATGCTGCTCCCACCTATCTATACTCCCTTATACACAAGTATGTCCCGTCTAGGCCCTTACGATCTGCGTCTATCTTCTGTCCGTACTCCCACCTCTGATGCTCACCTTCAAGATTTCTCGAGGGCTGCACTGTTCCTGTGGAACTCGCTTCCCTCCTCCGTTAGATGCTCACCCAGTCTCCACTCCTTAAAAAAATCGTTAAAAACCCACTTCTTCATAAAAGCGTATCAATTAAACTGTTAATAGCTCCCAACTGATTCCTCTTCTGCAACTGTCACTAGTCTAATAATATCCTTACCTTTTGTGTCATTTTACCCCACTCCCTCTAGCATGTAAGCTCATTGAGCAGGGCCCTCAAGCCCTCTGTTCCTGTGTGTCCAACTTGTCTGGTTACAACTACATGTCTGTTCGTCCACCCATTGTAAAGCACTGCAGAATTTGACGGCGCTCTATAAATATCATAATAATAATAATAATAATAATAATAATTGTAACAGATCCCTACCAACCTCTGGTGGATGTGAAACAAACAAGGGAATTACAACTTACACATCCATTCGTTCCATTCCTCTGTTCGTCTGGTTCCGTGCGAATTTCACGTGTAATGCAGAGGTGGCCGCCATTTCGGGACTTTCCACGTGTTCGCGGCCATCTTGTGTGCGAACAGCGGTGTTTGCCTGTAACCGCATGGAACTGAAAACGGATACGCAAACAGGCGAACACCGCTGAATCCTCCAGACCTCCATAAGTTCGTACGGAAACTACCGAACGTCCCCTCGTTCGGTAGTTATATGCAATCATCTATGGGGATTCCAGCGAACCCCGCGATTCGCATGGATGGCCAGAGTATCATACCTTTTTACCGTGCGAACGGAGACCGACCGCAAGGCCAAAACTCATGGAACTAATTTCGGCTAGTTGGTCTGTGCGGTCGGTCAAAACTTTGGAACGTTGTATCTCCCGAACTGTACATCCGAATGGGGTGATTTTTGGATATATTGTCCCCCTGAAGGAGAGCTATCCAGCGCTACCGGATTTAAAGCTGTACCCCCTGTTTTTGGGGTACATCCAGAACTGGTGGAAAAATGTGGACATTTTAATTGGGTTATGTAGTTATCTGAGGGGAGGAGACGTGGGGGTGTTACCATCTGTATTATTGGTTGTTTTCATCCTCCCCCTGGGAGTGTTCTGTGTGTATCTATTTCTAATAAAAAGCAGGCTGGGTGTTCCAGTCCTCAGTTCATCTTGACCCTTCAAAACGTAGCCTCGTCTCGTTCTTGGAAGGGGATTATTTGGGAATATTATTCTGCTCCTGTTTACAGCTGAACCTGCTCCTCACTCTGGATATCGTGGATGGGATTACATCAGCCTACTTCTCCACAGCAGCTTGCAGGGAAAAAGGACACCTTCAACGGCAGAAACCCTCTCTCTATCTGGGTAGCCGTTACATTGGTTGGCAGCGGTGGGATGGTTCTTTTTGCCCAAGGAGCAAGTGCTGAATGGAGTCTCAGTATGCCAAGCTGAAAAGACCCACACTGAAAGATCTATTGGAAAATCGTGGTAGGAGTGCTAGTAACAGACCAAGGAGAGAGCTGATAGCTGACCTACTGGAGCTGGACGAAATGGATAGATCCATGGAGGTAACTGAACCTATTGCACCGGTCAGCGAGAACGATGTACTCACTGCTATTGTACAGCGAAGATTAGCATTATATCCGGAAAAGACCACGGAGCTATTAGACAGACTGTTCAAGAACGCAAAAGAGGAGATCGAGACTAAGAGGAGGCAAGACACGGAACATGTATTGGCGCAACAAGCTAGTACACATATAGTTCCTACTCCTCCTCCCGTTGCTGCAGGGAGGAAAATACCATTTACTGCATTTAAAGCGTTTGCAGAAAATGAGGAAGAGATTGATGGGTATTTGGCAGATTTTGAGCGGCAGTGCTCACTGCACCAGATACCCCCAGACCAATGGGTTACTATTCTGGCTGGAAAACTTTCAGGAAAAGCAAATGAGGCTTTTCGGGCACTCACGGCCGAAGATATCACACAATATCAGCGGGTGAAAGCCGCACTACTCACCCGATACGCAGTCACCCCAGAGGCGTATCGCCGTCGCTTCCGGGAGTCCAAAAAGAAGGCAGCGGACTCCCACATGGAATGGGCAAACAAGCTACAAAGGGTGGCATCACATTGGATGCAAGGGTGCAATGCTAACACCGGAGAAGAAGTGCTACAATTGTTCTTGATGGAACATTTCTTCCAAGATTTGGCGGCAGATACACAGGATTGGGTGAGAGATCGCCGCCCAGCCAACTTAAATGAGGCAGCACGACTAGCGGACGAATATGTGGAAACGAGAAAAGTGAGCCAAGGTACTACGCGACCAGCACCTAGAACAGAGGCCCGCAACCCAACCTACGCTGCACGCACAGAATTCCGGGCCCCGGTACCCCCAGGACCTCCACGTCCTCAAGGGTCTAACAACCAGCCCCGGGAATCCTACAGAGTGACGTGTCATCGCTGCGGCAACCTGGGACATATTGCCCGTGTTTGCCCGTTGGGATCAGCCAATAATAATTGGAGGCGCACATCTAACACCGAAAGCCCATCTTCACGCCCCGCTGCTGCTCATTGCCTGGAGATTGAAGGGAGCCCTGAGGAATGCCTGGGAATATTATATGAGGCCAACCCCATACAAGCGGCTTCCCCAGATAATCGCCAGCACCACCGTCAGGAGGTGCGTGTAAATGGACAGATAGCACAAGGCCTAAGGGACACTGGCGCTACCATCACTTTAATACAAAAGCATCTGGTGAAACCAGAACTTGTGTCTAACCGTACTGTTGCTGTTCGGGTCGCAGGGGGGGCTGTTTTTCGCTTACCCACCGCCCGGGTACACTTGGATTGGGGAGTCGGGTCAGGAAAGACCACGGTGGGCATTATGGACAACCTACCCGCTGAGGTCGTGTTGGGCAATGATATTGGCCCTCTAGCCTCGGCCTTTTTACCCACTACTGCTGCGGCTTGCCCCGTGACCACCCGCTCACAGACCCGTATCGAGGACGATCCGCCAACAGGTCGGGAGACCCAGGTAAGCCACCGACAGACACCTAGCAATGACACTACAGATAGACCGCTAGCTTGGGACACCCCAGAGGAGTTTGGGAGGGAAACTAGACAGGACCCCACCCTCCGAAAGTACCGAGAACTAGCTGACAATAGAGGGGATGAGCGGGAACGTTTTATATGGGAGGGGGACCGATTATACAGATTAACCGAAGGCAGGAAGAGAGGCTGTGCTCCTTCGCAGAAGCGCCAATTAGTGGTACCTAGAAAGTACCGATTGGAGCTTCTCCGAATTGGCCACGACATTCCGTTAGCAGGACATCTAGGGGGTAACCGCACCACCTACAGAATCACTCAGACCTTCTTTTGGCCAGGAATCTCGAAGGACGTGCGCCGTTACTGTAGCACGTGTGATGTATGCCAGGGGGTGGGGAAGAGAGGGGATCATCCGAAAGCTCGACTGTCCCCTATGCCTGTGATCGAGGAACCATTTAGCAGGGTGGCAGTCGATCTAGTAGGACCCCTACCTAACCCCAGTCCCTCTGGTAAGAAATACATTCTTACCGTGGTGGACTATGCCACCCGCTACCCAGAAGCCGTCGCTCTGACGAATATCCAGGCTGACACTGTCGCCAGTGCGCTAGTCGGGATATTCACCAGAGTAGGATTTCCCCAGGAAATCTTGTCGGACAGAGGGACCCAGTTTACCGCAGACTTAACCCAGCAGTTGTGGAAGGTCTGTGGTATTAAGCCCCTACTTAGTTCACCGTACCACCCCCAGACTAACGGTCTCTGTGAACGCTTTAATGGTACCCTAAAGCAATTGCTACGGACCTTTACGGCGGAATACAGAGACTGGGAGCGATTTTTGCCACACCTCCTGTTTGCTTACCGGGAGGTACCGCAGGAGTCCACTGGGTTCTCTCCCTTTGAACTGCTCTATGGACGGAGGGTGCGAGGCCCTCTCGACCTCATCCGGGAGCACTGGGAGGGAGAGACGGAACACGAAGGTGTCCCCATCGTACCATATGTGCTAGAAATGCGGGACCGTATGGAACAGTTAGCCCGGATGGCCCGGGATCATCTCCATGCGGCCCAGAGTCGGCAGAAACATTGGTACGATCGGAACGCTAGGCTGAGAACATTCCAGGTAGGACAGAAAGTTCTAGTACTTAAACCCGTTCGAGGAAATAAATTGCAGACCTCCTGGCAAGGCCCCTACAAAGTAGTAGCCCAGGTCTGTGACACCACCTATATCATTGCCAGTAGCAAGGACGAAAAGATACAGAAGTCCTTTCATATAAACCTATTAAAGGAATACCAAGAACGGCCCGAAGACATAGCCGCCATATGCATCCCCGCCACTGAGGACCCTGACAGTCTCCCCATCCCTGATCTATTAGCCAACCCCGAGTCCAAAACTCTGCTTAATACAGTACAGCTAGGGGAGCGATTAACTCCCACAGAACGAGAACAACTCCAGCAACTACTAGTTGAAAAGAGATTAACCTTTTCCCAGGAGCCAGGTTACACACCTGTAGCGACCCATTACGTAGAAACCCCAGGACAAGCCCCGCTCCGACAAACTCCCTATAGAATTCCCGAGGCTGTAAAAGAAGAGATGAGGAAGGAGATTCAGGAGATGTTAAAACTAGGGGTTATAGAGCCATCCGACAGTCCCTGGGCATCTCCCGTCGTCCTAGTCCCCAAAAAGGACGGGACGACCCGGTTCTGTGTCGATTACCGACGCCTCAACGACCGGACTGTGACAGACGCATACCCCATGCCCCGAGTAGACGAGCTATTGGATCGCATTGCCAGGGGACGCTATCTGACCACCATTGACTTGTGCAAGGGGTACTGGCAGATTCCCCTGGCCAAGGACGCTATCCCTAAGTCGGCGTTTGTCACCCCGTTTGGCCTGTACCAGTTTAAGGTCATGCCTTTCGGGATGAAAAACGCCCCAGCTACTTTTCAGCGCTTAGTGGACCGCCTCCTTGATGGCTTCCAGGACTTCGCTTGCGCATACCTGGATGACATTGCGATCTATAGCGAGACTTGGGGGGAACACCTACAACACATAGAGACTGTGTTGGATCAGATTAGGGCCGCCGGCCTAACTCTAAAGCCGGAGAAGTGTAACTTTGGCATGGCTGAAGTCCAGTATTTGGGACACCGGGTGGGGTGTGGGAAACAACGACCAGAACCCGCTAAAGTAGAGGCCGTAGCCAATTGGCCCACACCCCACACTAAGACACAAGTGTTAGCATTTTTAGGGACAGCAGGGTACTACAGGAGATTTGTCCCTGACTACAGCGCCATCGCCAAACCCTTGACAGATTTAACAAAGAAGAATTTACCTAGAGTAGTCCTGTGGTCTCCCGCCTGTGAAACAGCATTCCAAACCTTGAAACAAGCCTTGATCAATGCACCTGTTTTATCTGCCCCCGTCCCTAACAAAAGATTTGTCGTCCACACAGATGCGTCCATGTACGGACTGGGGGCAGTGCTAAGCCAGGTCGGCGAAGACGGGGGCGAACACCCTGTCGCGTATCTCAGCAGAAAACTGTTACCTAGAGAAGTGAGTTACGCGGCAGTGGAAAAAGAGTGCTTAGCCCTGGTCTGGGCCCTAAAGAAATTAACCCCATATCTGTACGGTCAAGAATTCACCTTAATTACTGATCATAACCCCCTTGTATGGCTGAACAGAGTAGCTGGAGATAATGGACGCTTACTGAGATGGAGTCTCGCACTACAGCCATACAATTTCTCCATCCAATACCGCCCTGGCAAGTTTAATGGGAACGCGGACGGTCTGTCCAGACAAACAGAACTATTGCCCTAACAAAGGACCGGACAGCCCCAAGTTGACCCGAAAAGGATCAATCCGGGTCTGCCGGAGTGTTCCACAAAAGGGGAGCAGTGTAACAGATCCCTACCAACCTCTGGTGGATGTGAAACAAACAAGGGAATTACAACTTACACATCCATTCGTTCCATTCCTCTGTTCGTCTGGTTCCGTGCGAATTTCACGTGTAATGCAGAGGTGGCCGCCATTTCGGGACTTTCCACGTGTTCGCGGCCATCTTGTGTGCGAACAGCGGTGTTTGCCTGTAACCGCATGGAACTGAAAACGGATACGCAAACAGGCGAACACCGCTGAATCCTCCAGACCTCCATAAGTTCGTACGGAAACTACCGAACGTCCCCTCGTTCGGTAGTTATATGCAATCATCTATGGGGATTCCAGCGAACCCCGCGATTCGCATGGATGGCCAGAGTATCATACCTTTTTACCGTGCGAACGGAGACCGACCGCAAGGCCAAAACTCATGGAACTAATTTCGGCTAGTTGGTCTGTGCGGTCGGTCAAAACTTTGGAACGTTGTATCTCCCGAACTGTACATCCGAATGGGGTGATTTTTGGATATATTGTCCCCCTGAAGGAGAGCTATCCAGCGCTACCGGATTTAAAGCTGTACCCCCTGTTTTTGGGGTACATCCAGAACTGGTGGAAAAATGTGGACATTTTAATTGGGTTATGTAGTTATCTGAGGGGAGGAGACGTGGGGGTGTTACCATCTGTATTATTGGTTGTTTTCATCCTCCCCCTGGGAGTGTTCTGTGTGTATCTATTTCTAATAAAAAGCAGGCTGGGTGTTCCAGTCCTCAGTTCATCTTGACCCTTCAAAACGTAGCCTCGTCTCGTTCTTGGAAGGGGATTATTTGGGAATATTATTCTGCTCCTGTTTACAGCTGAACCTGCTCCTCACTCTGGATATCGTGGATGGGATTACATCAGCCTACTTCTCCACAGCAGCTTGCAGGGAAAAAGGACACCTTCAACGGCAGAAACCCTCTCTCTATCTGGGTAGCCGTTACAATAATAATATACCAATTAGTGGAGCGCTATAAAAATAGAAATGGTACAGGGGTTGACTTACCCCATCAGTTGAGTGTAACAACAGACTTGAAAGTACAAACTTGAAGGTACATATGAAAAAGAAAAAAATAAACAGAAATATATAGTGTAGATAGTCTTGGATAATAATCAGTGGTAAATAAGTAACTAGAACCACTCACATGGTCTGGAGCCTATATGGTATTGGCTCCATACAGTAAACCTTTTTGCTCTTAGGGCAGCAACATACAACTTTCTCAATGATGTTCATCCAAGAGAAATACAAAAAAAGAGAGAAATGTGTGGTAATTAAAATGTTGTCCTTCATAGGGGCAGGTGGCTCCATTTTGGGACTTTTGGGGCCACCTGCCCCTATGAAGGACAACATTTGAATTTGGCCATTGGATGCACCTTGTCCCTCCCTCTTGTCCACTTCCAATATGGCGAAATCGAATAGGTCAACGCTGGAAGGGTTTGGGTTGACGCACTACATATTGTGATGTCATTACGGCCACCCTTCAGCTTAGACCGAGAACAATTCCCAGCATGACAGGAGGTCATCTTGAGCATGGGGAGGAGTTTGCATCTACATAGGGCTGGTGGATGTGGTGAGTGGCTTGTGCTGCAACATCACTTCTGTCAGCCACACAGGGGATACGATGGACGATGGCAAACCTGACCATCAATGATACAAATTAAGGATAGGTCATGTCCGATGCCACACGTCCTTTCCGAGGGTGGTGGGCTGATGTGATGAGCGGCAGGGCCTGCGGCGTCGCTTCCACCAACCATGAACCGGATGTGACGCGTTAAGATTGGCATCACTCAACAATCAATGACAAATCAAAATTTAAAGCGGCAAATTCAATTACCCAATAGGTACTCCACAAATACTGGTGCAGACAATCACTCAAAGGGATGTTATACGATTTAAACTTGGGATTGGCCAATTAAACATCATGTGATGTTAAAGGGGAGGATTCAAAGGACTCACAGGACAATTAAAAGGCAAAGGGTTCCTGAGGCTACATTACAAAAAACTCAACTTTGGTTTCATCTGTCCACAGAATATTTTGCCAGTACTGCTGTGGAACATCCAGGTGCTCTTGTGCAAACTGTAAACATGCAGCAATGTTTTGTTTGGACAGCAGTGGCTTCCTCTGTCGTATCCTCCCATGAAATCCATTCTTGTTTAGTGTTTTACGTATTGTAGATTTGATAACAGGGATGTTAGCATTTGCCAGTGACTTTTGTAAGTCTTTATCTGACACTCCAGGATTCTTCTTCACCTCATTGAGCAGTCTGCACTGTGCTCTTTCAGTCATCTTTACAGGATGGCCACTCCTAGGGAGAGTAGCAGCAGTGCTGAACTTTCTCCATTTATAGACAATTTGTCTTACCGTGGACTGATGAACAGCAAGGCTTTTGGAGATACTTTTATAACCCTTTCCAGCTTTATGCAAGTCAACAATTCTTAATCGTAGGTCTTCTGAGAGCTCTTTTGTGCGAGGCATCATTCACATCAGGCAATGCTTCTTGTGAAAAGCAAACCCAGAACTGGTGTGTGTTTTTTATAGGGCAGGGCAGCTGTAACCAACACATCCAATCTCATCTCATTGATTGGACTCCAGTTGGCTGACATCTCACTCCAATTAGCTCTTGGAGATATCATTAGTCTAGGGGTTCCCATACTTTTTCCACCTGCATTGTGAATGTTTACATGGTGTGTTCAATAAAAACATGGCAACATTTCATTTGATGTGTGTTATTAGTTTAAGCAGACTGTGATTGTCTATTGTTGTGTCTTAGATGATGATCAGATCACATTTTATGACCAATTTGTGCAGAAATCCATATCATTCCAAAGGGTTCACATACTTTTTCTTGCAACTGTATTTTAAACAATGTATTGATGATATTGTTTGGTGAAATATTTTAATCAAAAAAGCTGTGGCCTATTTTCACCAACTATGTCTCATGTTGCATTATTGGAATGTAAAGGGTGTATATAAAAAAGGGCACTACACACAATGCCCCACTACTTCCACACATGAGGATATATTGATTAGCACAACACTGCATGCACAATAGCCTCCCAATGTTTTCCTTATTCAGGTTGTCTAATAAGAGCAAAACCATGCTATCAAATGCATAATACAGCCCCTTCACATATCAGATAAATTAAGCTTAGTGGGATACAGGATTATTTTTAGGTAACTGTTTAAAATATGTAAATAATATCATAAAAACATGATATCTACATTAAACAAGTATGTATAAGTAAAATGAATTCATTTGAGCTCACAATTAAGTTATTTTGTCTCTCAGACACACAAAGATACATATCAACCCCTAGACCAGGGATAGGCAACCTCGGTACCTCGATGTTGTCGACTACATCCCCCATAATTCTCTTACACCATTATGCTGGCAAAGCATCATGGGAGGTGTAGTCCAAAACATCTGGAGTGCCGAAGGTTGCCTATGCCTGCCCTAGACCAATCTATGATAAATAATCGTTTAAAAAACAAGTAGATTTAGTTTTTTTAAAATCAATTACTAATGAAACTATAACTGCTTCAAGACAAAACAGAATGTATAACAAACTCCCCAGTGCTCAAGCATATTAATGGTATTCAAAATTCATATATACTATGGGAAACAATACCTAAAGTTTCAGTATTTAACCATATAATCACCAGATAAGAATAAGAAAAGTAAATGTTTGGTGGCAGAACTGATTTGAAGAAAATTATTAGGATTTTAGCAATACATTTTTCACTGGATCTGATACCTACTGTTTTTTATAATGGTTCCTATAACTATTTATTTTATTATCCCCTTAGTGACCAGACCGTTTTTAAATTTTCTTACCGTTAAGGACCAGGGCTGTTTTTAAATTTTTGCGGTGTTTGTGTTTAGCTGCAATTTTCTTCGTACTCATTTACTGTACCCACACATATTATATACCGTTTTTCTCGCCATTAAATGGTCTTTCGAACAATACCATTATTTTCATCCTATCGTATAATTTACTATAAAAAAATTATAAAATATGATAGTTTTTTTTAAAAACACACTTTTTCTAACTTTGACCAGTAAAATCTGTTACGCATCTACAAGCGCCAAGAAAACGCCATGCTAAATAGTTTCTACATTTTGTCCTGAGTTTAGAGATACCCAATATTAACATGTTCTTAGCTTTTTTTTGCAAGTTATATGGCAATAAGTACAAGTAGCACTTCAAAATTAACAAAATTTACATTGTAACACTGATATCTGTCAGGAATCCCTGAATAACCCTTCACATGTATATATTTTTTAAAAGACAACCTAAGGTAGTAAACTTGTGGTATTTTGACTTTTTTCATGCAACCATTTTACCACCAATCTATGCCAAATTTTAAATAAATAAATAATTGGGGATTTTTTTGCAACACATAGCAATTTAAGAATAAATGTACTGGGGGCGGGGCCTGACGGCTGAACTGAGCAGTCGCAGGAAAGAACTGCTCCGGCGGTAATAGACAAAATTGTGGTAAATCAGCCACAAATGGCGCTTAAGCGACTCCAAAGTGACACTACCAGAGAGGTGAAATCGAGGGGCACATGCAGATGCCAAAGAATAAGCATGACTGCCAAAACCTAATGGAGAGACACCTGCGGCCTGCAAGCATGGGTGATGTAGGGGAGACATAGCATGGCTGAACTCCATATTTGCAGCCTTCTGGATCAAACTTGAAGAACGCCAAGCCATGACACAAGCCCCAGAAGTGTATGCACCGCCTCTGCCGCTCACACAATCCCGCCACATAGGCACACCTTATAGCAGGAAGCAATCAAGCAAGGGGCGCCATCGCAGGCGACTGCACCCTCAAGCAGGCAAGCTCACACCAGCTATACCCGCATGCAAGTACAAGCTGACCTCAACCAAGTCGCTAACCACACAGCGGACAAGCAGCCACACACTCAAGCAGCTGCCTCCTATACCGACGAATGCCTTGCAGGCTCAGCTTACCAGACTGGTCGCAACATGGCGGCGGACCAAAATGCCCAAGCGACTACGGCATGAGAGGGTAATGATCCAGGTGAGAAGCCACCAACGACACTCAAGGTGGCAGAGAACCGCGCTTAAGCCACTGACCAAATAAAAGTAATTCAAAGACAGAGAGGTCTGTCACAGTATTTAAGGGATTTTTTGCCCTGGCGAAAGTGAAAGACTGTTTCAGATGTGTTTTCATATAGTAAGGAATGTTTATTGGCAATATTTCACATTTGCTGAGGTTCGCTTTGAAGTTAGAGATTGTACTATATAGCGACATTACTTGAAATATATGTGGAAGTTATTTCAAGGGTTCAGTGATTGTGAACAGTATGTCCCCGATACCCTGTAGGAATGGTTCCAGTACCAGCACAAAGAGCAAGGGAGAAAGCGGCCATCCCTGTCTTGTGCCGTTGGAAATGATGACTGAATTTGATAGTTGCCCATTTATGCATATTTTGGCTGATGGTTTTGAGTATACAGGTTTAAGCCAATATATCCAATTTGGGCAGAAATCCATGTATTCTAGCGTTGTTAACATCAGGGACCATATGGAACACTTTTTTAGCATCGATCGATAGCAATAAAATGGACTGGGATGAATACTGGCTTTATATCCTCTAAATTTGAGATCTCAAATGGAACACGCCAGGGGTGCCCACTTTCCCCAATAATTGTTATAATAACCTTAGAGCCCTTGATTAGACACATAAGACACATAAAACAACATGCTGGTATATGTGGGTTAAATACCCCGGTTGGGGAACAAAAATTAGCTCTTTTTGCTGATGATGCACTTTTATTTGTATCAAAACCTAAAGAATCATTACCGTATTTAGTTAAACTGTTGGAAAGATTTAGTATGATCTCCTATTATAAAAATAATGTTAAAAAAACTCAGGCGTTACCGTTGGGTGTACCTAAAACGGAGATAAATCAATTAGCAGGTACTTACTCGTTCGATTGGCGCAAAGATTTTCTAACATACCTGGGCATAAAACTTACTAAAACGAGCTCTCTTTTAATTAAGCATAATCATATTCCTGTATTACATAAATTAAAAGATCAGTTAGAAAATTGGGGGACTTTGGGGACATCTTGGTTAGGGCGTGTACACACAATTAAAATGATGGCCTTACCCCATATATTGTATCTTTTTCGAACTATTCCTATGGCTGTGCCAAAAAATTTATTAAAAAAATTTCAACTAATGTTTAACTCATACATATGGAAAAAAAAAAACGCCAAGGGTGGCAGCTAGGCTTACAGAGCTTCCATATCTACAAGGCGGATTGGGTATTCCTAACATTATTAAATATTATCAGGCATCTATGTTGTCCTATGCTTTGGCAGTACTTTTCCGTTTAAATTCACCAGTATGGTTAAAACTGGAACAAGCTTGCGCTAAACCCTATTTAATAGAAAAGCTTTTATGGGAGACCTTAATGAATGGGTCAATAGGCAAAAACATGCTTTCTACGACAAAATGAATGCTCTATCATTGGTCAAAATGGACTCCTAAATTGCTAAAAGGTGTAAAGCTATTAGTCTTAGCACCATTATATGTAATAAAGTACTTTATACAAGATTTAAATTTGAATACTTGGGAAACTAATGGCATTAAAAAAGTGAATATGTTATATAATGAGGCAGGGCTCAAATCATATCCTAGTTTGCAGGCAGAGTTTGCCCTTCCGAATAAAGAGGTATTTTCATATTTAAGGATCAAGAATTTTTTGTTAGAAAATAAGCTGTTAAAATTAGATATGGCCTTAGTGACTTGGTTGGGTAAATTCTGTTTGAACCCTAATATGGAGAGTAAACCTCTTTCAATATGCTACAAAAGCCTTTTATATGTAAATGGGGAAGAAAAGTTGCCTTATATGATATTATGGGAACGAGACCTATCAAAAACCTTTGATCTATCCCATTGGTATCAAACTATAAAAATTACTAAACAAATATCTCACAGCCTTACATATTGGGAAGCTTATAGCAAAATATTAATGCGTTGGTACTTAGTTCCCGCAAAAGTGTCTCGAATGTATGAAGCTGCCTCTGACAGGTGCTGGAGGTGTCAAAGGGAGAAGGGAACTTTATTACATATTTTTTGGGGATGCTCTCGTCTTGTACAGTTTTGGAACGATGTTAAATTAGTAATTCAAATTTTAATGGATACAGTGATACCAAATTTCCCTGAGTTCTATCTTTTACATATATACCAAGAGTGGAGTCGAATAAAAAATAATGTAGTTATTATTCATATATTAATCGCTGCAAAAATAAGCATTGCTCAAAATTGGAAAAAAACAATCCCACCATATATTTTGGAAGTGCAGGAAAGAGTAGACAAGACGTATGAATATGAGAGAATAGTAAATAAAATAGAAGGAAGAGAAGGTGGCCATGAAAAAGCATGGCAAGATTGGTTAGCATATAGGTGTAAGGTATAAATAGAGGTTATAGCAAAAGGAGGAATAGCCTAAAACAGATATGAGGTTAAAGCATGTACATTATTGCATATTAATGAATAATTGATAGGGTATGACTGCAAAGCTGAAAGATTTAGGTAAAATAGTGTTAAAACTGTTAAAACAGGACGAATATGCTGAGCATTCCGCTTGTGAGTAAGAACTAATTGTCAATGTCAATTATTTTTACTTTGCATACTGGTATAAGTTGAATATAAGGATTATAAATTAAATCAAGGTAATAGCAAAGAAAAGTAAAATTTAATTTATTTTGTTTATGTATTTTTATTTTTATTTTATTTAGTTTTATGTTATTGTGTTTTGTGTTGTTTATGGCTTGTGTTGTTTTTTCTGTGTGTGTAAGAAATAAAAAATTAACAATGAAAAAAAAAAAAATGGACTGGGATGAGTGTTTATAAAAGTGGATCAGATTTAAAAGTTTTGTGGTATTGTCTTTGGCTTCCCTGCCTGGTATGAAGCCTGTTTGGTCATGGTCGACTAGTCCCAGAAGGAGGGGACGCAAGCGATTTGCAAGGTTTGGTGGCCACCCGGTTAGGAACATGGGTTTTGCCGCCAGAGATTTCCTATTACCCTTCGTAGTGAGTTGTGCTGTATTAATCCCAAGCAGGCTTTCCAAATAGCAATAATTCAAAGCAGATATAGTAGTGATAGAGCAGGTATAGGTTTCCCCACAGACATTAGTCGAGATTGAATGCTGGGGGTGAACTGGTTTATTTGAGACCACACACGGCCTTGCATGCAACAGCCCCTGCAAGGGGTTTCCAACTCAACATTACAGGGTAATCCCCCACATGGTTTTCTCTGAACTGCTTAAAACAAATCTAAATGAAATCATCTCTCAGGTGCAGAACATGTACATTTGTTACACCCCAAAATACACAGTTACATAGTTACATAGCTGAAAAGAGACTTGCGTCCATCAAGTTCAGCCTTCCTCACATATGTTTTTGCTGTTGATCCAAAAGAAGGCAAAAAAAACAATCATCAGATATGGGTGAGCTCCCCCATATCTGTTGGCATACCAACGTTTAGAGGGAAGCCTCGATATATAAATCCCTAAGACCGTAAGAGGTTAATGAAATACTGCACTGATTCAACCAAACCTGAATCTATAGAGAGGTCCTGTTCTAAAGTTTTCAGTGTCCTCTCATCAATAGCTAGGTGCAAAAAAGCAGTAATTTTGCACGTAAAACATGAAATGCTGAGACCTCTTGGGTATAAGGTGTCAGGTTATTCACTTCACCATATATTGTAGGCATAAATAGGTAATGAGCAATACGAATAAGTAATGAGTATAGGTGTATGGGCGATCGTGGGGGTTGGGATCTCCTGGATAAAGATCACTAAAACACCCGATACACAATACAGCCCTAATGCATGATATAACATAAATGCTGATAAAGTATACACCAATATGTCTCGTGAGATGCCCTATAGAGCCTAATACATATATGCACGGGTACCACAATCAAAGGTGTACCCTAAATCCATACTACATAAATCAGTCAGTAAAAGACTTCAAACTCAACACAGAAGGACAAAGTGAAAACCGGCCAACATGGTAGCTAATAGTGGAAAGGTATACACTGCTAGAACATAGCAGTGAGACCGTAGCCGTTCATCCTTATTATTCCTAATGAGGGTTGAAGTCAGCTCGAGACCCATGATACCACTAGTGCCATGATAGGAGAGAAGTGGTGATACATCTGGATCGTCGAGAGGCCCCTGACGCGCGCGTTTCGCCCGCAGCTCATCAGAGGGGAGGCGATGTGCGGGAACTGAACCGATATTTAAAGGTAAGTGATGCACTTTCATTGGAGGAAAGCTAGAGGCATGTCAGCCGTTGCCGGCCTATCCTCATCAGGTAGGGTTGTGATGTCACTGCGTGGTATCGACGTCAAATAAGTTAACCCCTTCGGGGTCTGGTAATAGAAAACGAAAAGTAAAATGGAGACACAGAGCACTTGTATCCTCACGATGGGGGGATACTTAAAGTGGCCATAGCTAAGTGTGAATAGTGCAATAGATATGTGCTACTAAACATGTACAGATATATAACGAGTTGTTCTTATCATAAGCAAGCAATTGGTGAAATATCACCGCCGATAGGGAGACAGCACTCTTTAGTATGAGCTCTAAATAGGATGTGGAAATGATAGTGGGTTCGATATCGCATGGGTACATTATCGTGTGTCATAATTGGCTCGGGATTGGGATATATAAATGCCAGGGAGGGTAACCCGAAGATTGTTGAGGATAGATCACGATACTGAATTAATGGCAACGATTAGTTTCCAAAATGCAGATCTGATGATAAATTTAGAAATTACAATGATTGTAGAAATTAATAGGTAGAGACTATTATGCATGGTTCACGATACTGAAATAATAATAGTGAGAGATTACTCAATGTGCCGAACATATGATGAACTAAGAATAATAATAATTGTGAAAATAAATCAATAAATAAATGCAAATTGATCCGTCCCCAGAGACGTCCGATGAGGTAAACCACCCGGGGGACAGCTGATAGCAAACTTCGAGGAGACTGTCACCTTAGAAGGTGCTGGTGACATCCCCGAGGGAATGTCAGTCCCCTATAACACTAATAGATCCCAACAGTTAGGATGGACAAGTCTTAATCAGAGGGACTAGCGGGCCTAAACTCGATATTAAAAGATATTCGTTAATAGCCCAAAGGTCCATTAATATGGGAGACAGCTTCATCCTTACTGATGAGATAGGGTGGAACACGTATCTACTGGAGGACAAGGTATGACAGTAGATTAATAAAAAAAGCCTACCCTTCCCTGGTGACAACTATTAATGGCTACACCGAGAGTACTCTGTGTGGTGTGTATATATATTCCATGATAACTGGGTTTAGGAGCCCAGGCAGATTAATGGATAAATGGGGTGAAATTAAATTCTTCATTCATCCCCCCTGGGTTCAGAGTCCTAAGCTCATAAATCCACTTAGACTCTTTCTGAAGAAGAGTTAAATTAAAGTTGCCTTTTCTAGAGTTTTGAGTCACCTTTTCCAAAGCCTGGAAGGATAAATGATTCGGATTACCGTCATGAAAATGGCGAACATGGTTCGCTACGGGGGTGCTAAGGTTCAGATTAGTAACCGAGTTTATATGCTGAAGAATACGTCTCCTGAACTCCTGATAGGTTTTCCCTATGTATTGGGTACCACATGAACAGGTTATTACGTAGATGACACGTGTAGTGCTACAGTTAATGAAATGGTACACCCTAAATTCTTTGGAAGTTTGGCTACATCTCACCATCTTTGAAGTTTTGATGTATTGGCACGCTTTGCAATGGCCACATTTGTGGGTTCCTGTAGGGGCCAGCAACCAGTTTTTTGTGGGTGTTTTTCTTTCTAAGTGGCTATGAACCAGAAGATCTCTAAGATTTTTTGATCTGCGTGCAGTGATGTTCGGATAAGGTATTAGATTAGTGTCTAGATCTTTGTCATATTGCAGGATAGGCCAATGTCGGGAAAATATATCTTTGATGGGTTGCCATTGGTCATCAAAGGTGCCTATGCATCTGATCATTGGTGTGGTGGTATTTAATGACTCTGACAAAACCACCTCTTCAGGCAGAGAATTCCATATCCTTATTGCTCTTACTGTAAAAAAAACTTTTCTTTTCCTTAGATTAAATCTCCTTTCTTTCAGCCTAAATGTTTGACCACGTGTCCTATGTATAGCCCTGTTTATGAATAGATTTCCAGATAAAGGTTTGTACTGGCCCCAAATATATTTGTATAATGTTATCATATCCCCTCTCAGGCGCCGTTTTTCCAAACTAAACAGATTTAATTTTTTAACCTTTTTTAACCTTTCTTCATAACTAAAATGTTCCACACAATACAATCAGGTACCCCCTCAAGTCCTATATACCCGCATAGCCTGGATTTGTGTGCCTAACATATCAAAAAAGGGCTCAGATCCCACATATGTGTGCTGTCAAGGGACATATTAATGTCTCCTCCCACTATCAGTAGGCCTTCCGTGAAGGTCTCCAGCACTTTGAGGATCTTACGCAATGCAGGTCATTGCTTAGTGTTGGGGAGGTAGACGTTTGCAAATGTAACCATAGTGCTGCCCACTAACCCCTTGACAAACAAGTACCTCCCATTCTCATCTCCTGTGTGGCTGTTGTAGGTGAAAAGGATGTTGGCCCTGGAAAGGATCTCCACCCCCCTGGATTTGGAAGTCACATAGTTGACTTCCCACAAGGTAATGTCTGTTCTTTAGATTAGGTGCATTGTCCTTGTGGAAGTGGGTCTCTTGTATAAATATTACACCTGGTCTGTGGCAGTGGAATTCAGATAGAGCCATGTGCCTCTTTTCTGGGGTATTTAAGCCTTTTGCATTGAGCGAAAGCAGCTGGATGTTGGCCATGTGTAGTGAAGGTGGTGGATGGCTACGTGACAAGTGGTAAAATCTGGGTCATCAAGTTACCAATGCTGGAAATTGAGGCAACAGTTCTGAATGCAAACATACAGTAACAAAAACTATATACGGTACAGTTTAACAATCTTAGCAATATAACAAAATAATACGTGGTGGTACGTTTAAAATGCTGGTGTCGATCCTTGAGATTAACCTGAGTCTCCAGGGAACTGTGTGCAGCCGCAATGACATCGCTGATAAGGGTAGGTTTTTTCCCCCCCTTTCTTTTTGGATGCACGTAGTGTTTATGCTGTAATTGCTAGCATGCTTTCAGTCTGTAGTGTTATGACGTGTATGTTATATCATAAAATTAGCTCGTTGTGTAGTGTGGAGATTTAGTTATAGAGTGGGCTGATTGGCGGGAAACCAAGTGGTTTTGGAGGTGCTTAGAAGCGGTAATGTAAACTCTTCATACGATGAAATACTTGGACTCTGTGGAGAGTGATTTGATGCCCTTTAGATACCGGGTCGGCCATAACCGGTTGCACCATTAAGGTGGGATTAATTTATTTTCCCTTTTGGTTTTTATCTTTTTTTTATGTTTTTGTGAAATGTGTTATTCTAAAGTGATGGTGGAGGGTAGAAAGGTAGGGCTAAGGGGACCTTAATTCATACTGTTTGTACAACAATGGCCTGTGGGCCCAACCTAGATACAAGCAGTGCAAATATGGGTATACAACCTGATCAGACCACAAATCAATTTTTAGCTTTTTTAAATTGCATTTTTCTGGATTTTTTTTTGTTATTCTGTCTCTTACTGTTAAAATACACCTTCTATTAAAATGATAGACTGATCATTTCTTTGTGGCTGGGAAAACATTCAAAATCAGCAGGGGATCAAATATTTTTTTCCTTCACTGTAATGTTACATAGTTTGTTAAAAAAAATAAATTCAAATAACTTTCCCAGCTAGTATCCCACAAATCTGTATAATGGATACCTTTTTTCTTGAAGAAAAAAAAAAATTGCCGAATAAATGCTTTAAAACTTTATATTTAGATCACTTTGAAAAATGATCTTGCAATGTTCTTAACCATTTGTACGTTATTAAACATACTTGACAAAAGAAGGAAGACAAGGTTCACTCATAATTTCAAATATTTCACTGAAAATAGAGCTCCAAGCAAGTAAGCAGTATAATGATCTTTTAGCATTCTGTTGACACACTCCATCATCCTCACAGTTGAGGGTGATAGAACGTATGAAAACTCTGTTGTGTCTCAGCCATATTACAAAATTATCTGATGATCTCTCCCACAAACTGAGGATCATTAGCCCACTTAATAGCTCTTCTGAATCCCCAGAAACGAAAAACATTTTTCCACAAAGCTTTTTTACTATGACTCTGCTCAAAGAAATGCCATTGACCTATTTACTCAGAAAAAGAATCAGGGGGCGGGGCCTGGCCGCAGAAGGGAGCAGACGCATGTTGATGCTGCTCCCGTAGCTGATCCGACTTATTGCCGATTTTCGACTAACGGAGACCGTGAGCTGGCTCAAGCAGGAACCCACCCGACTGGGGAATCCGAGATCTGCTGAATGACACCACAAACGTGGACTTTGGCGGAGGGTCAGTGCCTATTAATGTTGCGGCCTACAAGCATGGCGGCGGGGGAGACGGCCGCTCTCCCACCGCTCCCAAACACAGCATGGCAGAAACTGAGTCCCCGTTCCCCCCCCTATGGACCGGCGGGGGTAATCCCGGTCCCTACCACGCTGACACACACTGCCCATCGACCCTTAATTGCCCACTCAAGCCAGGGTTCTGGATGCTCCAGACCCGGCAACTTGCTACCCCTCACGAAACCGCATGGCGAGGGCCCTAAGCGTGAAACAATGCAGGACAAATCGAGCTCGGCAAAGATGGCGGCACGAGAACAAACTACTGCTAAGCGACTACCCATTCAGCCACCTAAGCATGCACTGGAGTTCGTGACCCGGCTCAGCACCTACCTCCGGGCAAAGTTCAAAACCCAGAGGCAAAACTACAACCTAGCGTTGAAGGAGGTGAAGGCGTGGATTCGCCCGGCCACCCGGCGCCATCTGCCGGTTAACCCACCTTGTAACCCGCGAACAGCCTCCAGAAGGAAGGCACACCGCTCAGCAAGGCGCGAAACAGAAACGGGGCCCACACTCAGCGACGCCCGCGACCTCCAGCCCCAAAGCCGGACCCGGCGATCCACGCGTCCAACCTCCCACCCAGCAGAGCAAACAACACCGACCCAGCTCAGAGGTGACCCTCAAGGTACTGACCAGCCTCACAGACTACACTCCTGGGACATATGGGACCAGCACTCAGCAGCACCATCGGTAGACCCGATAGCTTTGGCCTCACCCGACCATAAAATGAACTGTCCTCGATGGCCCGTAAGAGGTATTGGCTGAAGAACTCTGACTTCATCGGCGCCTCTCCTGTTGCCCGGTACACGGACTGATCTGAGACAAACCACAAGTAAACTCTACTAATATCGAACCAGCCTGTGATTTATAATCGATACCCCATATCATAATAGTAGTTTTACCCTGTTAACTACCTGGAGGTGTTATTTAGTCAGTCATGTAGACAATTTGACGAAATTTGGCAACACACCTGTGCTCACATGTTTTAAAAATGTCGTAACTTGTTCATAGCTTAACTTACCTGACCAGTACCACTAACGCTGAACTAGCCAGACCTGCTTGCATATTGAAGTTAGCATGTACCTAGCATAAGTAACTAATGTTTTTTTTTTTTTTTTTTTTATTTATGTGTAACCTGTCGCCTGACTAGCATGACCTAGCGAGATACTAATCCGGATCCTACGATCCTTAGCTTGTATTTTCAAATTGGAGCTTAACTACGTTACATAAAAAAAAAAAAATTAGGCATTGAAAATCTGGAAATGTACTTTAACTTTGTGTATTGTTGTACCAACCCTATAATGTAACTCGCTTAAACGTTTCCTCCGTCTTCTCTTTTGTACCCCATACTATATGCCTTAATAAAAATCAGATTGACAAAAAAAAAAAAAAAAAAGAATCAGGAGACTCTTTAAAGGATCACGTTTTGATATGCTTTTGAAAGTCTCAAGGGGATATTGAAATTTCGCTATGAAGGTAACTGTAAAAACTAGATGCCTTAGAATACATCTATTTTTTTAAAATGGAAAACTAATCCTAATATTTATTGCTATAGGGGAGACAAAATCATACGATTAAGAACTTATTAGCTCCACTTATAACAAAATTGAAATTAGAGGCTGTCCATGCTACCGGTAGGAGAATGTTTCTAATCCAACATATATACCTAAAACTATTAACTATTTACATATAGATACATATATTTTATCCAATAAAATCTGAGATTGTCAATCAACATAGCGAGCTACGGAAAGTGAAGCTTTTCTTTAGTTGTAGTGATTATTTGTTAATTTCAAAATGCAAAATTATCTTGTATTTTTACAAAATTATTCTGATGAAGACTGCTGTACTTTCATCAAATATAATAATAATATACCAAAATTGTAGGTACATTTGGGTTGTCCGCAGACCAGAGATAGACTTTTTACCTTGGCATTGAGGATCAGCTGAATAAAAATATAACCTCTGAGTCACGATACTTAACAAATCGATGTCATTGATGTGACCCTATTTACAGGTCACATGAGTTAAATTCACTGTTTGGCTGTGTGGCCTGTCCACTTGAATGGTGCAACCTTATATGAAGAGCACTTGTTAAACGTCACTTGCATTTGGAAGTGTCCACGTCACTTAAGCAACCCCATTAGTTTATTCTGTAAGTCTCTCTTGCATTACTGGTCAAGACCTTGGCTAGTTTTTCAATATTTGTGTACTTATGGAATTCTGACTCAGCTTGTCTATTGGTATATGTGTTTTTCTATAATCCTGATCTTGGCTATTTCTGTCTTTGTCTCTATCTGTTAATTACATCAGGTCCAGACATTCTAAGGCCCGGTAATGTTTCTTATATTGTCCCTCCTTTTTTGGGTTTCCAATATCCTGTGTGTTAGTGTAAACACCCTGTGACATTACAATAGGACCATGGTGGGGTACACAGTAATGGGCCCACAACAAACATCTTGTGAGACAATGTGAAAGGAATTCGATCATGGAATGAATAAATTCGCCCAGGCACTCCAATGTTTTTAAATAATACAACATACTCTTTTCCTGATAATCCTGCACCTTTATCTCCCCTACCTGTACCACTTGTATTTGTAGCTTCGCATAGCAACAATATGTTCTCAAACCTGACCCTGTCACCTAGGTTTAAAGGTGATTCAAAACCTTTACAGGATTTATTAATCAGAATAAACTTCCTTTTGAAATTTCCTCTAAGTCATTCCCTACACACAGATATAAGATTGATTTTCTGATGCATCAATTGACTAAAAATCATTAGAATATGCTAACTCATTGTGGGAGGCTAATTGACCATTGGTATACAATAACAAGGGTTTCATTTCTGGTTTCCACAAGGTTTTTTTATCCACCAAGAAGGGAGTGAAGTGTAGCTAGAGCCCGAATGAGAATTAAACAGGGTAATATATTGATTGCTGACTATTCAATAAAGTTTTGCACACTAGCATCTGAGGCCGATCGGACCAATAGTAGTTTGGTGACATCTTTCATATGGGGGTGGAGGTTTAAACAACAACATTCTAGATGAGGTGCCATCTAGAGTTCTTCCAGATTGTTTAAAGAATCTTACAGATTATTTGATGGATATTGATAATCACTTAAGGGAAAGAAAGCAGATTTGGAACCTATCTAGACATTCTACTTTAGCTGCATCACTAAGGGTCACTCCTGATCCTCTACATCATCAGACAATGAATAAATGCAGCTTGGGGCAACTTAATTATTAGAGGCTGATAAGCAATATAGGAGAATGGAAGGACTCTATATATGGACTATATTTTGTGAAAAAAGGACATCTCAGAATTTATTTCCAGTTCCTTTGGTTGTTCAGGGGACCGGCGTTGGGTTTGACATGTAAGTCCCCTTTTCTGCCTCAATTTCTTCTCCCTATCACCTTGACTTGGGAAAATAAATGTATTAATAGTTACATAGTTACATAGTTAGATAGCTGAAAAGAGACTTGCGTCCATCAAGTTCAACCTTCCTCACACCTGTTTTTTGCTGTTGATCCAAAAGGCAAAAAAAAAAAAAACCCAGTTTGAAGCACAATTTTGCAACAAGCTAGGACAAAAAATTCCTTCTTGACCCCAGAATGGCAGTCAGATTTATCCTTGAATCAAGCAGTTATTACCCTACATTGAAAGATTATATCCTTGAATATTCTGTCTTTGCAAGTATGCATCTAGTAGCTGTTTGAACATCTGTATGGACTCTGATAGTGATGTACCGAACTGTCCGCCGGCGAACAGTTCCCGGCGAACTTAGCGTGTTCGTGTTCGCCGCGGCGGGCGGACACATGCGCAGTTCGATCCGCCCCCTATTCGTCCTCATTGGGCAAACTTTGACCCTGTGCCTCTCGGTCAGCAGACACATTCCAGCCAATCAGCAGCACTCCCTCCCTTCCACACCCTCCAACCTCCCTCCCAGCATCCATTTTCGATTCATTCTGAAGCTGCATGCTTAGTGAGAGGAGGGAAAGTTTAGCTGCTGCTGATTAGATAGGGAAATTGATAGCTAGGCTAGGGTATTCAGTGTCCACTACAATCCTGAAGGACTCATCTGATCTCTGCTGTAAGGACAGCACCCCAAAAAGCCCTTTTTAGGGCTATAACATCAGGCTGCTTTTTTTTTTTTTTTTTTTCCTGTGTAATGTAATTGCAGGTGCCTGCCTGCCAGCTTCTGTGTGAGGTTCACATTGGATACTGTGCCTACTTGCCCAGTGCCACCACTCATATCTGTTTTAACAATAGGTTAAGCTTTACATTTAAAATATTTTTTTTTCACTGTAATAGAAGAGCAGTTGCCTGCCTGCCAGCTTCTGTGTCAGGTTGGATGCCTTGCCCATTTGCACAGTCAGTGCCACCACTCATATCTGTTTTAACAATAGGTTAAGCTTTACATTTAAAATAAATATTTTTTTTTTCACTGTAATAGAAGAGCAGTTGCCTGCCTGCCAGCTTCTGTGTCAGGTTGGATGTCTTGCCCATTTGCACAGTCAGTGCCACCACTCATATCTGTTTAACAATAGGTTAAGCTTTACATTTAAAAGAAATAATTTTTTTTCACTGTAATAGAAGAGCAGTTGCCTGCCTGCCAGCTTCTGTGTCAGGTTGGATGCCTTGCCCATTTGCACAGTCAGTGCCACCACTCATATCAGTTTTAACAATAGGTTAAGCTTTACATTTAAAAGAAATAATTTTTTTTCACTGTAATAGAAGAGCAGTTAGTTGTCTGCAAGCGTCTGGGTGTCAGGCCTACTTCAGCGTGTGCTCTGCAGACCTGTGCCAGCGTGCTTTGACAGTTGCCAATCATATCTGGTGTCTCTTTAGCGTGCTTTTACAAAGAAAAAAGGTTTCTAGTGTAAGCTAATAGCAGCCAGTCAGTGTCCTTCAAGCGGCTCTGTCAGTCCATCCTTCAGCGTGTGCTCTGCAGAACTGTTCCAGTGCACATTGCAAATCATATCTGGTGTCTCTATAGCGTGCTTTAAAAACCAAAATTTATTTTTCACTGTTATAGATTGAATAGCAGTTACTTGTCTTCAAGCGGGTGTGTCAGGCCTACAGTGTGTGCTCTGCAGAACTGTTCAAGTGCACATTGCCAATCATATCTGGTGTCTCTATAGCGTGCTTTTACAAAGAAAAAAGGTTTCTAGTGTAAGCTAATAGCAGCCAGTCAGTGTCCTTCAAGCGGCTCTGTCAGTCCTTCCTTCAGCGTGTGCTCTCCAGAACTGTTCCAGTGCACATTGCCAATCATATCTGGTGTCTCTATAGCGTGCTTTTATAAACAAATTCTTTTTTTTCACTGTTATAGATTGAATAGCAGTTACTTGTCTTCAAGTGGGTGTGTCAGGCCTACAGTGTGTGCTCTGCAGAACTGTTCAAGTGCACATTGTCAATCATATCTGGTGTCTCTATAGCGTGCTTTTACAAAGAAAAAAGGTTTCTAGTGTAAGCTAATAGCAGCCAGTCAGTGTCCTTCAAGCGGCTCTGTCAGTCCTTCCTTCAGCGTGTGCTCTCCAGAACTGTTCCAGTGCACATTGCCAATCATATCTGGTGTCTCTATAGCGTGCTTTTATAAACAACATTTATTTTTCACTGTTATAGATTGAATAGCAGTTACTTGTCTTCAAGCGGGTGTGTCAGGCCTACAGTGTGTGCTCTGCAGAACTGTTCAAGTGCACATTGCCAATCATATCTGGTGTCTCTATAGCGTGCTTTTACAAAGAAAAAAGGTTTCTAGTGTAAGCTAATAGCAGCCAGTCAGTGTCCTTCAAGCGGCTCTGTCAGGCCTTCCTTCAGCTTGTGCTCTGCAGACCTGTGCCAGCATGCTTTGACAGTTGCCAATCATATCTGGTGTCTCTATAGCGTGCTTTTACAAAGAAAAAAGGTTTCTAGTGTAAGCTAATAGCAGCCAGTCAGTGTCCTTCAAGCGGCTCTGTCAGTCCTTCCTTCAGCGTGTGCTCTCCAGAACTGTTCCAGTGCACATTGCCAATCATATCTGGTGTCTCTATAGCGTGCTTTTAAAAACAATTTTTTTTTTCACTGTTATAGATTGAATAGCAGTTACTTGTCTTCAAGCGGGTGTGTCAGGCCTACAGTGTGTGCTCTGCAGAACTGTTCAAGTGCACATTGCCAATCATATCTGGTGTCTCTATAGCGTGCTTTTACAAAGAAAAAAGGTTTCTAGTGTAAGCTAATAGCAGCCAGTCAGTGTCCTTCAAGCGGCTCTGTCAGTCCTTCCTTCAGCGTGTGCTCTCCAGAACTGTTCCAGTGCACATTGCCAATCATATCTGGTGTCTCTATAGCGTGCTTTTAAAACCAAAATTTTTTTTCACTGTTATAGATTGAATAGCAGTTACTTGTCTTCAAGCGGGTGTGTCAGGCCTACAGTGTGTGCTCTGCAGAACTGTTCAAGTGCACATTGCCAATCATATCTGGTGTCTTTATTGCGTGCTTTTACAAAGAAAAAAGGTTTCTAGTGTAAGCTAATAGCAGCCAGTCAGTGTCCTTCAAGCGGCTCTGTCAGTCCTTCCTTCAGCGTGTGCTCTGCAGACCTGTGCCAGCGTGCTTTGACAGTTGCCAATCATATCTGGTGTCTCTATAGCGTGCTTTTAAAACCAATTTTTTTTTTCACTGTTATAGATTGAATAGCAGTTACTTGTCTTCAAGCGGGTGTGTCAGGCCTACAGTGTGTGCTCTGCAGAACTGTTCAAGTGCACATTGCCAATCATATCTGGTGTCTCTATAGCGTGCTTTTACAAAGAAAATTTGTTTTTCACTGTTATAGATTGAATAGCAGTTACTTGTCTTCAAGCGGGTGTGTCAGGCCTACAGTGTGTGCTCTGCAGAACTGTTACAGTTCACATTGCCAATCATATCTGGTCTCACAGTAGCTTGCACGCATAGTACCACTAATCCCCAAAAAAATGACAGGCAGAGGCAGGCCACCCCGCAGGGGCCGTCGTGGTCGTGGTGCTGTGATTCCCTTTTGCCCAGTTTTCAGAAGCCACGTACCATGAACTTGAAAAGTTCTGAGGACATAGTTGACTGGCTAACACAGGACACCCAATCTTGTACAGCCTCCGCTCGGAACCTTGACGCACCATCCTCCTCCAGCTTAGCTTCAGGCACCTCTCAAGATACCACTCACCCGCCTGCCGCCACCACCAAAACTAGCACCACAGCCGCTTTACTTGGTATGTCAGAGGAGTTATTCACACACCCGTTTGAAGAAATGAGTGATGCGCAACCATTATTGCTAGAGGATGTAGATAACAGGGATATGTCTCAGGCAGGCAGCATTAAACACATGGAGGTACGGTGTGATGATGATGATGTTGTACCCGCTGCTGCTTCCTTTTCTGAGTTGTCAGATACAAGTGAAGCGGTTGATGATGACAATGCGTCCATGGATGTCACGTGGGTGCCCGCTCGGCAAGAAGAAGAACAGGGCGAAAGTTCAGATGGGGAGACAGAGAGGAGGAGGAGACGAGTTGGAAGCATGGGGGGGTCGTCGCAAGGAGCTAGTGGCACAGTCAGACAGCATGCATCGGCACCCGGGGTCAGCCCGACAGCACGCCAATCAACGCATGCTGTGTCCACCACCAGAATGCCGTCATTGCAGAGCTCAGCAGTGTGGCATTTTTTTTGTGTGTCTGCCTCTGACAACAGCGATGCAATTTGCAACCTGTGCCAAAGGAAACTGAGTCGTGGGAGGTCCAACACCCACCTAGGTACAACTGCTTTGCGTAGGCACATGATCTCACATCACAAACGCCTATGGGATCAACACATGAGTACAAGCAGCACGCCTACTCTAAGCCGCCATCCTCCTCCTGGTCCAGCATCTTCAGCCACGTCAACCACTGCTGTCCTTCTTGCCCCCTCTCAACCATCCGCCACTCTGTCTCCCGCCTTGAGCAGTTCCCGCTCATCTGCCCACAGTCATGTGTCTGTCAAGGATATGTTTGAGCGTAAGAAGCCAATGTCACCAAGTCACCCCCTTGCCCAGTGTCTGACAGCTGGCTTGTCCGAACTATTAGCCCGCCAGCTTTTACCATACAATCTGGTTGAGTCTGAGGCGTTCAAAAAATTTGTAGCTATTGGGACACCGCAGTGGAAGGTACCCGGCCGGAATTTCTTTTCACAAAAGGCAATCCCCAACTTGTACTCGATTGTGCAAAAGGAAGTCATGGCATGTCTGGCACACAGTGTTGGGGCAAGGGTCCATCTGACCACTGATACCTGGTCTGCAAAGCATGGTCAGGGCAGGTATATCACCTACACTGCGCATTGGGTAAACCTGCTGACGGCTGACAAGCAAGGAATGCGTGGCATTGCAGAGGAGTGTGTGACACCGCCACGAATTGCAGGCAGTCCTGCTGCCACCTCCTCTACTCCTCCTACTCCATCCTCTTCCATAACCTCCTCGGCTGAGTCCTCTTGTGCCGCTGCTTCTTGCTCCACATCAACGGCACCCCCCCAGCTCCCCAGGTACTATTCCACATCCCGGATACGGCAGTGTCACGCCGTCTTGGGTTTGACTTGCTTGAAAGCAGAGAGTCACACCAGACAAGCACTCCTGTCCGCCCTGAACGCACAGGTGGAAAAGTGGCTGACTCCGCAGCAACTGGATATCGTCAAAGTGGTGTGTGACAACGGAAAAAAATTGATAGCTGCATTGAAGTTGGGCAAGTTGACACATGTGCCGTGCATGGCACATGTGTGTAATCTGATCGTACAACGCTTTGTGCATAAGTACACAGGCTTACAGGACGTCCTGAAGCAGGCCAGGAAGGTGTGTGGCCATTTCAGGCGTTCCTACACGGCCATGGCTCACTTTTCCGATATCCAGCGGCGAAACAACATGCCAGTGAGGCGCTTGATTTGCGACAGCCCTACACGTTGGAATTCAACACTCCTAATGTTCGACCGCCTGCTCCAACAAGAAAAAGCTGTTAATGAATATTTGTATGACCGGGGTGCTAGGACAGCCTCTGGGGAGCTGGGAATTTTTTTGCCACGTTACTAGACGCTCATGCGCAATGCCTGTAGGCTCATGCGTCCTTTTGAGGAGGTGACAAACCTAGTCAGTTGCAACGAAGGCACCATCAGCGACATCATACCATTTGTTTTCTTCCTGGAGCGTGCCCTGCGAAGAGTGCTGGATCAGGCTGTAGATGAGCGTGAAGAGGAAGAGGAAGAGTTGTGGTCACCATCACCACCAGAAACAGCCTTATCAGCATCGCTTGCTGGACCTGCGGCAACGCTGGAAGAGGATTGTGAGGTAGAGGAGTCAGAGGAGGATTGTAGCTTTGAGGAGGAGGAGGAGGAGCAAGACCAAACACAACAGGCATCCCAGGGTGCTCGTTGTCACCTATCTGGTACCCGTGGTGTTGTACGTGGCTGGGGGGAAGAACATACCTTCAATGACATCAGAGAGGAGGAGGAACGGGAAATGAGTAGCTCGGCATCCAACCTTGTGCAAATGGGGTCTTTCATGCTGTCTTGCCTGTTGAGGGACCCTCGTATAAAAAGGCTGAAGGAGAACGACCTGTACTGGGTGTCCATGCTACTAGACCCCCGGTATAAGCAGAAAGTGGCGGAAATGTTACCGAATTACAACAAGTCGGAAAGGATGCAGCATTTGCAAAATAAATTAAAAAGTATGCTTTACACAGCGTATAAGGGTGATGTCACAGCACAACGGGAATCTAACAGGGGGAGAGGTGGAAGTCATCCTCCTCCTCCTCCTCCCACGACCACGCCGGCAAGGACAGGACGCTTTAAAGACGTGTTGTTGATGGAGGACATGCGGACCTTTTTAAGTCCTATGCATCGGCACAGCCCTTCGGGATCCACCCTCAGAGAGCGACTCGACCGACAGGTAGCAGACTACCTCGCCTTAACTGCAGATATCGACACTCTGAGGAGCGATGAACCCCTTGACTACTGGGTGTGCAGGCTTGACCTGTGGCCTGAGCTATCCCAATTTGCGATAGAACTTCTGGCCTGCCCCGCTTCAAGTGTCCTGTAAGAAAGGACCTTCAGTGCAGCAGGAGGTATTGTCACTGAGAAGAGAAGTCGCCTAGGTCAAAAAAGTCTAGATTACCTCACCTTTATTAAGATGAATGAGGGATGGATCCCGAAGGGACTGACACTGGGTGATACATTCGATTAAAAAAGGCCTGATGAGATGAGCTGCCTTGGGCTAAAAATGGTCCACACGCTGCTGTATTTTAGCTCTGAATGACGTTTGACTTGCGTGACTTATCCGCCACCAACTAGGGTTCAAGCCACCATGTTTTAGGGCACTTTCTGCCTGTGAAACAAACATCAATTTTTCTGGCCGCTGCTACAGCAGCGGCTGCAACAATACCAAATTTTTCAGGCATGTGTACATGCCTAATTTTTAGGCCCACTGGTGCAGCACTGTGGCTTCAAAAACCAAACCAAAAAAAAATCCTCCAAGATGGCACCAATATACCAGTGGTCTAAGCATCTTCCCACCTTGGCCTAAAAAGGGGAGGTGATTCAACCATTAAAAATCTCTGCCATTTACACGTCCACTGATAGGAGACGCGGAAGGTATTAAACTGATATGAACAATACTAAACTCACCACTCCTATCTGGTGGCACATTAGCTTGCCCGCGCAGTGCCCCAAATTTCAAGTAAGAGGACCGACCAAGCATCTTCTTCCATCTCCCTGTTACATAAATCAATGCCATATCCATAGAAATTGTAGAGAATATCCAGGATAGTTTTACAGGGCCAAATCATGTCGCCTGTTGAAAGAGGTGACCTTGCTCGGGTCCCAGGTGTGCGGTTCCTAAAATGGCTGCCATATACATGTCCTCTGATAGGAGACGCGGAAGGTATTAAACTGATATGAACAATACTAAACTCACCACTCCTATCTGGTGGCACATTAGCTTGCCCGCGCAGTGCCCCAAATTTCAAGTAAGAGGACCGACCAAGCATCTTCTTCCATCTCCCTGTTACATAAATCAATGCCATATCCATAGAAATTGTAGAGAATATCCAGGATAGTTTTACAGGGCCAAATCATGTCGCCTGTTGAAAGAGGTGACCTTGCTCGGGTCCCAGGTGTGCGGTTCCTAAAATGGCTGCCATATACACGTCCACTGATAGGAGACGCGGAAGGTATTAAACTGATATGAACATTTACTAAACTCACCACTCCGAGTGCTGTTATTTATTTAATTTTTTTGTGGTGAGGCTTTACAGGACAGAGTGCTTCTCCACGGGACATGTTAACTCACGGGCAGCTGGCTCATCAAGGAACCAGAGCAGCTTGAACGAGGTGACCTTGCTCGGGTCCCAGGTGTGCGGTTCCTAAAATGGCTGCCATATACACGTCCACTGATAGGAGACGCGGAAGGTATTAAACTGATATGAACAATACTCCACTCCTATCAGTAGGTCCGTCCCATTGTGATTTATGCCCCCCACCCACCGCGCAGGGATGGGGGCCGGGGGGGAGGAAAGTAGGCCCCCCCATTGTGATTTATGGCCCCCACCCACCGCGCAGGGGTGGGGGCCAAGGGGGGGAGGACAGTAGGTCCCCCCATTGTGATTTATGGCCCCCACCCACCGCGCAGAGGTTGGGGAGGACAGTAGCTCCCCCCAGTGTGTATCATGGGCTTTGAGGACAGGTGTCAATCCATACCTGCCAAGTGACCCTATGTAGGGGTAACAGTCCCTATTCTGCTCTGTGTCAGTGTGTATCATGGTCTCTGTGGACGGGGAAAAGTCTCTATTCTGCTCTGTGTCAGTGTGTATCATGGTCTCTGTGGACGGGGAACAGTCTCTATTCTACTCTGTGTCAGTGTGTATCATGGACTCTGTGGACGGGGAACAGTCTCTATTCTGCTCTGTGTCAGTGTGTATCATGGTCTCTGTGGACGGGGAACAGTCTCTATTCTGCTCTGTGTCAGTGTGTATCATGGTCTCTGTGGACGGGGAACAGTCTCTATTCTGCTCTGTGTCAGTGTGTATCATGGACTCTGTGGACGGGGAACAGTCTCTATTCTGCTCTGTGTCAGTGTGTATCATGGTCTCTGTGGACGGGGAACAGTCTCTATTCTGCTCTTTGTCAGTGTGTATCATGGTCTCTGTGGACGGGGAACAGTCTCTATTCTGCTCTGTGTCAGTGTGTATCATGGACTCTGTGGACGGGGAACAGTCTCTATTCTGCTCTGTGTCAGTGTGTATCATGGTCTCTGTGGACGGGGAACAGTCTCTATTCTGCTCTGTGTCAGTGTGTATCATGGTCTCTGTGGACAGGGAACAGTCTCTATTCTGCTCTGTGTCAGTGTGTATCATGGTCTCTGTGGACGGTGAACAGTCTCTATTCTGCTCTGTGTCAGTGTGTATCATGGTCTCTGTGGACAGGGAACAGTCTCTATTCTGCTCTGTGTCAGTGTGTATCAGGGGTTTTGAGGACAGGTGTCAATCCATATCTGCCAAGTGACCCTATGTAGGGGGAACAGTCCCTATTCTGCTCTGTGTCAGTGTGTATCAGGGGTTTTGAGGACAGGTGTCAATCCATATCTGCCAAGTGACCCTATGTAGGGGGAACAGTCCCTATTCTGCTCTGTGTCAGTGTGTATCATGGTCTCTGTGGACGGTGAACAGTCTCTATTCTGCTCTGTGTCAGTGTGTATCATGGTCTCTGTGGACAGGGAACAGTCTCTATTCTGCTCTGTGTCAGTGTGTATCAGGGGTTTTGAGGACAGGTGTCAATCCATATCTGCCAAGTGACCCTATGTAGGGGGAACAGTCCCTATTCTGCTCTGTGTCAGTGTGTATCAGGGGTTTTGAGGACAGGTGTCAATCCATATCTGCCAAGTGACCCTATGTAGGAGGAACAGTCCCTATTCTGCTCTGTGTCAGTGTGTATCAGGGGTTTTGCGGACAGGTGTCAATCCATATCTGCCAAGTGACCCTATGTAGGGGGAACAGTCCCTATTCTGCTCTGTGTCAGTGTGTATCAGGGGTTTTGAGGACAGGTGTCAATCCATATCTGCCAAGTGACCCTATGTAGGTGGAACAGTCTCTATTCTGCTCTGTGTCAGTGTGTATCATGGACTCTGTGGACGGGGAACAGTCTCTATTCTGCTCTGTGTCAGTGTGAATCATGGTCTCTGTGGACGGGGAACAGTCTCTATTCTGCTCTGTGTCAGTGTGTATCATGGACTCTGTGGACGGGGAACAGTCTCTATTCTGCTCTGTGTCAGTGTGTATCATGGTCTCTGTGGACGGGGAACAGTCTCTATTCTGCTCTGTGTCAGTGTGTATCATGGTCTCTGTGGACGGGGAACAGTCTCTATTCTGCTCTGTGTCAGTGTGTATCATGGTCTCTGTGGACGGGGAACAGTCTCTATTCTGCTCTGTGTCAGTGTGTATCATGGACTCTGTGGACGGGGAACAGTCTCTATTCTGCTCTGTGTCAGTGTGTATCATGGTCTCTGTGGACGGGGAACAGTCTCTATTCTGCTCTGTGTCAGTGTGTATCATGGACTCTGTGGACGGGGAACAGTCTCTATTCTGCTCTGTGTCAGTGTGTATCATGGTCTCTGTGGACGGGGAACAGTCTCTATTCTGCACTGTGTCAGTGTGTATCATGGACTCTGTGGACGGGAAACAGTCTCTTTTCTGCTCTGTGTCAGTGTGTATCATGGTCTCTGTGGACGGGGAACAGTCTCTATTCTGCTCTTTGTCAGTGTGTATCATGGTCTCTGTGGACGGGGAACAGTCTCTATTCTGCTCTGTGTCAGTGTGTATCATGGTCTCTGTGGACGGTGAACAGTCTCTATTCTGCTCTGTGTCAGTGTGTATCATGGTCTCTGTGGACAGGGAACAGTCTCTATTCTGCTCTGTGTCAGTGTGTATCAGGGGTTTTGAGGACAGGTGTCAATCCATATCTGCCAAGTGACCCTATGTAGGGGGAACAGTCCCTATTCTGCTCTGTGTCAGTGTGTATCAGGGGTTTTGAGGACAGGTGTCAATCCATATCTGCCAAGTGACCCTATGTAGGGGGAACAGTCCCTATTCTGCTCTGTGTCAGTGTGTATCATGGTCTCTGTGGACGGTGAACAGTCTCTATTCTGCTCTGTGTCAGTGTGTATCATGGTCTCTGTGGACAGGGAACAGTCTCTATTCTGCTCTGTGTCAGTGTGTATCAGGGGTTTTGAGGACAGGTGTCAATCCATATCTGCCAAGTGACCCTATGTAGGGGGAACAGTCCCTATTCTGCTCTGTGTCAGTGTGTATCAGGGGTTTTGAGGACAGGTGTCAATCCATATCTGCCAAGTGACCCTATGTAGGAGGAACAGTCCCTATTCTGCTCTGTGTCAGTGTGTATCAGGGGTTTTGCGGACAGGTGTCAATCCATATCTGCCAAGTGACCCTATGTAGGGGGAACAGTCCCTATTCTGCTCTGTGTCAGTGTGTATCAGGGGTTTTGAGGACAGGTGTCAATCCATATCTGCCAAGTGACCCTATGTAGGTGGAACAGTCTCTATTCTGCTCTGTGTCAGTGTGTATCATGGACTCTGTGGACGGGGAACAGTCTCTATTCTGCTCTGTGTCAGTGTGAATCATGGTCTCTGTGGACGGGGAACAGTCTCTATTCTGCTCTGTGTCAGTGTGTATCATGGACTCTTTGGACGGGGAACAGTCTCTATTCTGCTCTGTGTCAGTGTGTATCATGGTCTCTGTGGACGGGGAACAGTCTCTATTCTGCTCTGTGTCAGTGTGTATCATGGTCTCTGTGGACGGGGAACAGTCTCTATTCTGCTCTGTGTCAGTGTGTATCATGGTCTCTGTGGACGGGGAACAGTCTCTATTCTGCTCTGTGTCAGTGTGTATCATGGACTCTGTGGACGGGGAACAGTCTCTATTCTGCTCTGTGTCAGTGTGTATCATGGTCTCTGTGGACGGGGAACAGTCTCTATTCTGCTCTGTGTCAGTGTGTATCATGGACTCTGTGGACGGGGAACAGTCTCTATTCTGCTCTGTGTCAGTGTGTATCATGGTCTCTGTGGACGGGGAACAGTCTCTATTCTGCACTGTGTCAGTGTGTATCATGGACTCTGTGGACGGGAAACAGTCTCTTTTCTGCTCTGTGTCAGTGTGTATCATGGTCTCTGTGGACGGGGAACAGTCTCTATTCTGCTCTGTGTCAGTGTGTATCATGGTCTCTGTGGACGGGGAACAGTCTCTATTCTGCTCTGTGTCAGTGTGTATCATGGTCTCTGTGGACGGTGAACAGTCTCTATTCTGCTCTGTGTCAGTGTGTATCATGGTCTCTGTGGACAGGGAACAGTCTCTATTCTGCTCTGTGTCAGTGTGTATCAGGGGTTTTGAGGACAGGTGTCAATCCATATCTGCCAAGTGACCCTATGTAGGGGGAACAGTCCCTATTCTGCTCTGTGTCAGTGTGTATCAGGGGTTTTGAGGACAGGTGTCAATCCATATCTGCCAAGTGACCCTATGTAGGGGGAACAGTCCCTATTCTGCTCTGTGTCAGTGTGTATCATGGTCTCTGTGGACGGTGAACAGTCTCTATTCTGCTCTGTGTCAGTGTGTATCATGGTCTCTGTGGACAGGGAACAGTCTCTATTCTGCTCTGTGTCAGTGTGTATCAGGGGTTTTGCGGACAGGTGTCAATCCATATCTGCCAAGTGACCCTATGTAGGGGGAACAGTCCCTATTCTGCTCTGTGTCAGTGTGTATCAGGGGTTTTGAGGACAGGTGTCAATCCATATCTGCCAAGTGACCCTATGTAGGGGGAACAGTCCCTATTCTGCTCTGTGTCAGTGTGTATCATGGTCTCTGTGGACGGTGAACAGTCTCTATTCTGCTCTGTGTCAGTGTGTATCATGGTCTCTGTGGACAGGGAACAGTCTCTATTCTGCTCTGTGTCAGTGTGTATCAGGGGTTTTGAGGACAGGTGTCAATCCATATCTGCCAAGTGACCCTATGTAGGGGGAACAGTCCCTATTCTGCTCTGTGTCAGTGTGTATCAGGGGTTTTGAGGACAGGTGTCAATCCATATCTGCCAAGTGACCCTATGTAGGAGGAACAGTCCCTATTCTGCTCTGTGTCAGTGTGTATCAGGGGTTTTGCGGACAGGTGTCAATCCATATCTGCCAAGTGACCCTATGTAGGGGGAACAGTCCCTATTCTGCTCTGTGTCAGTGTGTATCAGGGGTTTTGAGGACAGGTGTCAATCCATATCTGCCAAGTGACCCTATGTAGGTGGAACAGTCTCTATTCTGCTCTGTGTCAGTGTGTATCATGGACTCTGTGGACGGGGAACAGTCTCTATTCTGCTCTGTGTCAGTGTGAATCATGGTCTCTGTGGACGGGGAACAGTCTCTATTCTGCTCTGTGTCAGTGTGTATCATGGACTCTGTGGACGGGGAACAGTCTCTATTCTGCTCTGTGTCAGTGTGTATCATGGTCTCTGTGGACGGGGAACAGTCTCTATTCTGCTCTGTGTCAGTGTGTATCATGGTCTCTGTGGACGGGGAACAGTCTCTATTCTGCTCTGTGTCAGTGTGTATCATGGTCTCTGTGGACGGGGAACAGTCTCTATTCTGCTCTGTGTCAGTGTGTATCATGGTCTCTGTGGACGGGGAACAGTCTCTATTCTGCTCTGTGTCAGTGTGTATCATGGACTCTGTGGACGGGGAACAGTCTCTATTCTGCTCTGTGTCAGTGTGTATCATGGTCTCTGTGGACGGGGAACAGTCTCTATTCTGCTCTGTGTCAGTGTGTATCATGGACTCTGTGGACGGGGAACAGTCTCTATTCTGCTCTGTGTCAGTGTGTATCATGGTCTCTGTGGACGGGGAACAGTCTCTATTCTGCACTGTGTCAGTGTGTATCATGGACTCTGTGGACGGGAAACAGTCTCTTTTCTGCTCTGTGTCAGTGTGTATCATGGTCTCTGTGGACGGGGAACAGTCTCTATTCTGCTCTTTGTCAGTGTGTATCATGGTCTCTGTGGACGGGGAACAGTCTCTATTCTGCTCTGTGTCAGTGTGTATCATGGTCTCTGTGGACGGTGAACAGTCTCTATTCTGCTCTGTGTCAGTGTGTATCATGGTCTCTGTGGACAGGGAACAGTCTCTATTCTGCTCTGTGTCAGTGTGTATCAGGGGTTTTGAGGACAGGTGTCAATCCATATCTGCCAAGTGACCCTATGTAGGGGGAACAGTCCCTATTCTGCTCTGTGTCAGTGTGTATCAGGGGTTTTGAGGACAGGTGTCAATCCATATCTGCCAAGTGACCCTATGTAGGGGGAACAGTCCCTATTCTGCTCTGTGTCAGTGTGTATCATGGTCTCTGTGGACGGTGAACAGTCTCTATTCTGCTCTGTGTCAGTGTGTATCATGGTCTCTGTGGACAGGGAACAGTCTCTATTCTGCTCTGTGTCAGTGTGTATCAGGGGTTTTGAGGACAGGTGTCAATCCATATCTGCCAAGTGACCCTATGTAGGGGGAACAGTCCCTATTCTGCTCTGTGTCAGTGTGTATCAGGGTTTTTGAGGACAGGTGTCAATCCATATCTGCCAAGTGACCCTATGTAGGAGGAACAGTCCCTATTCTGCTCTGTGTCAGTGTGTATCAGGGGTTTTGCGGACAGGTGTCAATCCATATCTGCCAAGTGACCCTATGTAGGGGGAACAGTCCCTATTCTGCTCTGTGTCAGTGTGTATCAGGGGTTTTGAGGACAGGTGTCAATCCATATCTGCCAAGTGACCCTATGTAGGTGGAACAGTCTCTATTCTGCTCTGTGTCAGTGTGTATCATGGACTCTGTGGACGGGGAACAGTCTCTATTCTGCTCTGTGTCAGTGTGAATCATGGTCTCTGTGGACGGGGAACAGTCTCTATTCTGCTCTGTGTCAGTGTGTATCATGGACTCTGTGGACGGGGAACAGTCTCTATTCTGCTCTGTGTCAGTGTGTATCATGGTCTCTGTGGACGGGGAACAGTCTCTATTCTGCTCTGTGTCAGTGTGTATCATGGTCTCTGTGGACGGGGAACAGTCTCTATTCTGCTCTGTGTCAGTGTGTATCATGGTCTCTGTGGACGGGGAACAGTCTCTATTCTGCTCTGTGTCAGTGTGTATCATGGACTCTGTGGACGGGGAACAGTCTCTATTCTGCTCTGTGTCAGTGTGTATCATGGTCTCTGTGGACGGGGAACAGTCTCTATTCTGCTCTGTGTCAGTGTGTATCATGGACTCTGTGGACGGGGAACAGTCTCTATTCTGCTCTGTGTCAGTGTGTATCATGGTCTCTGTGGACGGGGAACAGTCTCTATTCTGCACTGTGTCAGTGTGTATCATGGACTCTGTGGACGGGAAACAGTCTCTTTTCTGCTCTGTGTCAGTGTGTATCATGGTCTCTGTGGACGGGGAACAGTCTCTATTCTGCTCTTTGTCAGTGTGTATCATGGTCTCTGTGGACGGGGAACAGTCTCTATTCTGCTCTGTGTCAGTGTGTATCATGGTCTCTGTGGACGGTGAACAGTCTCTATTCTGCTCTGTGTCAGTGTGTATCATGGTCTCTGTGGACAGGGAACAGTCTCTATTCTGCTCTGTGTCAGTGTGTATCAGGGGTTTTGAGGACAGGTGTCAATCCATATCTGCCAAGTGACCCTATGTAGGGGGAACAGTCCCTATTCTGCTCTGTGTCAGTGTGTATCAGGGGTTTTGAGGACAGGTGTCAATCCATATCTGCCAAGTGACCCTATGTAGGGGGAACAGTCCCTATTCTGCTCTGTGTCAGTGTGTATCATGGTCTCTGTGGACGGTGAACAGTCTCTATTCTGCTCTGTGTCAGTGTGTATCATGGTCTCTGTGGACGGTGAACAGTCTCTATTCTGCTCTGTGTCAGTGTGTATCATGGTCTCTGTGGACAGGGAACAGTCTCTATTCTGCTCTGTGTCAGTGTGTATCAGGGGTTTTGAGGACAGGTGTCAATCCATATCTGCCAAGTGACCCTATGTAGGGGGAACAGTCCCTATTCTGCTCTGTGTCAGTGTGTATCAGGGGTTTTGAGGACAGGTGTCAATCCATATCTGCCAAGTGACCCTATGTAGGAAGAACAGTCCCTATTCTGCTCTGTGTCAGTGTGTATCAGGGGTTTTGCGGACAGGTGTCAATCCATATCTGCCAAGTGACCCTATGTAGGGGGAACAGTCCCTATTCTGCTCTGTGTCAGTGTGTATCAGGGGTTTTGAGGACAGGTGTCAATCCATATCTGCCAAGTGACCCTATGTAGGTGGAACAGTCTCTATTCTGCTCTGTGTCAGTGTGAATCATGGTCTCTGTGGACGGGGAACAGTCTCTATTCTGCTCTGTGTCAGTGTGTATCATGGACTCTGTGGACGGGGAACAGTCTCTATTCTGCTCTGTGTCAGTGTGTATCATGGTCTCTGTGGACGGGGAACAGTCTCTATTCTGCTCTGTGTCAGTGTGTATCATGGTCTCTGTGGACGGGGAACAGTCTCTATTCTGCTCTGTGTCAGTGTGTATCATGGTCTCTGTGGACGGGGAACAGTCTCTATTCTGCTCTGTGTCAGTGTGTATCATGGACTCTGTGGACGGGGAACAGTCTCTATTCTGCTCTGTGTCAGTGTGTATCATGGTCTCTGTGGACGGGGAACAGTCTCTATTCTGCTCTGTGTCAGTGTGTATCATGGACTCTGTGGACGGGGAACAGTCTCTATTCTGCTCTGTGTCAGTGTGTATCATGGTCTCTGTGGACGGGGAACAGTCTCTATTCTGCACTGTGTCAGTGTGTATCATGGACTCTGTGGACGGGAAACAGTCTCTTTTCTGCTCTGTGTCAGTGTGTATCATGGTCTCTGTGGACGGGGAACAGTCTCTATTCTGCTCTTTGTCAGTGTGTATCATGGTCTCTGTGGACGGGGAACAGTCTCTATTCTGCTCTGTGTCAGTGTGTATCATGGTCTCTGTGGACGGTGAACAGTCTCTATTCTGCTCTGTGTCAGTGTGTATCATGGTCTCTGTGGACAGGGAACAGTCTCTATTCTGCTCTGTGTCAGTGTGTATCAGGGGTTTTGAGGACAGGTGTCAATCCATATCTGCCAAGTGACCCTATGTAGGGGGAACAGTCCCTATTCTGCTCTGTGTCAGTGTGTATCAGGGGTTTTGAGGACAGTTGTCAATCCATATCTGCCAAGTGACCCTATGTAGGGGGAACAGTCCCTATTCTGCTCTGTGTCAGTGTGTATCATGGTCTCTGTGGACGGTGAACAGTCTCTATTCTGCTCTGTGTCAGTGTGTATCATGGTCTCTGTGGACAGGGAACAGTCTCTATTCTGCTCTGTGTCAGTGTGTATCAGGGGTTTTGAGGACAGGTGTCAATCCATATCTGTCAAGTGACCCTATGTAGGGGGAACAGTCCCTATTCTGCTCTGTGTCAGTGTGTATCAGGGGTTTTGAGGACAGGTGTCAATCCATATCTGCCAAGTGACCCTATGTAGGAGGAACAGTCCCTATTCTGCTCTGTGTCAGTGTGTATCAGGGGTTTTGAGGACAGGTGTCAATCCATATCTGCCAAGTGACCCTATGTAGGGGGAACAGTCCCTATTCTGCTCTGTGTCAGTGTGTATCAGGGGTTTTGAGGACAGGTGTCAATCCATATCTGCCAAGTGACCCTATGTAGGTGGAACAGTCTCTATTCTGCTCTGTGTCAGTGTGTATCATGGACTCTGTGGACGGGGAACAGTCTCTATTCTGCTCTGTGTCAGTGTGTATCATGGTCTCTGTGGACGGGGAACAGTCTCTATTCTTCTCTGTGTCAGTGTGTATCATGGTCTCTGTGGACGGGGAACAGTCTCTATTCTGCTCTGTGTCAGTGTGTATCATGGTCTCTGTGGACGGAGAACAGTCTCTATCCTGCTCTGTGTCAGTGTGTATCATGGTCTCAGTGGACAGGGAACAGTCTCTATTCTGCTCTGTGTCAGTGTGTATCAGGGGTTTTGAGGACAGGTGTCAATCCATATCTGCCAAGTGACCCTATGTAGGGGGAACAGTCCCTATTCTGCTCTGTGTCAGTGTGTATCAGGGGTTTTGAGGACAGGTGTCAATCCATATCTGCCAAGTGACCCTATGTAGGGGGAACAGTCCCTATTCTGCTCTGTGTCAGTGTGTATCATGGTCTCTGTGGATGGTGAACAGTCTCTATTCTGCTCTGTGTCAGTGTGTATCATCGTCTCTGTGGACAGGGAACAGTCTCTATTCTGCTCTGTGTCAGTGTGTATCAGGGGTTTTGAGGACAGGTGTCAATCCATATCTGCCAAGTGACCCTATGTAGGGGGAACAGTCCCTATTCTGCTCTGTGTCAGTGTGTATCAGGGGTTTTGAGGACAGGTGTCAATACATATCTGCCAAGTGACCCTATGTAGCGGGAACAGTCCCTATTCTGCTCTGTGTCAGTGTGTATCAGGGGTTTTGAGGACAGGTGTCAATCCATATCTGCCAAGTGACCCTATGTAGGAGGAACAGTCCCTATTCTGCTCTGTGTCAGTGTGTATCAGGGGTTTTGAGGACAGGTGTCAATCCATATCTGCCAAGTGACCCTATGTAGGGGGAACAGTCCCTATTCTGCTCTGTGTCAGTGTGTATCAGGGGTTTTGAGGACAGGTGTCAATCCATATCTGCCAAGTGACCCTATGTAGGGGGAACAGTCTCTATTCTGCTCTGTGTCAGTGTGTATCAGGGATCATTAGGATAGGTGTCAATCCATATCTGCCAAGTGACCCTATGTAGGGGGAACAGTCCCTATTCTGCTCTGTGTCAGTGTGTATCAGGGATTTGACTATCTTTATTCAGATTGAAAAATTACAATTCCAGGAAAAATTTAACAAACATTTACAAAAACATTTTATGCACATCATAGAAACAACGTAAACCTCTTTAAAGCCACAAACTTAAGACAAAAAATACGTACACACAATGTGTAAGGGTTTGAAAGAATATTCTGAATCATTACACGTTTACTTTATCGTTTGTTTGATTTTTGTGAACCATATATAAACTACAAGCAGCGTGAAAACTATAAAAACTCAAGTGGCCATGCTGATCAAATTAAATAGTATGCTAAACACAGCGTATAAGGGTGATGTCACAGCACAACGGGAATGTAACAGGGGAAGAGGTGAAAGTCATCCTCCCCCTCCCACGACCCCGCCATATCTGCCAAGTTACCCTATGTAGGGGTAACAGTCTCTATTCTGCTCTGTGTCAGTGTGTATCATGGTCTCTGAGGACGGGGAACAGTCTCTATTCTGCTCTGTGTCAGTGTGTATCAGGGCAGGGCTTTGAGGACAGGTGTCAATGTTAGGTGATTTCTGCCCTTTATGGATTAAAAGCAGACTCTGCATCAACTGTGCAATTTTCCATGGGAGTTTTGCCATGGATCCCCGTCCGGCATGCCACAGTCCAGGTGTTAGTCCCCTTGAAACAACTTTTCCATCACTTTTGTGGCCAGAAAGAGTCCCTGTTGGTTTTAAAATTCACCTGCCCATTGAAGTCAAGGGTTTGCGACAACACTATGTATTAATATTCAAGCTCTTATTGATTTCAGAGCAACTAGTTATTTTATTGATAATGATTTTATTAAAGTACATGCTTTTCTTTTAGGAGGGGAGACACCCTTGGCCGTTGAGCAAATAGATGGTAGACCATTGTATTCTCCTATCATATTTCATCAAACTGAGTTAACAGAAATGTGTTCAGGTTTATTTCCCTCTGAAAAACTGTGTTTTCAAGTAATTTTGTCTTCCTCTTCTCCAATCATTTTGCAATATCCCTGGATATCATAATCCTACAATTGATTGGAAGCTGGGTCATGTTATCGCTTGGAGTTCTCTAGATCAGGAAAGGTTTATAACCAAAATTACTCCTTTGCATTCTATCAATGACTTTATCTACTGAGATACATTCTTAATACTACATTGGTATTTAACAAGAAAGAGGCAGATGAGTTACCACTTCATAGAAACTCCATATACATCCTATCAAGCACAGCACCTCCTAAAGTCAGAGTTTATCCATTGTCACTCCAGGAGATCAGGGAAGAAGTCTTTAGATAAAGAAACAAAAAAGAAATGTTTTCCTGCCAGAGGAAATGATATAAGAAGGAGTAGGGTTTAAGGCCCTGTATTGATTATAGAGGACTAAATAAAATCACTATTTGGAATGCTTACCCTATCCCTTTAGTCACATAATTATTCAGTACATTTAAAGGAGCATCTGTGTTTACCAAACTAGATATCAGTGGTGCTTACAACTTGGTAGAAATCAAGGAAGGGAGTGAATGAAGAACTACATTTCATACTGGAAGAGGCAGTTATTAGTATACAACCATGCCTTTCAGCCTTTGTAATGCCCCTCCTGTCTTAAAATATTGTAATACTGATTTCCTCAGTGACTATATACGTTCGTTTGTGATAATGTATTTAGATGGCATCCCGATTTATTCTTCTGATCTTCATACATAATCACAAATAGTGTCCAAGATTTTACAAATACTCATTGAGAATGGTCTTTACTCTGAATTGGAGAAATGTCTATTTGACTCATCTGAAGTTCAGTTCTTCGGCTAAATGATATCATTTTCTGAGATCAGCATGGACCGTAAGAAACTGTAAGCAGTATTAAGGTGGCCTTTAGTGCAAGGTTTGAAATTAACTACTACAGAAGATTTATCAAAGATTGTTCTTCTGTGATAGACCTTATTACCTGTCTCACTAAAAGAGGTTGCAATCACTATGTATGGCCTCCTGACACTATGTAAGATATTGAGAAGTTAAACATGGCTTTTGTTTCAGCTCTTATTCTCAGACATCAGGATGCTTCACTTTTATATTCCTCAACAGAAATAGTAGGCTGAGAACCTATTATACCCAGAGATAATATGATAAATGCTAAGTGTATACATGGAACAAGAAAAGCCCAAAGCATAAGACACAGGTTTTTATTTATGCAGAATACGGAAAGGACAAATAAAGTGTGTAGCAAATTTGGAGTAACATGAATATGAATGTATTATTGATTCTAGATACCTGAAAGGTCATCTTCAGTATTTCATTCTTTGGAAAATTTATAGTCCAGAAGAGCATAGTTGGGTTCTTTTCATCTCTGTCATCCTGGCAAGCCTTGTCCATCATGCCCATTGGGTATATCCTCCCATTGGGGGGTAATGCCACAATACCTTATTGATCGACATTGTTGATTTGCCCTCTTTGCTGGTCAAAGTCACTATTCATCTGTGTGGCTTATCTTTCAATTCAGACAATGCCATCTCGAATTACACATCCTTGTATGAAGAGCATTTGCAAGACGTTACTTCCAATCTGGAAGTGTCTACAGGCAACTCCATTCTCATACTTATCGGCATCATAGAGGTGAAATGGACTAATTAGAATTAAAGTAACCCTATATATTATTAGTATTATTATTATTATTATTATTATTGCCATTTATATAGCGCCAACAGATTCCGTAGCACTTTACAATATTATGAGAGGGGATTTAACTATAAATAGGACAATGACAAATAAACTTACGGGAATAGCTTGCTTAGGCCCTTATTCAGTCCTCTATCATGGTTTCTACCTTGGTGCCCAATTAGTGCTTTCTGTATGTCTCTTCTGTTTTTGGTATTGGTGTTTGCTAGTTTTTCAATATGTTTGTACTTTTGGAATCCTGACCTGATTTTTTTATTTGCATGTTCATTTTTCTATAGTCCTGACCTTGGCAATTTCTGAATTTGTCTGTCCACTCTAAGGCCCAGTAGTATGTCTTACAATGTCTTTCCTTTTTAGGTTTCCCATATGCTGTATGTTAGGGTAAACACCACAAAATACTCCTTGAATAGTATGAGTGCCCTGTTCTCTTCTTTTTCACAGTACACATAACAAATGTAATTCACAGCTGCATATTTATTTTTCCCTAATCTATACTAATCTTTAATAATGCAATAATTTACTTGTGGCACAAAAAGTGTAAAAACTATGAATAATTTTAACTCATAACTAAGACCTCCTACATGTGACACAAATATTAATTTCTACTCTTAATTTAAAACTACCAACAAAATGAGTTTCCAACTAAAATAAAATAAAGTACATTACTATATATTTTCATCTACATTTGGACCTTAACATAAACAAGCAATCCATAAAAATTACAGAAATATTTGTAAACATACTAGACTGTAGAACATGAATTTAACTCCTAATAATAATATTTCTAATTCATCTGGGTATGCATCAAATGGTTTGTCAGTATTTATCAATTCCTTCTCTTTCAGGTTCACATACATTGCATTCTAGATGCACCCATTCTCTTAGTAAAGTAGGCAACAAAGCACTGAATTTACTTTTTCTAAACAATATTTAACAATGTGTCGTACAAATGTACTCAAATTATAGAAGGAACCATTTTTTTATATTTTTTTGGTACTTTGCCAACAACATTTGGCAATTTCATTTTGTCTAAACATGCTAATTCTGTTTCATCTGCTCTGCTTTTAGACAGAGATAGATGCTACTTGTCAGCAGACTCTCTCAATGTTTCATTGTCTACTCAAATTAGATGTTTTTCTCATTAACTCATTGATATGTCATGCCTTTTGAGGCTAGAAGACATTCACTAATTGTAAACTATAGACCTTACCCTTTTACTGGAACTTTTAAGAAACAATTTGTAACTGATCTGTACTGGAACCATGTCTTTATTTAATAGCCGTGATTCCAAAACTCACATACTTTGTTTCAAATTACATTGATCACAAACTGTCTTTTTGCAAAGGAAAATATTTATGACTGACACGTTTTAACATATTGTTTCATTTATCAATGCATCTTTAATCTGAGAAAGATTTATGATTTACTCAATATGAATAAAAATATCTTTCATTTGCTGTCCGAACTCAATGTATAACATAATGATGATACCAAGGTCCAAAAAGGACCACTCACGCAGAAATAAATTATGAGTGTGTTATGAGTATTTAAACCCATTTCTATACCAACACACTCTACATCACCACCAAAATAGGTAAACTGCAGAAAGAAAAGATCAACTGGACAATAATTTGATGATGCTCTCAACCAATCAGCTGGTCTTACATTAAAGAGATTAGTTCAGGAGAGCTAACAGAAGTTTCATGTAGGAGCTTGATGGTTTTAGTGCAAGAAGTGATCAGTGATCAGTGCTCTGTGGCCCCAGGTAAGGGCCCCAGGTAAGGGCCCCAGGTAAGTTATCAATCTGTTCACAAATGGTTCAAATACTTAAACTGTGGCAGGTGCCAAGTCACTCATGTCACCATAATCACTATATTCTGCTGTAGTGATTATTATGCTTTGGGTATTCATTTTAAGGGAAATGTGATGCCATCAAGCGTGTGGCATTCTATGATTATATTTTCTAAATAGCACTGTAACGGATCACCTGGCACCCCGACTGGGTACCTCTGTTGATGTATGCTCCTAGCGCTTACCAAGGACCATCAGCACTGCACCGAGCACTCCACTTGACACCCCCAGGCACTGGACGACACTCAGTCCTGGGAACTCTGGAACCAAATGGGGAATTAGCTCTAGTCCTTACAAGGACTTTCCCCGTTGAATCTCCTGCAAGCTGGAACAGCAGACACAGGAGCAAGCTTTCTTCCTGCAAGCTGGAACAGCAGACAAAGGAGCAAACCTGCTTTCCCTCCAATAACAGGACGACACACAGTTTTGGAGTGTAAGCAGGAACAGAATAAACTGAGGCTTTATTGCTTCTTATATACACATTTTCCCACAAGGTTACCACTCACGTGGACCTTGTGGTACACAGAACACCAAGTTACAACAGCCAATCAACACACAACAGTACAGTTAAACACTCCCATTCATTCCAGTAAAATCGTCCCCTCTGCTTGGGAGATAATTGGGCTAATTACTGTATCAGCTCCATTATCTCCAAGCGAAAAATACACTTTTTACACAATTTCTATAACTCCAAAATTATACATCACATTTCCCATATTAAATGCAGTTAAAACAGGTGAACGGCAACCGGTCAATGTTAATCTGGTGTTCGTATAGTCGAACGCTGTTCGACTACTGTCGAAGCGTTGAAGTCACATAGAAGGTAAAGTTCAGCGGTGTTCATGCTGTTGAGTGTCCGATTTGAGTTCCATGAACTCGACGACCAAACACCTCTGAACGGCATTCGACTAAACAAAATGGCCACCGCCACGTGTTCGAATGTCAAATGGCGGCCACTTCTACTACTTTGGCACTGCGGCTGCATCCGAAGTGCCATTTCAAATGTACAAATCTTTTCCCATAATAGTTAAAGGGGCCGAAGCAGTGTAATAAAGTCCAATATGCCCAAATAAAGTTTTTAAAGGGCAATACATCCAAGGGCCATAGTCAGAGGGCAGGAGGCGGGAAAGCAGGCCCCCCAAAAACTCATGGCAAACTCCCTTAAAAAGGGGAGTTTGTCACAAGCACCATTAATAATATGTTATTTAAATAAAGTAAGCATACAGTATTTGAAGATCTCAGTTGCTATTAATAATGCGATTTCATTACTTTTACTCTTATTAATTATAATTTTGAAACAAAGGATACATTTATACACCTATTTTCCTCTCTGGAACTGTGGATGCTTTAATTTGCATAATGCTGTTCACTGTTGTGAATGATTGAGATCATATTACCAGACTGCGTGATACCAGTACTGGATTTGTTTCTGCTTCTCTAGACTCATGTCTAGAACATATTTATGTAAAATAATCACTTTACTAAAGACTGTCCATTGTTTATGAAATTAAAGACTCTTCTTACATTGCAATAAATTATTAGTATATAATTATAGATATTATTCACAATACATGTGGTTTGAACATTACTTTGTAATACTTCTTGAAATTTCCCACCCAGAGAACATGGCAGCTACCATCACTTTTATAATAAAGATATCTCTAACAAACTCTGCTTGCTCAATTACACAGATTTCGTCTAATGAAGTAGTTTCCCTACAGGAATACTCATTGCCTTGTGTTAATTTTAATTCTGAAAATGACATCAATAAGTTATTAATTTTGTTTAAGATATATATTCTGTGTACTGAATAATTAAATAATTTATTACTGGAAAAGTATTATTTAAGCTTCAGAACCACAACTAGACAATTACAGAAAAACACATTCAACCCTTTAAGGATGGCAGGCATACTATGCAGTCCTTATGGAGGTGGCTCTAAACGGTACACCCAGCCGTCCGCCGCTCTTTGACTTACCTAGACTGGTGATCCATGATGATCCTGGTCGGGTGGGGGAGGAGAGTGACTGACAACCCCCTGCAGCTCAACTCCACCTCTCCGGCCCTCCAGGGCCATGTGATCATAATGATCATATGGTCACATAGGTGGCTATGAGCAAGTGCCTGCAAATGAAAAAAATATATATAATAAAGACATGTAATATATACCCTGGATTGTCTACTTTTCTAAATGGTATGCCATGATGGAGTTAATTTTCATTCCTAGACTGCCATACGGTCTCAAAGGCAATTTAGGGCCAGCAAGCCAATCGGGTAAATTTAAATGTGCAAACATGAAAAGGGGAAAGCACTATATATGACCCTGTAAGTTCCCCAAACCCCATACAATCTGTACATGGGGGTACTGTTGTACTCGTGAGAAATCGCTAAATTCAAATGTGTATTTGATTACAGTAAAAGCTAACAAACAAAATGTATTAATTTCTCACACTTTAGATTTTATTCATATTAAATTATGTTTGATATCTAATTATTTGATGTGAAATGAAAGCTCTGTTTCTACTGAACAAAATTATAATATGTGTTGGTGCACTTAATATGAAAAAGGTGTATTATAGTTGTACAGACAGCCAAAATCCAGGTTTTGTTCACAACTTGTACAATTGGCTCCGTCCTTAAGGGATTCAAATATTTACAGATTGGGTTTCTAGCACATATAGTTGAAACAAGTAGGCAGCTCAAACACCCAAATCAGAGTCTCTCTGATCCAATCCAATGGAAGATGTGTGTAGTGGACAGAGGGGGTAGCACCTTTATACATTCTCAAAAGGTAGGTGTATTCTTGGTGGGAACTGAATATATAAAATATAAGAATACAGCAAAATATAGTGTAGTATTTGCTGTATCAGTGAATATAGAAGAAGAAATGCAGAGTGTAGAGCTTGAGTGGCTCTACTTAGATGCACCTGGGAGATAATAACTGCCTAAGGATAACTGGTCTCTTCTTCAATAAAAAGGTTTAAGTGCGTGAAGCCATCAAAGCAAGTGAGGTGGCACAGGATGGTATATGCCCCAAAGGACCTTGTAAGCTTGTAGTCAGATGCTGTAGTGATTTATGCAAATAATGTGAATCCAGGCTCTAATGTAAACGATCAGGATGTCACTGTGTGTCATGCTCTTGATCAGGTCAGGTAGGAGACGATTGCCAGAGTTTACTAAAGAGCCTTTATTTGCAGGTTTTGACATATCAGCAGTATAACTAGTAGAATAAAATAATAAGTAGAAGGAAAGGGAGAAATAAACATCAAGACAATATGACCTATATAGAAAATAAACACGTTTGCAAATAATAAGAAAGCTAGATAAAAGTATAGGAAGAATAATAATATGGGTTTAATTCAAGGAGATCATGCTAAACTAATCTTATTGATTTTTTTGATTGGGTAACTAAACCATTAGATCAGGGTAGTGCAGTAGACATTGATTACCTAGATTTCAGTAAGGCTTTTGACACTGTTGCACATAGAAGGCTCATCAATAAACTGCAAACTTTATGTTTGGATTCCAATATTGTTGAATGGGTAAGGCAGTGGCTGAGTGACAGGCAACAGAGGGTTGCAGTCAATTGAGTATATTCAAAGCATGGGCTGGTCACCAGTGGGGTACCTCAGGGATCTGTACCTGGACCATTCTTTTTAATATTTTAATTAGTGATATTGCAGAAGGTCTTGATGGTAACGTATGTCTTTTTGCTGATAATACTAAGATATTTAACAGGGTTGATGTTCCAGGAGGGAGAAGCCAAATGGCAAATGATTTAGGTAAACTAGAAAAATTGTCAGAGTTGTGTCAACTGACATTTAATGTGGATAAGTGCAAGATAATGCATCTTGGATGTAAAAACCCAACGGCAGAGTACAGAATATTTGATAGAGTCCAAACCTCAACATCTGAGGAAAGGGATTTAGGGGAGATTATTTCTGATGACTTAAAGGTAGGCAGACAATGTAATAGAAAGGCAGGACATGCAAGAGGACATAGATTTCAATTAGAGGGGCAAAGGTTTAAAAATAATATCAGGAAGTATTACTTTACTGAGAGGGTAGTGGATGCATGGAATAGCCTTCCAGCTGAAGTAATAGAGGTGAACACAGTAAAGGAGTTGAATCATGCGTGGGATATGCATAAGGCCAGGGAATAATATAAGTATTTTAAAAATTGGACAGACTAGATGAGCCAAATGGTTCTTATCTGCCGTCACATTCTATGTTTCTATAAGACAGGTATAAGGAACAATAAGGGAAAGAAAATAACACCTTGTAAATAAGAGTGTGCAGCAATGTCCAGATAGTGGTTATGCAGGGTTGTATAAATCAGGTAGGCAGGATAATGCAGAGTTGATAGTAATCCAGGTTGGTATGGAGCAGGGTTGTATAAATCAGGTAGGCAGGATATAGCAGAGAAACAGTGGTGGTAGCAAATCAGGTTGTTTCACAGGAGCCAGATCTGAACATCAACTTCAATGTAAATGCCACTTGCTTTGTCGGGTGTGGCCTTTTATAGCAGAACTTGATTTATGCTATTCAGGTGAGAGTGTTATGGTACTTTTTAGCAGTAAACCAAAATGTTTAAATGTCTATCTGTTCCTGTCCGAATTAGTAAAATTGAATTGCGTATATACGCTGAAGTAATTAAGTCTGACACACGGAGTTCAGGTTAAAATAACTTCGAGAAAATTTATTGGCAAGTGATTAAAAAGCGGGCGCGCAGGCCCTTTTAAGAGGCATTTTGCGTCATCATTGATTATTAGAATATCAGCAAATAAACATCATTAATTGGATTAATTGTTAAGTGTCGGGATTAGTGTCCTCCTATCAATATTACTAATTGGCTCAAAAATTAAGTGGTTAGTCCCGTACCCACCCACCAAGAGGTGGGATTGTTCTGGACACGGGTGGGGACAAGGGGGTCTTGAGCGTCATTTTACACGGTCAGTGATCTCAGGCCTCGTGGCCAGGTGCAAGGTCTCTTATGAATAGAACATTTCATTACTACTGTGTTCTCATGGCCTTCAAATTATACTATGTTGCAAGTTAAGGAAAAGTCAGCAATTCCTGTGTTAATCATGTCTTTATAGAAAATACAGTCTTTGTCTATTGTATTAGATGTGCTGGGAAATTCTGTCATGTAAGGTAGTTTTAAAATGAACAAGTTAGGTTATGAGGACAAAATGGAGGATTGAAGAAGTCAGGTTAGGAGGACAAAATGGAGGATTGTCACAGTATGAAGTTAAAATGGAGTTAGTGCAATAATTCAATACAAGTACAATAAAGATTTTTAATAATCCCACATCAGTAGTCTGAGGTGTCTAGTGGCTAGGGAGGCCACTAGAGGCGATAAACAGGTACTAGATGGTATGTGCATGGTTTTAAACGGAAAAAAAAATCTTGCTAGTCATGATAGGACCCTGACGCAGTGCCTGATCAGCACATCAGTATGACCGCACCTGATCAGTGCGGTCACTCTATCCCAGTGCCCCATCGGCATCGGTGCGGTCACACTAAAGGAGGGAGAGGTTACTCACCTCACCTCCTAAGCCTCTCCCTCCGTACAGTTTGTAAATCAGTGACCGGGTCCAGCATTAGGAAGGACGCCGGCCGCTGTAAGGTGGCGCTAATTAATAACGCCACCCACAATGATTTCACTAGTGGCATATCAATTCAAAATCGGACATGTGTACATTGGGGAGGTAGTTTCGAGCTCATTAGGTTTATTTTTGGTGAGATACGATTTTAATTGTAGGTAGGTGAATATTAGTTTATGTGGAAGGTTAAATTCTTGTTGTATCGCTACAAAGGGCTTTATGTTCTTATCATTGAATAATTGCCCTACCTCCTGGATGCCCCCTGGATCCATTGCTGTGTGTTTAAGGTTGGAATTATAGGTTCTAGTGCTGTTAATGGTGTGGCCATTGGCATTGGTAAAAATGTCACTAACTGTTCTTTAGCGATATCCCAGTGTTGTAGGTTGTGTTGTAGGTTGTGTTGTGTTGTGGGCAGGAGATGGGTGGTATCTTGTTGATACCGGAGAAACTGACGTAAGCCGAGCACAGAGAGATGGACACAGGTTTCTTCAGGAAGGAAGAGATTATTTATTCGATTCACCGACCGGGACTCAGAGGGACTAATGTCACCAAAATACAACAAGATCTGAGCCCCGAACAATAGTGTAGGTCCCTTATATAGGTATATAACTCCACCCATAATAAGCTCCACCCACACATACTCTTGACCCAATCAACCGAACAAAGACTAACTTCCTGTTTGACCACATGGCTTGTCCAGCACAATGGAGGAGGGGAATACTATGTCCTGTATTCTTGCACATGCTCCGTACACTACTGATTGTATCTTTGCCACATGCAACCAACCGACCGATACATCAGTATATGCACGTACACATACCACTTGGCAATCTCGGCCTACTAAATTTATTTTTACCGAGATTCCACCACATTCCCCCCTTTGATGCTTCTGATATTTCACAATTCCAGATGCATCACTTAACCATAGTTTGCTTACACCTCAAGTTGCTATAAACCAGACCAGACTTTGCGACTCCCTAAAGATACGAATCCCTTAACATTCCTCTTCCTGTACTAGTTCTCCTTGATTTAGAGCCTCATACCTATAAATAGCCATTATCTGTGCAGCAGCCTTTCTCTCTGCTATATTCTCTATAATGCTCTGCACAGACCTAACTACCAAAGGAATCAGACACGGCAGGAGAAGGCACAGCATCAAAATTAGCATGACTCCACCTACCAATGCCTTGAGTCCTCCAAACTGCTCATACCAGTTACCAAACCAACTACTTGATACCATACCTGAGTAGGCACATGTGCTAATTTAACCATATGGCTAGTAAGCTCAGCTATTGCTTGCCCTTCATCATCTATTTGAAGACAACAATTGCTTAGGTTAAACTTCCCACATACACCTCCCTCTACTGCCAATAGGTAATCCAAGCCTAATCTATTTTGGTAAACGGCTGTCCTCATCCTAGTATTATGTTTCGCTAGGAGATTGAGCGCTTGCGATGTCTCATTGGTAATGATCTCAACCACTGCCTGTAACCTTATAATACGGTTGAGCATATATATTGGGGTTCTATATCCAAAAGTACCATCCTCTGCCCACGTAGCTGGCCCCCATAATACGCTGGGGAGGCCACTCATTATCTTCCCATGTACCTATCTCCAGGGGTCCCCTTTTCTTTCTATGATTTACATCATATACCTTAACTCCCAAAGTCTCTCCTGTTTCAATTGGCAACAAGAAGAAGGATGGTTTGAGCATACCTAACACACATGCCCCTTCCCAATCCTGTGGTAACTCCGAATAGGCTTTCTTACCACAGATCCAGTACAAATTTGCTGGAGCTTTCCAACTAGATGTAGCAGATAAGTCAAACCACACATCCTTTAAATTGGTATAACTTGCAAACGGATTAGGTGGTTCTGAGACATTTGAAGCTGACCACCAAGTTGTATCTTTTGTATCATCATCATAAGCTTTTTGCCCTAGACAAGTCAATTCTCCTACAGATGTATTAAACATTATTCCTTTCCTTGCTATGCAAACATAACCTATAATGGAGGTCTTTAATCGCCACTCAGATTTACCTCTAACACTCATTTGATAATCAGCTTGAGAAGATGTTATCTGTTCAATTGTCTCAGAACCGGAATACATTACCTCCTTTGCTTCCCATGGCCATTGGTATCCCATATTAGTACCTCCACACACATAGCAGTTGGTTACATTAAGACTACCAGCAATACTCTCGGCTAGATCAATAAACAAGTTCTTAGCATTATGGGGGATCTTATTTTCTACACTCATCTCCTCGTAAAAGGAATGGAAAACCTGATGAGTTTGGGTGGCCACAGTATCGGCCTCTATTTCTATAAATAATATTGTCCCAGGATCCAAACCTGTTCCATATATCTGGAACCCAAATAAGTTTCCGAACCTGTCTATGAACTGTTCTGGGTCATTAATAAGTATATGGACTGGGTTACACTCCATAGACTTACAATATGGTTTGGTAGGCAACTTAGTAACAATCATATCCTTATCTACTGTCTGTCCCCAAGTTGCCCACCCTACACAAGACCAATATGGACAATAATTATACTCTTTATTTGGGCATTTTGGATCTATATACTTGTTTTTACTACTGGGGCAAATATACTTATCATTAGACCCATACGTTCTTTCCCATTTAAGATCCCAACATACATTCCACGGTTTTCTACCACTTGATATCGCCTTACATGCATCAAATAGCAGAACACTCGAAGAATGTACGGTTTCTAGTATTGCTTATTTATCAGGGTCCCCTGTGAGTCTCCATTCTGAAGGGTAAACCAAATTGTACGGGGTTGATACTCTGGACTAAAGCACTTAGGTTCTCCTGCTCCTAAATGGCACACACTATAATCTATACCTAGGTATCTACACTTAGATACATGTCCTTTACATTCATATTGTGAATGCCAAATAAGGGTCTGGGAAATATGATTACCTGTTTTTGTAGTCTTAATGCAAACCTCACAGCCTGGTGTGTCGGTACCTCTACCTTCATGAATAATTAAAAACACAAATATACACATTATCAAATACATTTCTCCTGACATCTTTGTCCTAATTCTTCGTCCGTGCGATGGCACTCAGCTTCCAGGGTGTAAGGGCTGCAGGGAATGGAGTCCTTCAAGTCCTCTCTTCTCTTCAGAGAGGTCCCTTCAAGACACTCTGGCTATGTAACGTGGGTAGGTGGTCAGGCTTTATTATGGCTGTCAAAACACCTACTTGCTGATCTCTTTAATTACTCTTGAAGTCACAATATTTCCTCGTCACTCCAACTGAGTTACACGCTTTAACCGGATCTTGCAGGGATTCTCTAGATCTGATGTAGCTTGCCAAGAATCCACTGCTGCTGGTTTAACCCTGGAGTTATCATTTAACCCTGATGAATCCCGGAGTCACTTCGGCCACCTTTATAGCTGTTGGGGTAGACAAAAGAACAACATAAGGACCCCTCCACTTTGGCCCCAACGGTACACTGTTCCATTCCTTTATCCAAACTTGATCTCCTGGATGGTAAGAATGGATAGGTGGATAAATATTCACAGGTAATCTATCTTGTACCCATTTCTGTACCTCCACCATAGTTTTACCCAACTCTACAACCTGCCGCCGGTTAATTCCTTCTCCCAACTGACTCAAATCCCCCCTTAAGTTACCAAGTACAGGAGGTGGACACCCATACATAATTTCAAAAGGTGAGAGACCCATCCTTCTGGTAGGTGTACTATGAATGCGCAACAGAGCTATTGGCAAAAGAACATTCCACTTAAGTTGAGTTTCTTGACACATCTTTGCCAATTGGTTCTTAATAGTTCTGTTCATCCTTTCCACTTTCCCAGAGCTCTGAGGCCTATATGCCGTATGAAGTTTCCACTTAATACCAAGCATATGAGTCAGTTGTTGTAGGCACTGGTGAACAAAGGCTGGACCATTATCCGATCCTATAGAGCATGGTAGTCCATATCGGGGTATTTTTTCCCGCAACAGAAATCGCACAACTTCTCCTGCTTTCTCTGTACGAGTGGGACATGCTTCTACCCAACCTGAGTAGGTACACACAACTACTAACAGGTAACGATGTCCGCCGGATTTAGGCATTGCCATATAGTCTATTTGGAGATCGGACATAGGGAGTCCTCCCATATACTGGACTCCCAGTGGTTTCACTGGACCTTGCCTTGCATTGTTCTTGGCACATATCACACATCTTCGTACAATGGCTTGAGTCAAGTTGGACAATCTTGGTATGTAGAAATGCTTCCTAAGAGATTCTTCCATACTATCTCTCCCGGAATGTGTCCCATTGTGATAATTCTGGACAATTTCTACAGCTAGCAATGCTGGAATAACTATTCTTCCATCTTCTAACTGATACCAATTATTCTCCAGGTACTTCCCAGCTTCAGTCTTTAACCACTCTTCTTCTTGAGCTGTATAAACTGGAGTCCATTGAGGCAGAGGGGTCGGTATGAGAGCAGCTATATGTTCCACATATTCTTGTTGTCCTGATTCAGCGGCACGCTTGGCTGCATTATCTGCCATCCGATTTCCTTTTATTACATCACCATCACCTTTCAGATGTGCTCGACAATTTATGATACCAACTTATTTTGGTTCCCACACGGCTTCCAAGAGTTGTAGTATCTCAGCTGCGTACCCTCTGAGTTCAGTAGTCCTCTTTCTTTATTCAAAGCTCCATGGGCATGAGTGGTTAAAAACGCATACTTTGAGTCCGTATAGATGTTCACCCTCAATCCTTCAGCCAATTGTAACGCTCATGTGAGTGCAATTAGTTCTGCCTTCTGTGCCGATGTTCCTTTTGACAATGGCCGAGCTTCTATCACCTTGTCTATGGTTGTCACTGCATATCCTGCATAGCGAATCCCTTCTTTCACATAACTACTGACGTCCGTATAGTACTGGACATCAGGGTTCTGGATGGGGAAATCACGAAGGTCCGGTCTACTTGAGAACACTTCATCCATCACCTCCAGGCAATCATGTTGACTTTCAGTAGGTTGTGGCAAAAGGGTAGCTAGATTCAAGGTATTTACAGTCTCAAGGTGCACTCTTGGGTTTTCACATAACATAGCTTGATACTTAGTCATGCGGCTATTACTAAACCAATGATTGCCTTTATAGTCTAGCAACGTCTGTACTGCGTGCGGGACTCGCACGTAGAGTTCCTGACCCAGAGTGAGCTTATCAGCTTCGGCTACCAGCAGGGCGGTGGCAGCTACGGCTCTTAGACAAGGTGGAAGACCACTGGCCACTGCATCCAGTTGTTTGGACATATATGCAACAGGTCGTTGCCATGATCCCAAGTACTGTGTCAATACTCCCACAGCCATTCTTCTTTGCTCGTGTACATATAAGTAGAATGGACGTGTATGATCAGGTAGACCTAATGCTGGGGCTCTCATCAATGCCTTCTTAACATCTTCAAATGCCTTTTGCTGTTCGAAGGTCCAAAGGAAGGGATCGTGTTCTGTACCTTTTATAGCCGCATATCGCATAAGTGGGAATCCATATCCTACAGAAGCCTGCTGCCCCCAAGAATTCCCGCACTTGTCTTCTATTCTTGGGTATTGGTATTTGGCATACAGCTTCTTTTCTCTCTGGCCCCATTATCCTTTGACCTTCAGAGATATGGAATCCCAGATACTTGACAGTTGGCTGACACAACTGGGCTTTCTTCCTGGACACCTTGTATCCTGCCTTCCAAAGAATGTGCAGTAAATCATGTGTTGCTTGCTGACATATTTCTCTTGTAACTGCCGCTATCAACAAATCATCTACATATTGTAATAGTACACACTCTCCTGGGATGGACTTGAAATCCAGTAAGTCTTGACTTAAAGCTGATCCAAATAGGGTAGGTGAATTTTTAAACCCTTGGGGCAGTCTTGTCCAAGTCATCTGGCGTTTCGAGCCCGTTACAGCATTTTCCCATTGGAATGCAAAGATACACTAGCTTTCCACAGCAATTCTAAGGCAAAAGAAGGCATCTTTGAGATCCCAAACAGTGAAATAAGTAGCCCCACCCGGAATTAAAGCAAGCAGGTTATATGGATTGGGTACAACTGGATGTATACTTACTACCGCATCATTGACTGCTCTCAAGTCCTGCACAGGGCGATACTCATCTGTCCCGGGCTTTTGAACAGGCAACAATGGGGGGAAGTACAGAATTTTAGGATACCATACCTTATGAACTTATCCAAATAAGATTGTATGTTCTTCTTGGCCTTTTGTGGGATATGCTATTGTCTCAGGCTCACTGGATAAACCCCTAGCTTTAACTCAATACGAATAGGTGGAATAGGTGGAATATTGCGAGCAAGTCCTGGTGGGTTATTCTCTGCCCATACTCCTGGTACATTAAACAAGGATTCATCACTCTTAGGGTTTTGGCTGGTCAACACTGTATCTGCAGAGGCATTCGTCGAGTTCTACTATAACTGTAAGTAACATTCAGCCATACGAACAGGCTCATTCGTCTTAAAGCATTTTCGTGCGTTTAGCAGCCGTTATATCATAATTCATACGAACGTTGTAAACATTTCGGTTCAAACCAATGATCAGGTAATCATTTCATATAAACTAATTCATTAAAATACTGTCAACTCTAATGGCTCTAATATGAATACTGTGCGATGCTATTACAGTTTGTATGTCTTTTTTTTGGTATTGAGTACTTTTCACAACGCATGTAGAATAAGTGTTTTATCATAAGCAAGAGCAGCAAACGATCATAGATAGAATGTTCTGTAATTTACAATCAGAGTCTGATATATCAATACTAACATGAAGCGCTCGACTTTCACCTGATATCAGTCACATCCAACAATCTGATTATTAATTCAGCTCAATTAATATATCTATCTGCTCACTATCTTACGCAACTTTCGTGGATTGCAGAACGTTTTGCACACTTATTAGGTTAAGGTCTCTGAAAACATATGAACAGGACCTTTTACCAGTCTGTATATACTTCAGTTAATTACTGATACTGATTTATCAGGCAGGTCTTGCAAATACCTCTCTTCAAATCTGCTACAAGTACTGTTACATTGTCTTCGTACTATAGGTTTGATACAAACACATCCTTCTGCCGAAATATTGACACTGTTTGATCAGACTGTATAGCAAGCGCTATTTTATTCAGCCACTGTGGCTACTAGGTGAAGGTCTCTGAAAACACATGTACAGGACCTTTTACCAGATTGGATATACTTAAGTTTATTATCGTTACCAATTATCAGAATGTATATACTTTAGTTCATCACCCTATGTATGGATACGGATTTATAAGACTGCAGACGCCACTCTTCTTCCTTTGGTACTGATATCGTCATTATACCTGAGGGTCCATTGAACTTCAAAGATGTTGTTCCATTAGGCAGAAATGTTATCTGTGCTTGTAATTTTGATAACAAATCACATCCTAGCAGTTGGACTGGACATTCAGGCATGTAAAGGAACTGGTGTTTTACTACGTGGCCTCCCAATGTACAGAGTCGACTTTTAAGAACCGGTTTAGCGGCACTCCTTCCAGTTGCTCCTATTATGGTGATAATTCTTCCTGAAGGAGGAGCGACTAAGTCAGTCACCAACGAATGTTCAGCACCAGTGTCAATCATGAAAGAACTCCTTTTTCCCCCTATTGCTACATCGACCATAGGCTCCGCTCGGCCAAGGGGGATGGAGCCCAGTCGGTATCAATAGTCTTCCATGACAGTGTCAGCCAAACCCACAAAGTCCCTATCCTCTCTCTCTCGGGGTCTCTGCGCTGCTGGGTAATATCTATCTCCACTAACACTTCCTCTATTATTCCCGCTATTTCCTCCAGGACCTCCTCGTCCTCTCGCTCTGCCTCTATAATTACTGCTATATCCTGTCCTTGGTCTATCTCTCTCATATTGTTCCCTCTGTGGACACTCACTTCTCCAATGCCCTTCTTCCCTACAATACGCGCATTGGTTCCTACTTAACGGCTCCCTATTCCACTTATTCTCGCCTTTCTCCGTTCCCCTATACACTTCCTTTTCCCTTCTATCTACGTCTGCGATAGCTACTGCTAGCATATCTGCTTTCCTTCGCATCTATCGCTCTTCTTCCTTCTTCGTCTCTGTCTCCCTATTCATATAGACCTTACTTGCTATCTCCATTAGTTGGGTTATAGACATCCCTACAAACCCTTCTAACTTCTGTAGCTTGCGCTTTATATCTCCGTAGGCCTGGCGGACAAAGGCAGAATTAACCATCCGGGAATTCTCAGGAGCCTCTGGATTAAAGGGAGTATACAACCGGTATGCCTCCAGTAATCGGTCATAAAAGGCACTGGGCGATTCATCACATTTCTGCAATACCTCAGCCGTCTTAGACATATTAATCACCTTTTTCCCTCCGGCTTTCATGCCAGCAATAATAGCGTCCCTGTATGCTTTTAAATGGGCCATGTCGGCTCCATTGACATTCCACTCTGGATCAGTATTCGGATAATGGGCTGCGGCCCATGCTGCCGGGTTGGCCTGATTCTGTGTACGGGCCACTTCTTCCAGTGCTTTAATTGCCGCTTGGTTTATCCGTGTCCGTTCCTCATTATTAAACAATGTCATAAGCAATTGCTGGCAATCAGTCCAAGTGAGATTATGTGTCTGGATTATGGAGGTAAACAAATCCGTCATGGCTTGAGGTTTATCGGTGTATGAGGAGTTATGGGTCTTCCAGTTAAATAGATCAGTTGTAGTGAAGGGAACATAATACAGGATCAGCGTGTTGTAATTGGCCCTCGCCGTTAATATGTGTCGGGCCCGGTGTCAGTCGGAGAGGCATTTGATAATGTCGGGGTTGGAGGGTACCGGTCAGTTGTTGAGTTAATATGTGGCTTCGTTTAGAAACGTCAGTTAGGGGTTCCGGTCGAGGGGTAGTAAGACGAGGGGAAGGGGACGCTTTTTCTTTACTGAGGGGGAGGTCAGTAAGTAAAATATTCCGGGCCGGCTGGGAAGAGCCTGACCAGGAACTAGAAATGACGTCAAATCTGGATAGGTGGAGTTAACAGAGGTAGGTACCGGAAGGGGAGGGTTTTGAACAAGTGGGCTGGGCTCTGAGCTAGAGGAGGAAGTAGGAGGGGACAACGGGGCAAGGGGAGTAGCGTTACCAACAGCACCTCCTCTTCCTCTTCCTGTAGAGGAGGAGTAAGGGGGCGGCATGGGGATCTCGGGCGATCTCGGTCGTGTCCAAAATGGGCGTAATTACGGCCTTAGTGGACAAGCGAGTTCTGGCCACCATGAGGCGACATTGTTCCTCGTGGCACACCCGGATCCATTTTGGCAAGTCGTTTATGGCCTGCTTCCAACAGTCAATATACGGAAACTGGCCGTAACTGTACACGCTGCACCAGATTAGGATCCATGCAGCCACCAAAGTAGGCCATTCCCTACTACATAAAGTAGTCAGGCGTGTTGGAGACATCCTTACCCCAAAATCACATACATTATATCCCTTTTTAAAGCTTTTCAACATACATCCTAAGGGATCCATAACCGTTGAATCTGACGCACCCATACTTAACAATGAAGCGTCGTCTCCAACAGAAACTAAACAAACACACTTCCAACGGTCACACCCATTCCCTTGGCAACAGCACCACGTGGTACAGTTACTAGGCGAAACGCACATAACAAAACACACAGGGAATTCCCGTACACACACAGCTGTTGCACCAGTCACTAAGTAACTAATACTGTGCCCTTTGGCGAAACTATACAGTCACCCACTCTATAATTCTCAGTATCTGAATTACCTGTCTATAACACACCCCAGTAACATTGTCTTTACAAACAGTAGTTATAGCACGGTTAGCATTGGTTAGAGTACAATTTAAAGTCACAGTTCAATTAGTAGTGGTAATGGTGTTAAACATACAACATAGACGACAGTTATTAGTAGTTATTTACAGTATCAGTGGTTCTTATACATGGTTATGGTACCGTGCGCTATAATACAGTTACACACTATTCACACTCTCGCTAGACGGCAGAGCTCATGCTACCTAGCAAGATATACACACTACTACAACAATCTTTAACACATTTACAATTCCCAACTAATCTATTGGCCAGTACCTCGATGGACTAACCAAAACTATTTACATCCGTTTTGGTTAGCCATTCTGCCAAAGCACCACATATAGCGAATTAGAGGGTGGAAATTACAACAGTACCCTCTTAGTCTATATACTCTATCAAAAGTCTAGTGGGTTCCAAATTTAGACGCCTTCCCACTTAGCCAAGATAGGTTGAGATCTAGCAAACCGAATTTACACAGGCGCCGCTTAGTCTCCCGGTCCCTCCGACCTAGCGAACGTAATATACACCCTAGAACGCTAGTCTGACAAGACACCGGTGTCCGGCTTGGGCTATTTACACAGGACCCAGCCTGACTCCAATACCAAAATTAAACGGGCTGACTGCAGGGCGTTTAATTACGAGCGGTGCGCCTTTGCTCCTTCCCTCCACTCCATACACAAATAACCCCTTATGGGCCTACCGCACAATCGGTATCCAATACCCCTAGTGGGTCCACCGTCTAAAACAGAATCGTCTTACCTCCTCGTTCCTGAACCTGAGTTCACCCTCATCGACGGGGACACCCCAGCACTTACTACGTAGAGGCCAATGATCTCCTGGACAACAGACCAGTGGCGCCGAGACGAAAGGAGGTCCACGCAGAAGTTCAGGGGTGCAGCCGTAGAGAGCGTGGGCAAAGATAGACCGTCTCACGCCTCTGCTTCTCAGCTACCGTTGAACGATGAGCTTCCCGGCCAATGCACCAAATGATACCGGAGAAACTGACGGAAGCCGAGCACAGAGAGATGGACACAGGTTTCTTCAGGAAGGAAGAGATTCTTTATTCGATTCACCGACCGGGACTCAGAGGGACTAATGTCACCAAAATACAACAAAATCTGAGCCCCGAACAATAGCGTAGGTCCCTTATATAGGCATATAACTCCACCCATAATAAGCTCCACCCACACATACTCTTACCCAATCAACCGAACAAAGACTAACTTCCTGTTTGACCACATGGCTTGTCCAGCACAATGGAGGAGGGGAATACTATATCCTGTATTCTTGCACATGCTCCGTACACTACTGATTGTATCTTTGCCACGTGCAACCAACCGACCGATACATCAGTATATGCATGTACACATACCACGTGGCAATCTCGGCCTACTAAATTTATTTTTACCGAGATTCCACCACATTGTCTGTAGTCATTGAGGGTCCAAAAAAGTGAGTGTAGGGTCAGTGGTGGGCCCAAACATTTTCTATTCCCAACCATTGGGGCGATGAGGAGTGTGCCCTCAATTGTGGCACTATTGTTAGGGCTGCTGCTTTGTGGTATGCTGCCCGGTCAGGGAGGCCTAGACCGTCCCGGGTCAGTGGTATTTGTAATAGCTTTGTGGCAACTCTGGGTTTCTTATTCTGCCATGTAAAGTTGGTAATTATTTTTGTTAGGGTTTTGATGTATGTTCCTGGTAATGGTGTTTGTAGAGTTCTGTATAGGTATTGTAATTTCGGTAATAGGGGCATTTTCACCGCTGCTGAAATTCCGATATTCCGATATTCCGTGGATTGCGTTTTCGTCTCCTATTTTGGCTGCTAGCGGCTCCAATGCTAGAACATAAAATAGTGGGGAGAGTGAACATCCCTGTCGGGATCCATTGGTGATTGTGAATTTATTAGAGCAGAAATCTGTGTTAAGGACTTTTGCTGATGGGTTGCTGTATAATGCAGCTACTGTGTCTGTGAATTGATGGGGAAAGCCAAATTTATCTAACACTGCTTTGAGAAAGCTCCAGTTAATCTGTCAAAAGCCTTCTCAGTATCAAGTGATACTAGAAGGCTGCCTAGTCCCTTCCTTCGTATGCAGTGAATTATGTCTAAAACCTTTCGGGTATTGTCTGCCCCCTGTCTTCCTGTTATGAATCCCACTTGGCTGTCATGAATTAGGGTTGGTAGTACTGTCCCTATTCTGCGGGCATAGATTTTAGCAAATAGTTTAGTGTCTGTATTCAGGAGGGAAATTGGTCTGAAGTTTGGGCAGTGGGTCGGAGGTTTACCAGGTTTTGGAAGTGTTATGATGTGTGCTAGCAATAATTCTGCTGGGAGCAACTTTTCTCAGGTAGTGGAGTTGAATAAGGCTACTAGGGGTAAAGCTAGTTTAGTTGCACATTTTTTATAGTATAGTTTTGTGAAGCCGTCTGGGCCTGGTGCCTTATTTTTTGGCAGGGTGCGTATGGCCCCTTCTACTTCAGATGTGGAGACAGGGTCTTGTAAGGAAATAATTTGGTCTTGAGTTAGTGTGGGTAGTGGTATGTCATGTAGGTAGGTCGCTATGTCTTTTTCCGTCGGGTTGGTTAGTTGGTCAGATTGCGCTAGGTTGTAGAGCTTGTCATAATAGGCAGCAAAGGTATTGCTGATGTCTATGGGGGAGAAAACCTTTTTGTTACCATGTGTGATTATATGTGGTATTTTTGCATTTGTTTCTGCTCTCTTCAATATAGCCGCTAGTACTTTGCTGGCTCTGTTCCCTTGTGCATAGTGTGTGGCTTTGAGCTTGCGCAAATTGTATCCTACTCATTGCAGTGTGTGTTTTAATCTTGTATGTAATTTCACATATTGCCTTCTTTGTAGCCAGTGTTGGGTGTGTTTTGTTTTCGGTTGTGAAGTCCGTTAGTTGTTTGTGCCATGCCAACCATTGTGCTCTATTGGTATGTTTTAAATGTGACGCTCTTCTGATTAGAACCCCCCTGATTACAGCTTTGTGTGTCTGCCATATGGTGCTTGCTGATGTATCTCCCTGTCGTTTAGTTTAAAGTATTCCGTGATGGCTTCTTCAATTTGTTTTGTGAAAGATAGGTCTGTCAGCAGTGACTCGTTTAGTCTCCACTGACTTTTATGTTTGTAGTCGTAGTTGTCTTTCAGGGTAAGGATTATCGGAGCATGGTCTGACCATGTTATGTGACCTATAGAGCAGTCAAGGTCTTGGTCTAGATGTTGGCTTTCTATGTGGAATATGTCAATTCTGGTGTATGTATTATGTGTAGAGGAGTAATATGTATAATCACTATCTTGTGGGTGGAGGACTTTCCAAATATCATAGAGTTTGTGATTGTCTAATAGATTAGTATAGGTTGTACATGCTTTTTGCTGTTTGGAACGGATGGGTGTCGATGCTCGGGTTACTAACCAATATTGATGTTTTTTTACCCGAAGTGGCATGGAATTGGTGCGGGTATGTGGATGGTTTTATGGATGGTGGTGCCTTGAAATGCGTTTCTTGAAGGCAGATCACATCGGGCTGGTCCCTTTTGAGATTTCAATGTAGGCAGTGCCTCTTATATGGGGTGTTTAACCCTCTAACATCTAGCTCTGTATTTTCATGTTTTGGTGTGGTGTCTTGGGGTGCTATGATGAGTTTGCTTGTTTTTGACCTAGCTTGTGCTAGACCTTGCAACGGTCTTGTGATGTTACTTATTATCAAGTGTGGGAAGGTTTGTTGTGGCTGGCGGTTGATTTTTGTGGTGGCCTGGAGCCCTTCTACTAGCTTGGGGGTGTTCTGTAGTCTTGTTCGTTGACGCAGCGGGGTTACCCTATTGTGAGGGTGGGGATTGTTTGTGTCTCGTAGGGATAAGGGGATGAATGGGGGAGGGGGTTTAGTTGGTGTTTCGCACTGTGAGTGTGCGAGAACTAAGAATAACATTGTTATAGCCCATTTATGGGTTGTGGAACCAAATGACGGTGCCATTGGGAACATGAGCAGTTAGAAGAATTAGCCTGAGTAACAGCCTTGATAGGTTGCTATGACCGTGTATTTAATTAATTGTGTCTCTTCTGGCCCCATTAGATCTCTCGTTGGAGTGGTCTGAGTCAGGACAGGTGACTCCCTGTTGTCTCACTGTATTCTAAATATAGCAACATATACCAACAATGTATATCTCTAACATTCAACATTGGAGCATTGTTTGCGTATTTGTGAAGGGATTTTTTTTCAATATATATATATATGGCCAGCTACCTGCCCTTGAGAAAGGCGGTTATACCGCCAAAACGCGCGTTGGGCGAACTGTGCAGGACTACCTGTATTTACACTACCAACTACTACTTAGCTATGACTTAACGTTTTTGGGTCATGGCTTTTATTGACTGAGACTATAGTTAGCAGGATACTCCCCTAAGAGATCTTTAACTTTACGGTAAACTATGGGAATTTATAACATATGCTAAGTGTAGCGACTGAGTCGTTTTTCTGTACAATGGACTCTGCTTAGACAGCACTTTCTTTAACTAATTTGTTTCCTCTATCTCTCATCTCCCTATCCTTTCGATTTAACATCTGCTAGACTAAATATAAGGAGGTTTTTCTCCTTACTACTAAAAGTCGATGTTCAATTAGGGACATGTTTGGAGGAGTTTTTCTGAGTTTATGTCATTTATGTTTTATTTCCCGTTTTTTTCCTCTTATTTGATCCATACCAAGGGGAGATCCCCTGCTATATATTGCAGCTAACCTTTAACAGGCTGGGTTTCCTTGATATACAACATTTTTTTCTTTGTCAGTGTGCTCAATTGTCTCACTTAAGAGTGGTACTACTCTGATATACTGTGACATATTTGTATTGAGTTGCACTACTTTGATATATTGTGACTTACCTGTTCACACAAGGAAAATACTTGAATACTGTACCAGCTAGACGTTAAGTCTCTAGTCTTTGTTTTAATTTTTCACTATTTTTTGGCTTATGGGGGTGTGTGTTGTTCACTAATTTTCATGAATGTGTTGGAGATTTATATTATTATTATTGTAATTATTATTTTTCTGCTTCAATAAAGGTTGTCAGTTTTTAAGCTTGTACTATTGGATACCTATTAAGGGGTAGTAGTGGTGAGGTGGAGCACCCCGGTAATACGAGGAGCTCTCCTCATCACCTTTTCTGTCTGTTATATATGTATATATATTTGTATTATTATATAACATTAAGGTAGTAATTCCCTTTGTGGATGTGCCATCTGTTACCCCAGCCACTGGATACTTGGGGTATAGTATAGCATATTTGGTATTAGCGCTACACCCCATACTCTTGGAAGGAGGTGTTACCCTCTATTCCAGTGGTTTAGTGCATGGTGGTGACCTTTATACAAAGGGGTTTTGTATATGTTCATATTGTTGGATTATACCTTTGGTGAGCGTGGTGGTTGTTTAGATTTGTTGGTGACATACATACAACAGCATTATTACAATACATTGTGATGGTGAAGCATTTAAATTCCCCCCCACTATATGTATAGTGTTCAATGGTATATATTTCTATACAGAGCTGTGAAACATCGCTGCTGCTGGAGGCTTCTCTATAATATTGCAGTAGGTCTTCTTTGATTTGCCGTGATAATGGATGCGAGCCCTCTGTGCCCAGCTCCTGCTCCCAACAGATCTATCACCGATTGTGAGTGTAAGTGTCACTGTGGGTCAGGCCTCGTCCCATGTAACTTTTTTTGCTATGTTAGGTAATTCCCTTCAGCTTGTGGCTAAAAGGGTGTCCAGCCCTCTTCGTATGTGTTATAGCTATGTTATAGGTAGGTGGTGTCGGTTTCGGTGATACTTCAATTTTGATAGTTATGGCTCGCTTCAGGTATGATGTGGACCTTTACCGACAAAAGGTCACTCCGGGTCATTCTAAGCTTAGCGTGTCTTTATGCAATCTATAGCTGTATACGGAGTAGACCCTTCCGTTCCCAAATTACTTATAAATACTGTTTTCCTTAACCATTCTAGATGATAACTTGACTATCATTAAAATGATTCAGTGTCTGAAGACCCAAAAAGGCACTGTAAAAATATTGTAATAAATGAAACAATGACTCAAATAAATATAAGATAAAAGTGTATTGGATGAATGTAACAGAATGCAAAAATAGTCAGTAAATAATCAATCTTACCAAAGTATTAGTGGCTTACAGCATATGTATGGTGTCCGTGTGCAAGTGAGAATGGAATAATGGTTGAATGTATGCCTGAGTGAATGAATGTTAAAGAATGACAACGTCCTATCCTTTCTCCTTCAGTTAAATAGCCATTTTGTCCTCCATAAAGCAGCCCCCACCTGTGTGATTTTCCCAAAAAGGTTTTCTAACTTGTTACATGATGTAATGTATTGCATATCTAAGTTTGGGATATTCCCTAAATGGCTCGAGCTTGTAATTAGCTTACGAAGTGTTTTTGTATACATTTAACTGACAGCACATGTGTTTTTGGAATATTCTCTAGAAGGCTCTTGCCTGTAATTAGCTTACAACGAGTTTTGTATACATTTGACTGACAGCACATGTGTTTGTTCTAATTTAATTTTAAACTTGTTAACCTTGTGGAAATGTCATTGAAAGTGTAACGTTTTTCAAATCTAAGCTAAGTTAAGAAGCCTATAGTATTTCATACAACCAAATGTACAGTAGTATTAAATATATATATATATATATATATATATATATATATATATATATGTATGCGCCACACCATATAATACACATATATATTGCAAACTGCACATTAAATAATGATCCATACTCCACAGGTGGGACCACTAGCGTTGATGTGTTTGCATAGTAATTTAGTGTTGTTAGTGTTGTGAGAACCCATTAAAGTCAATGATATCACCTGTCCTGAGATCTTTTATTAGTTTTCGTTGTTGTTTTCCAGATATTTCTAGTTCAGTAGAGATGTGAGTCCATCCATCAGGTGCTGTAGTTAATACTCATGGCTTCTCATGCCATTTCAGCTGCGGTAAAATTTTGATGCATGTGATCCCTCCATCTCCGCTGCTGGTTTAGTCCTCATTCTCCGGCATTCTTCTGGTCAGCTTGGAGCTTGGCTGGTTGTTGGTGGCTTCCATTTCGCACTTGAGGATGTGGTTGTAGTGGAATTCACCATTTCTTCAGAGCTTTTTTCCCTTCGTCGGGAGATGAAATAGTGTGCAGGACTCCATTCTTGTGAATGAGGAGACGGACTGGGTGTCCCCAGCGGCATGGTGTTTCATGGAGCCAGACCGCGTCTGTTATTTCTTTGCAGAGTGCATGCTGATAAGTCTGTGTATAGTTGTATGGAACTATATGGAGCAGGGAGGTCTTTACGGAATCTGCATGCTTTCATTAATTCTTCTTTTGCATGGTAGTAATGGAGGTGTGTGAGTATGTCCCTGGGTGCTTCCTCCGGGAGGAATTTTGGTTTTGCCACTCTATGGGCCCTGCCCATGAGCAGAACATCCGCTGGTAGGTCAGGGGCTAGCAGTTTGAAGAATTCAGTGAGGAATGCTGCTATGTCCTGTTGCTTTACTGTTTCAGGAATTCCTCTAAGGCAGATGTTCTGCCTTCTCAACTTGTTCCATAAGTTTGTTTTGGCATGTATCCAATGTTTGTTCTAAGTGTTGTACATGGTCTGCCAAGTCATTATGCGCCTCCGCATACTCTCCCATGCGGTGTACCATGCAGGCCGTCCTGCCTCCAAGCTCCTGTACATCTTTCCTCAGGTCCGTAATTGATTTGTTGAGGTTCCTTAGTATCTTGTCCAACATTTCTTCCAAGCATGCCTGGAGTATGTCCTGTGTGACAGGAAGGCCTCTTTCTCCTGGGGAGCTCTGCAGCGGTAATGTGTTGTCGCCATCTTGGTCTTGTGGATTTTGGCGTCTGGTTCCGGGCTGCAAAGAAGCCGGTTTTGTCGGACTTGTCATTAATCTTTTTCCCCTTTTGTTGAGCCATGTTTGGGGTTGTGTTTCACGGGTTTTGCTGGTCTTTGTCGCTGAATATATTGCTATTTAGGCCAGTTCAGAACAGAGCCCCTCTCACATGCGTCCGTTCGCGCTGAGCGTTAGGCCACGCCCCGCTTTACTATAATTGTTATTCTTATAGGTGCTTGTTTTTTTCCTAACATTCCCTGTGGCATAATCATTAATGTCCCTTTCATATTTTTTCTTTTTTTGATTAATGATAACTGCCTCTAATTTATTTAGTCTGTTCATAATTTGATTTCAAAATCCTCTGATCCAATAAATGGCTCTAGTTTGTTTTGGATTTCAGTGATCGTTTTATCAATATCTTCCAAGTGTTTTACTCTTTGTTTTATGGTCATTTTCATCATTTTAATCGTAAAGGACTCAAGAGCCCCTTCCCATATTTTTATAAAGTGCATATATTCACGATCAAATGTGGGATATTTTGAAAACCTTAGGCCACGTGGAGTAATTTCTTCCCTAAGATATTTCTCCATGGTGAAGATTTCCCACCTAATATTTAGTTCCTTAGTTAGTAATTTCTCTAATAAAGTGCACATTTCGTTTATAACATATTGTTCAGTGTGCTCAACAACCTCACCATCAAATTTCATATTAAAACAATTTTGCCATTTTGATCTATTTTCAAAAATAGACAGTAAGGTCCTCCTTGATATAAGTATATCACATTGTGTGGTGGTGTTTTTAATTTCGCACCCTGTACTTTGCACTTGTTTTTGCACTTTAGATAGTGTCTTTTGAGTGATTATTGACACTAGGGTTGCTGCATCTCTCACAATTCAATAGCGCCAATCCACCCATATCCAATTGTTTTTAATATATATTACTCTCCTATATACAGCTGCTTTTCAGCTGCTTTCACCCGGTGCTCAATAGCACAATCTTGTATGTAGTCAAAGGAGAAAGCTATCAGCACTCCATGGGTTTTCACTTCATTTATTGAAAACTTCAATAGTGTCAAATCATCGATGTTTCAGTTTCCACACATGAACTTTCTTTAGGACAAACACGCACACATATTATACAGTTTTACTTACTGTATATGTATGTAAATGTAGATATAATCAGGACATAATCAGCTGGGTCATTAAGTAATGCACCCAGTGCAATTTCATTAATTTACTGACCTAGCTGATTTCGTCCTGATATACTACACTCTATAGGTGTCTATTCTGTTGTTTATTCTACACCTATTCTGTATCAAGAGATACACCTCACATTCTACATCCTTAACCTGGAGCTGTACCACTCAAGTGCATAGAAGTAGAGCTAATTGATAGCTCCACATACTGTAATTGCATCTCTTATTTTACATACTGTTGTGTATGACATACTACACTATATATTTATGTCGTCTGCTCTCGTTCCATGTTACTAACATCTAAGGACACCTCAGGGCACTACTCCCACCTCTTTTTTGAACATTGAAGGTATATTTTTCTTGTAGCATGGAGTGTTTTTGTTAATCTAGTAATGTATGTTGTGCAGGGCCAATTAAGTGTGTAAATGTCAAGGAATCAGTAAAGTTTATTTTATTTTTTACATCTGTAAATATATAAAGTGTTTATTGTGTCTATGTAAAGGTTTTTATGTTTTTTATGGTTTTGTTCAAATATATGTGTTGAATGGTGATGTATTGTGGATATTTTATGTGTGTGTGTGTGTGTGTGTGAGTGTGATTTCTCACATTGATTACTGTAATTCTCTTCTAATTGGATTTCTCAAAAACCATACTGCCTCCCTTCAATACTAGCACTATTTCATTCGTCTACCACATTGGAATTAGTGTAGAACCCACCGATATTGTGGTATTGGTAGTGGGGGGGCTGAACACAATATGGTCATATGGTGGAACTGAACCCCATATTTGTTTGCTGAGATAGGTGATTTTATGTAGCCTTATAGATTTTAGAAATTTATTTTTATGTGTGCGCTTAATTTGTATTATGTATACATTTGGTCACTGCAGCAGCAACATTCCTGCAACATGCATATTCTGGATGTACCTGTAATTCCATTTTGTCTTAAGTGTATGTATAGTTGGAATCCTGACCAGATTAATTTTGGGTCGAGTACCCCGCCCATCCCCCAGCTTCACAAGCCCCTTTGGAGATGACCACAGGTATATCTTTGAGAAGGGTTTTGGACAGTAATGTCAATTTCTTTTTATTATTCTTTTTATTCAGATATATAATTGACGTTGTGAGCATATACATCAAAGCACTATCAATTTAATTGTTTTGCTTCAGTCCATAATGAATGCTACTGCCAGGCAGCGCCGGACTGGGGTTCCAAAGCAGCCCTGGAAAATAAAAAGCTATGCCAGCCCCAAAAGTCATTGTGCTATGTACTGTGTGTGTGTTTTGCAACACACACACACACACACACACACTTCAGGAAAAGCTTTCCAGCTGAGGTGGTAGAGGTTAACACGGTAAAGGAGTTTAAGCATGCGTGGGATAGGCATAAGGCTATCCTAACTATAAGATAAGGCCAGGGACTAATTAAAATATTTAGAAAATTAGGCAGACTAGATGGGCCGAATGGTTCTTATCTGCCGTGACAAGGGGAGAAAGATCAAAATATTGATCTAGGATGCACTCACAGGTCTTTTAAATTGTACAATGTGATTTATTAAAAAAAGTTGTTTACAGCAAATAAATCTACGCTTCAACCCTGCCGGGTCTTTTTCAAGATCACTGCATGTAAGAAAATCATGTTTATACATCAAATGCGTAATCAAACGTACCAATCATTGTAGTGTCGTCCCACTGCCCATTACCACCAGGAAGTGCGATGAGACTGCATGTGACGCCAAGACATATTGACGTTTAGCGGAGTTGAGCGTGGTTGCCCAGCTTACCAAGTAACAAATGTGTGCATACTAGTAATATCTATCAGGTGAATAAGTAGTGCCAGTGTGAGAGTAAAATCAATGTAGGAGAACAATCAAAAATGTAGTAAGATCTAAATATATAAATATCAATCTTATTTACTGTAATATGCCTATAAAGGAGAGTAAGATGGCCAAAAGTGTCAGTGGACAAATGTGAAAAAAACACAAAAATCATGTGAAATAAAGTGATAAAGTGTAAGAGAACATGATATCAAACTTATCTCCTAAGGCATGATAAGTAGTATACTAGCATTTATAATAAACTATTTTAATCCAGAATACAGAATTTGCAGAATATACATTAGTTGAGTATATGGATCAACTTATACTATTATTAAGTATACCAAGACATTTTGGAAACTAAAAGGATGATCTAGACTAAGTTGCATAACGATTTGTTTCATCATAACGACTACTTAATGTTGTAAACAGCAATAATAAATCACAAAAACATAGAGTTAACAACTCTTTCATTCAGACCTTTAGGTGCCACTGTGTTCAAATAATGGATCCAGTATGCCTCTCTTTGTAGAAGGATTTATTATCTGTCCCCACCACTGGACAAATGTCAATGGCAATGAACCTAAGCATAGGTAAATGGTGCGGAGTTGCTAAAAAATGCTTAGCCACCAGTTTGTCTGTATGTTGGTGTCATGTTCTCGATCAGGTCAAATAAGAGACGATTGCCAGGGTTAACTGAGGTGGCTTTATTTACAGGTTTTCACATTATAGCAGTTACTTGTAGAAGATAATAAGGATAAGGAAAGGGATAAATAAACGTTAAGGCAATATGCCCTATTTAGAAAATAACCAAGAGTGCAAATAATAAAGCTGGAGAAGTATAGTGAAAATAACAAGACAGGTATTAGTAACTTTTACAGAATCAGGAATGAAAGGAACACCTTAGATATCAAATTTCAGCAATATCCAGATAGTGGGTTTTGCAGGGTTGTATTAATCAAGGTAGTCAGGATAATTCAATAGTAATCCAAGTAGGAATGGTGCAGGGTGAAATGAATATGGTAGGCAGGTTAAAACAATTATATTAGGATGCAATGCAGTTAAGTACCTTCAGGAAGGGTGCAATGCAGTTAAGTACAGGGAAGTTGATAGTAATCCAAATTAGGAAGGAGTGAGGATTGTAGCAAATCAGGTAGGATGAAATGAAGAAAAGTTCAGGTTCTCTTACAGGAGCCAGGATCTCTCACAGGAGCCAGGATCTGAAGTTCTTGATATGAACACCAACTTCAATGTAATGGCCTCTTGCTTTGTTGGGTGTGGCCCTTTATAGCAGGACTTATTAACATAGGATACAGGTGAGTATGATGTGACTAGTGGCTAGGGAGGCCACTAGAGGTGTAAATCAGGAACTGCATTTAAAGGGACGGTAATACACAGAAAAAGTCTTACTTATCCTAAGAATGTGAAAGTTGGTCATGGAACGCTGTCATGATGCCAGATCTATGTCCTCTGTTCCTATCTCTTAACGTAAGGTCCGTCTTCCCAATATATGCCAAGCCACATGGGCATGTAATCACATAAATTACGTGGTCCGTGGTACACGTAATATAATATTTAATAGCCAAAGAGCAAAACCAACCCCCTCATTTTTTTTAGCTCATACATTCGAAAAAAATACATTTAAAAAAATGAATGTTTAGGTACACTCAAACAGAGATGGGTATATAAGTTAATGAAGACTAGGAAAAGGCAGACAATTGAAAAAAACTATTTTTCCTCAAAATATATTAAGGAGGATCCTATGGCAAGAAATATGGAAATGATTGCTGCAAAGAAATTGCCGACAAATTGTGATTTGATGACTCAAGACAAGGTGCTACAGCAACTAAAGAAATTAAATGCAAACAAAGCTCCAGGGCTTGATGGTATTGATCCAAAGATAAATCTGACTGCCATTCTGGGGTCAAGAAGGGATTTTTTTCCTAGTTTGTTGCAAAATTGGAAGTGCTTAAAAGTGTTTTTTTTGCCTTCTTTTGGATCAACAGCAGAAAACAGATGTGAGGAAGGCTGAACTTGATGGACGCAAGTCTCTTCTCAGCTATGTAACTATGTAACTATGTAACAATGTATTAACCCACGAGTACTTGAGGAGCTAAGTGTGGAAATAATTAAACCTTTTTTTTAATATTTCAAAATTCTTTTCTTTTCAAAATTCTACTGGAGGAGTGGAGGAAGGGAGATGTGGTTCCTATATTCAAAAATGATTTAAAAACTTTGCCTGGAAATTATAGACCTGTGGGCTTAACTTCTTTGGCTGGAAAAGTATTTGAAGGGCTATTAAGGAATAATATTCAGGAATTCATTGTGAAGAACATTGTAATTAGCAATAATCAGCATGGTTTTAGGAAACATAGGTCATGTGTGTTCAGTGTTGCAGTGGATCTACATGGATTTTGCCAAGGCGTTTGATTCCTCACAATAGGTTAGTGTTCGAACTATAAGAAATTGGTTGAGATTAAAATCTTAAATAAATGAGAATACAAAATGTAGCAGGCTTAACCAAGGCTAATGGAAGGTGGCTTAGTAGGGGAAAGTTACTTGTCAGGTAGATTTTCTGTAACAGGACTGTCCAGTTACCACTTACACGCCATTTCCTATATGGAAACTTACATTTGTATAGCTCTAACCTTTAAATAAATAGACATTCCAGTACTTGTATAATAAATATATTAAAACATGTATTTAAACTTTTTAATATATATAAATATTTACTACTTTTGGCATATTTACCTTGGCTTAGAATATTTTGAAGTGCTGTTAAATTAAGTGAAACAACTGGTTTTATAGCTATTTTGAGCAAATATTTGAAATTCACTTTAAATGTACTTTGATTAATGAGAATTCACACTTTAGTAGATAACCATGTAAATGTTATTTAAACCATGTGAATACATTAACATGTTTTGCATGTCAGTACTCTATATACTTAAAAGTGTATTTGATTCTTTTTCAGATAAATGTTTTGTTTTCTGTTTTTTTTTCCTCCTAAAACTTTTGTTGATGCAGAGACGTTAATGTGAAAAAAACATGTAAAGTCAATATAGCTTGGAAATAATAATGCAAGGGTTAAACTGAATTTAAAAATAGAAGAAATCAATTTTCTTAGTAAACAAAATATTTTCTTCAAAGCGATCAGGCTATTTAATGAGTTTTGCTTTTAGAATGTTCAGAATTAATTCTATGTATCACTTTGGCAATGACCTCTCTGATCTTTCTGGATAAACTTAGAATTAAATCCTCATAGCCTTTCTGATGCAAAAGATAAGCTTTTAGATAAATTGTTATTGTGGTTGGTGTCTCATCCTAATGTTTGAACTGCCAGTTAAATTGCAAATTAAAGGCTCAAAATCTGGATTATGGAAGCAAACATTATTATTATTAATAAAAACTATGGCTTTCCACAACTTGTCATTTTAAACAGTATTCATGTAAGAAATGTGTCCACAAAAATGAAGAATTATTTATTTATTTATTTGCAAAAACTTGAACATTTTTATAACAAATATATTTTTGTTTGCCAGTATCTTAATACATTTATATCTGCACAATGTTCCTTAAAGTTGTCAACATTTGAAATAATGACTCTGTAGAAACAATAATTTTGCTGATGTTTGGTTTATTAGATTAAAAGAAAAAAAAAACACTTTTTCTCAATAAATATGTTTTTAATGGGATACACCAATTTTTATACTACATATTTACATAAAAATAAGCTAAACATTGACTAATTAACAGGTATCTAAAAAATAAAGATTATGGCATTGAAGTTTATACATAACCAAGATTAAAGGAATACTACAGGAATACAAAGTTGTATTCCTAACACTATAGTACTCTCTGCCCCCTCCTCTCTCCATTGCGGCCCCCGGCCAATAAAGGGTTAAAAACACTTTATTTACTTATCATATACCAGCACCGATCTCTCTCGGCGCTGAGGCAGTTTTTGCCTTCACCCAACGAAGGGTCTAATGTGCATGCATTGCAGGAGCCACAAACATATTAGGCCCTCCTCATAGTGATTTCGGCCGCACAGAGGAGTCCAGATTTCGGGACATCTATGACTACAGGGAAGGCATGTATGATTGGGCTGACGCTAACAAGGTGAACCGAGACCTGACCTCCCTGGTAACAATGGAGTGGGAGCTGGAGCAGGACTACCAACACCTGCTCAGCTCAATTCGACCCCAATCTACTCAGCAGGCAGACCCAGATCTGCCACCCTACAGTTGGGAAGACCTGGTTGAGGTACCCCCTGCCTCACTACTAGCTACAGAAGTAGCGAACCTCATAGACTGGTCGTGGGAAGACCCACAGATGGCAGGTAGAGAAGGTCTCTCTACCAGCCCTACAGGGATGCTGGGCAGCTGGCCCAGATCCCCAGCTACAGCAGGAGTTACCGGGAGTAGGGACAGTTGGTTCTACTCCCCAGTGGAAGCTTACCTTGCAGGGAGAGGAGACAACTGGTCTCTCTCCCAAGCGGGAGACATAGTCAGAGGGAGAGGAGAGCATCGTCCTCCCTCCCCAGCAGCAGGGTTAGTTACAGGGAGTGGAGACGGTTGGTCTACCTCCCCAGTGGCAGTGTATCCTACAGGGAGTGGAGACAAACGCTCTCACTCTCCAACAGCAGTGTGTGTTACAGGGAGGGGAGACAACCGGTCTCACACCCCAGCGGCAGGGTAATTTTCAGGGAGATGAGACAACCGGTCTCCCACCCCAGCGGCAGTGTACCTTGCAGGGAGAGGAGACAACCTGTAAATCTCTCAAACAGCAGCCAATGATACCGGGAGAGGAGACAACTAACCCTTCTCCCCAACCACAGGGGAACAGCACCAGGGATGCTGGATGGCTGGTCCAGATCCCCAACCAACCCCACAGGGGTGCCAGGAGGAGGAAGTAGGCAATAACTCCTCTCCACAGCAGGTCTGCAACCAGGTCCTAGGGGTAATGGACACCTTCCATTGATGGATGCTCCTAGCGCTTCCTGAGGGCCACAAGCACTGCAGATGACACCACAACCACCACAGACTCCACAACCTCCGTAGCTTAACTGGAGCCGCGCCATCTTCCTTCCACCCTGTATGCACCTCCAGCATTCAGGACCGTGTGGGAAAGACCTCTCCTCCAAGGAGAGCATAACAGGATCAAGCTCTCAAAAGAGCTACGTGATTAAAGCTCATAGCAGTCCCCAGTGTGAATATAGCTGTCCCCTCCAATCACGAGACAAGACTACGTGTTGAGGGTCAAGAAGACACACACTCTGCTTTTATGCAATTCTCCCCTGCAAGGGAGACGCCCACATCCAATTAAACATTACCCGATCACACAATGGTTACATCCCACAGATTCCCTCCCCTTAGCCTGAGAGGTAACCCGATTATAACATACAATTTAAACATACATTTTACCCAACTTTCATAACTCTAAAACCATACATCCAATATTAATAACAGTTACATATTATTAATCAGCACATTCCAAATACAAACATACCCAAAAATCATTCGAATACGTCCAGCCGTTCGGGAGACACATTTTCATGCCCAAAACAGTTCCATGGATTTGGGCTGTGTGGTCGGTCTATTTTACATCGAGAAAACGACTGAGTCCCATTCGAACGAGTGTTCGAATCTTCGAATGGGACTTAGTCTCCAGCTGCAGTGTCAAAGTAGGTACGGGTCAGCGGTGTTCGTGCATTTGGGTAGCCGCAAACAGTTCCATAGATTTGGCTGCACACACCGCAGACCGCGTTCGAACAAGTTAAAATGGCCGCTGCCACGTGTTCGTTTGTCGAATGGTGGCCACTTCGACGACCTCGGCACTTCGACGGCTTCGGCACTTCGACTGCATTCGAAGTGCCAGTTTAAAAGTTGTAACCCTGCTCCAAAGCATTTAAAGGGCCAGGAACAGCACTCAAAAATCCTTTATGCCCAAATGTAAGTCTCAAAAGGCAATACCTTCCAGGGCCATAGTCGCAGGGCAGGAGGCTAGTAATAAGTCCTCTCCAATGCCCAGTGGCAAATGGCAGTTTGTCACAGTAGTATTCGCTGACCCCATTCAAGCAGAAGAGCTAGCATCAGGCCAGAGCACCGCTGGCCTCTGCTCTACCTGCCCTCTTGTTACAGGGCAGGACTACATACTAGTCCCCCAAGCAGAAGCACTGGCAACAAGGCAGAGTGCAGTTGGCCTCTGCTCTCCCCTTGTCCTTAATCCTGGAACTGGAACTCCTCTCAATTACCCAGCTGTAACATTGGCAGTGGGGCAGAGCACCGCTGGTCTCTGCCCACCAAGTAACACCAACAACCAGCCAGAGAGCAAATGAGAAGCCAGGAGTACCCGTATTAACTTATGGGTGGGTTACTTGACTAAGTAAGGCACCGACCGACAGGAGGTAAGGTACCTGGTTAGTCTCCCCTTAGGGAAGGAGATATATGGCAAAAGTAACCTTTCCACTGGTTTTTGGAGGGGTCTGTTTGCCAGCCTCCTACCCTGTGACTATGGCCCCTGCAATAGACCTGGCTAAAATACTTTAAACAGGCTCTGTTCATGTGAGTTATGTACTTTTGTACTCCAGACAGAGACTACCGAACTTGACTGACTGTTAGCACTGATTTCCGTGGAACTGTTTTTGGCATGTGCATGGCAGGTCAAAACTATGACTTCCAGGAAATTCCTGAACCCTTGAGCCGATCTGAGTGATTTTTGGATATGTTGTTCACCAAGATCAGGGCCATAACTTTTATGGAGTTTTATGTGTTTTTAAGATACCTTTTGGGGTTTTATAAAATTGTATTATTTCTGTGCTTGGAGATAATTGAGATAGATTAGTGCATTTCCTGATTCAATTATCTCCCAAGCACATATTCTATTGTTTGTGTATGGTAGTGTCTCACTGTATGGCTCTGTTTTTATTGGTTTATTCACTTTCTGTCCCTGTACCCAACAAGGTCCACCTGGGTGTCACCCTTGTTGGGAAACTTGCATAAAAGGCCAGTGTGCCTCCATTAAAATTCTGTTCCTGCTTACCCTCAACATAGAGTCTCATCTCATGTGTGGGGGAAACGGCTGTATCTATCCTGAGGATTGCTATATCACTATACTCCCCAGGAATTATAATCACTAGCTAGTCTTGGGTCTAGGGTGGGTGAAGGATGGCGAGACCACGGTGCAGCTGCATCACTGGAAGTCGGGTCTGCAGTGCTTTTGGTGTCTGGTGGAGTGCTGGAATTCCTCTGTGAGCATCGATTGGCAGAGGCACTTGGTTGGAGTGCCAGGTGGTCCATCACAAATAATAATAATAATATTTCCCCAGACCCTTTCCTCCTGTTCTAAACCCTTGACTCTGAACTGACCATTATTCCTATCTTACCCGCGCGTCGCAGCCGTCACTGTGATTGCAACATTTTCTGTCTGTTTCACTGGGTTCTGGGGGTACTTGGGAGGTTCTGTGGGTAGGCGGGAGTGTGGGATACCTGCATACTTCCGACGGCGGGTCGCAAATTTAGACTGCACCAACGGTTTTGAGAGTGTACTGCAACCATCTTGAATCTCACGAGATTCACGTTAGCCATCTTGCGGCACCCAGATCGTGATTCACACGATCTAGACTACACTGTCCCTCTGAGATAAGCCTTTGATAAGTTTTCACTTGTACATTTTTGACTACATGATGAAAAACATACGGTGATAACATCACCTTAATGATACAACACGTACTCTGGAGCAGTGATGGATGGCCTTGGCGCCATGGGTTGTTTCTGGACTGCATTTCACATGTGGTCTCTAAACGCAAGCTGAGCATCGTGGGAAATATGTTCCATGGACAGTTTATGGTGTCTGGGTTGGCCATCACTGCTCTAGAGGGTGACCCCCTCAATGGTACAGTCCCCACATTATTGGGGCTTAACAATGGTAAATCCTTAACAAGGTAATGAGATTGCTCATGTCTCCCAATTTCCTGGGCCTACAACTCCATTTACATAAAGACCGCTAATTCTGGTCGCAGAGATCGTGACCCCTTCTTCTGGCTGCCTGCCAATAGTGCCTCACTAAACAGTGGGCTTTTATTGCCTGATATCCTGGGTGAACTTCAGTTGTACACAGTGGCTTGCTGCGTGTTTTAACATGTGTACTTCTGTACCTCAACCGAGTCTATCTTCCGCAGACTGGAAGGTTCGAAAACCACGCATCATGGGTGTCTCGCCTCAGCCTCCCACTCAAGAATTCCAGTCTAAGATAAATGCTGCAGTTGCAGCCTCGGTAGTAAAAGCTATATGCTAGTACAGGGTCCGCCAGAGATGACGGGTCTTGACGTCCCACTTGCCATGGAAGTTCTTACCATCTTCTTATGTGGACGACTCTCTCCCTCCTCCCTCCCTAGCTATAGTGGACAAATGGAGAGCAGATGATTCACCCTCAGAGCAGGAAGAGTGGCAGGATATACCACAGGGACCACAGGGATATACCACAGGGACTAAAGGGTCATTGGTCCCTGTATGTCTGCAAAAAAAAAATTATTTGAGATGACACCTTTCAAAAGGGAGACTCCATGGGCAAGGAGATGTTGGTATCAGTGGCGTACATACCAGGGTCGCAGGGGTCGCGGCTGCGACCGGGCCCGGCCCACCAGGGGGCCCGGCCGCCCCTGCGACCGGGTATGTACGCTCTGGGCCAGCCTCTTCCCCTGGGGGGCCCAGGAGCCGGCCACCTCCGGGCCCCCCGAGGCTGGCCCTGCTTACACCCGGCGGCCGGCTGGTGCGCGAGGGAGCACTCTCCCCTGAGTGCTTCCTCTTCAGCTCCCTCGCGCACCGCACTGATACCGGAGCCGGAAGATGATGTCATCTTCCGGCGCCGGTATCAGTACGCGGCGCGCGAGGGAGATGAAGAGGAAGCACTCAGGGGAGAGTGCTCCCTCGCGCGCCCACAGGACCAGCCAGCCCGCCGGGTGACCGCCCCCCCAGGAGCCCAGCAGCACCACTGGACCCCAGGGAATCCCCTCAGCACTCCAAAAGGTAAGGAGGCTGGGGGGATTAAATAAAAAAAAACATGTGTAAGTGTAAGTGTGTGTGAGTGTTAGTGTGTGTGTGAGTGTTAGTGTGTGTGTGAGTGTGTTAGTGTGTGTGTTAGTGTGTGAGTGTGTGTGAGTGTTAGTGTGTGTGAGTGTTAGTGTGTGTGTGTGTGTTAGTGTGTGTGTGAGTGAGTGTTAGTGTGTGTGTGTGAGTGAGTGTTAGTGTGTGTGTGTGTTAGTGTGTGTGTGTGTTAGTGTGTGTGAGCGTTAGTGTGTGTGTGTGTGTTAGTGTGAGTGTTGGTGTTTGTGTTAGAGTGTGTGTCTGCTAGTGAGTGTCAGTGAGTGTGTTACTGTGTGTGTCTGTTACTGAGTGTGTTTGTGTGTGTGTGTGTTAGTGAGTCTGTTTGATGTCTGATAGTGAGTGTGTGTTTGTCAGTGAGAGTGTATGTTTTGTAAGTGAGTGTGTATGTATGTCTGCCGCTGAGTGTGTCTTTGTCAGTAAATGTGTGTGTCTGTTAGCTAGTGTGTATGCATTTGTTCGTGAGAGTGTGTGTGTGTCTTCAGCACTTACCTTTCTCCAGCGCCGGACTCCCATGGCGCTGGGGATCCCTCCGCCTCTCAGCTCCGAATGCGCATGCACGGCTAGAGCCGCGCACGCATTCAAACCGCCCATAGGAAAGCATTACTCAATGCTTTCCTATGGACGTTCAGTGTCTTAAAATGGCGGAAGCGCCTCTAGCGGCTGTCAGTGAGACAGCCACTAGAGGCTGGATTAACCCTCAGTGAAACATAACTGACACCCAGACCACTTCATTGAGCTGATGTGATCTGGGTGTCTGTAGTGGTCCTTTAAGTGTGTGTGCATCTGCATTCAGTGGCGTACATACCGCGGTCTCAACCCCTGCGACCCGGTGCCCGCCGCCATGTGTTGCTGCCCCGGCCCGCTCAGAGTAAGCGCAGGGGGGGGGGGGGCAAGGACCAATTTTCGCACCGGGGCCCCATGGGTCATGTGTACGCCACTGGTTGGTATATTCCTCAACACCCAAAGTGTACCTATATTTTACTCCCGCACAATCAGACACCCGAGATCATCTGAATAGGGACTGCCAGACTACCTGGCACACTTCATACATTCCTGGTTACAAAACCTATGAAAAAAGAGGTGCGTGCTTGTCTCTGGACTGAATGCCCTAGCACACTTCACCTAGACAAGATAACACATCCCAGAATTCAACACCACTGTGGTGATCACTATGTCCAGCTCAGGGACAGAACCCAGTAAATGGGCTTAAAACAGCCCAGGATAAACTACTCAACATGTTCTACCCATGGGCTAAGATACTGTATTATACAGACTTGGCACTCTCCCAGGGCACTCATCTGGATGCCAATGACATACAAGTAGGTGACGCAATGAGCTAGATGCATGATGGGCAATACAAATGTGGCCATATGTGCCGAACACCACAAGCCGGACCTACTCAAGATCGACATCAAGCTATTGGAGCTAGGGGCAAAGGAACTGGGTTCATGTAAAACTATTACACCACCAAAAATACATGTAAACTACGCAAACGTCAGCATAACAAGTGTTCTGCAATCCTACACCAAAAGGCAAAGGTGTTTTTGGCAAGGCTGATTGGTAGAAAGGCCGACCCACCAGCCATTTCTGGTCCACAGGCCCCAGAACACAGACCACATAGTGGTATAGTCACTTAAAGATGGATGATATCAATATGGTACGGGATCTCCTCCTCGCAAATGATTGGTTCACTCGCCAAGACTTAAAGAATGCATTCCTGTAGATTCCAATTGGAGGTTCGTCCATTCATTTATTTAATTTGGCAGAACAGACCATGCCAATTCACTTGTTACCATATCTATCTAGACGACATGCTGATACTCTGCGTCAGGATTACAAGTTGATTCAGCACGCAGTACTGTGTCACACTTAGGACTAAGGATAACGTATAACCGGATCTTAGAATGGTCTCCAAGAATAGTCAAAATACTTGCAGAGGAATCAGACACAAAGATGAGGGAAAGCCAAAAGTCAAGGATACCAGATATCAGGGAAGTCAAAACAAAGCCAAAGTCAAATACCAGAAAATCAAGATCAGGAACGCACTCTCGGATAACCATAGGCATGAAACCACGACAGGGCACTGAGCAAGAGAAGAACTAGGCTTAAATACTCCTCCTGTAGATCTGATTGGCTGTGGACAGCCTTTGACCCCAAAGGCAATTACCATAATTGCTGCTCAGCACAAACCCTCCTGTGGATTTGATTGCTGCTCAGCACAAATCCTCCTGAGGATTTGATTGCTGCTCGGCACAACTTTTCCTGTCAGGACAGTAATGTTGCTTGGCACAACTTTTACTGTCATGACAGTAATGTTGCTTGGCACAACTTTTCCTGTCAGGACAGTAAATGCCATTAACCACATTTTTATGTACGGATGAATATGTGACAGCGAGTCCGCATCTGGAGTATGCTCTTAAACATGATTTATATCTCTATTTCTAGAATAATTTTATAGGTTTTATAGTGAACTGAGAGAAAATTGGCTCTATCCCCACCCCGGGTAGTCCTATTACTCGGGTTCGAAATAGATTCAACTAAATGTGTCCTACGTCTTCAACTGCGAAAGTAGCCTAAAATCACAAGGATTGTATACTCTATAAGACTCAATTCCCCTTTGTCTCATTGCCTGAAAAGTGGGACTCCTTTCCTCTTCTATACAGGCGATCTTCACAGGACCTCTACATTACCGGGCTATGTAACACCTGAAAGACCATTACCATTACGCTCCAGAGAGCGTAGCAGGAACTAGCACTTAAAAGAGCTTAGTGATTATAGCCAGGGAAGTATACAGCGTATAGCAATCCCCAGTGTAGATACAGTCTTTTCCCCCACACATGAGACGAGGCTCTATGTTGAGGATAAAACAGGAACTCGGCAGATCTGAGGGTTTATTGTCTTTTATACAGTTTTGCCCACAAGGTTACCACCCAGGTGGACCTTGTGAAGCGCAGGACACAAAGTCACAAAGCCAATCAGAACACTATTGTACAGTTAGACACTCCCAGATAATGTACACAAACCCTCCCCTCTGCCTGTGATACAAGAAACAAAGACAATGGACTAACTCAATTAACTCTAAGCAGAAAAAAAAATACATTTTTACAAACCCCAAAATACAAAATATCCCCACAAATAGCCCCTGATATCCCAGATCTGGGTGAACAACATATTCAAAAATCACCCAGATCGGTTCAGGGGTTCATGAATTTCCTGGAAGTCTTATTTTTGCTCCACCGTGCACATTGTCCCATGCCCAAAACAGTTCCATACACCTGACGACAAAACACTGCTGGACAATTTAAGATGACCGTGGCCACATGTTTGAAAGGGGCATTGTGCTAAGTCCCAATATGCACAAATAGTGTTTTTAAAAGGCAATACACCCCAGGGGCCATAGTCACAGGGCAAGAGGTTGGCAAGCAGGCCTCTTCAAAACCCAGTGGCGAGGTTACTTTCACCACAAGCCCGATCTTGTGCGTCACAGAGGCAATGAGATTACCGATTTTGCCTTCCCCGCAATTTCCCTCTCCGAACAGAGTTTCTGTTTTAGCAACTGCCCAAATCGGTATTGGTCATGCTGAGAACAATCCGAGGACTGTTCCACGTAGATCTCTTTGCCTCACGGACGAACAAACTACAAGGTGCTACAGCTAGCTTCTGGACCCAAAATGCAAAGCAGTGGATACATTTCTCCAACCTTGCTTTCCCACTTTATAGAGGTTGGCTAGGGTCCTTAATCTTCTTCACATCACAGGGATCCCCACGATACTCATCATACCACTTGGCAGAGTCAAGCATGGTTCCTGGACCTACTGTCTCTCTCTCAAGACCATCCGCTGCTCCTTCCATGGTTTCCCCTTCTCCTAACACACTCTCAATGAGTACTTCATCCGCTGATTCTACAGGACAGATTGTGGCCAACTTGTGGCCTGGAGTATTTCAGGAGATCTTGGTCAGTCGAGGGACTATTGCAATTGACTAAAGAACTCTTATAGGAAACTAGACATAGCTACATCTCCACATGGAACATTTGGAGTTGCTGGTGTTTGGAGAGGAACTAGGATCTCTTTATGGCACCTATCACTATAGTTTTGAATTTCCATCACACTTTTTTGTCAGGTCATTTCTACCATTCCATCAACGTGGTACGATCGGCGATCTCGGCAACTCACTGGTTAGTCAGGACCCTTTGGTATGTCGCTTATTACAAGGTATCTAAAGATTCAGACCCCTAGTCCTGGAATACACTTGGTATGGGACATAGATGTAGTTCTCTGCTTCCTACGGAATTGGCCAGATAATTCGGATCTTTCACTTCAACAATTCTCTTTGAAGCTCACACTACTTTTATGTCTCGTTTCTTTCTGTCGGGTTTTGAATGTTCAAGCGTTTTTTACATGAATGGTTTCTTGATATCGCTTAAAGGCATTTCCTTTGTGGTGTCACGGCGGACCGAGACAGATTCTACATCCACGTCGTATCCGTTTTTTCCGGAGGTCCCCCGTCTCTGTGGTGAACACTTAACTACGTTATGTTAAGGTTACTGCATCTCTAAGGTCTTCAGTCAGGCCAACTTTTTATTTTATTTCCATCAGACTTCACATGCATTCTTTGCTTTTCGGGCACAGCATTAAAAATGCTAAATATGAAGCCTCCTGTCATGTTGTAAAATTGTAGATTATGCTAACATAGTGTACCTATAATCTTAATTTTAATAATGACAGGAGGTGAGTATTTTCCCTCCTTTGGCTTCCCTCCCTTTGTGCCTATTGTATTTTAGTCTGTTTACGTTTTCTTATTGGTTTATCCAGTTATGGTTTTCATACTGATTATAAGTCTAGATATGCTGATTTGTCAGGTGGTAGGGCACGATTGTTGAGTTGTCTACTGCAGTATGGGGATATTTAGTACATCTCGTATACAATATCCTAGTTTGATATGTATAATTATAAATACACTAATATAGAATTACTATTGCTTAACAATGTTATGTGGACATATGTTTATTACTATTGCCTTTCACTTATTTCTGTTCTTTTCAGTGTGACCCTCTTCTACGGTCTCAAGATTGGACATATTGGAATTCTCTGTTCTTCTACTCAATATACCATTATCAAGTATTTGCAAAGTTCATGTTATGGTTCCTGATTTCGTATTAGACTTTTAACCCCTTAAAGACCAAACTTCTGGAATAAAAGGGAATCATGACATGTCACACATGTCATATGTCCTTAACCCCTTAAGGACACATGACATGTGTGACATGTCATGATTCCATTTTATTCCAGAAGTTTGGTCCTTAAGGGGTTAAGGGGTTAATTTACACCAAAGAAAGAGGAGGATATATGCCTGACAGGGCTTTATATGGGATGTGTCACTTGTTTTGATTAGTTTAAGTTTTATGATTGACTTGTGCTGCTGGAGGCATAAGTAAAGAAAGTTATGCAAAATACTCGCCTCCTGTCATAATTAAAATTAAGATTATAGGTACACTACGTTAGCATAATCTACAATTCTTGCTCTTATTCTCCCGATACTTTACTTTAGGTGTTAGCTAATTAAATTAATCAGAAAAGCCCTATTAAAAGGAACAATGTTTCAACTTCCAATTGAGTCTTTGTCAAACTTGACATTGGGAGTTGAAACGTTGTAATGCTCAACATGTTCTAATGAAGGTGCCTGAAGACATTTTAGTGCCTGTACCCTTTTTCTAATACTGTTATGTATTATCTTCGGGGCTTGTGCTGGCCCTTGGTTCAGCTAAGCACCGTGTCTTACGTGAATTGAGTGCGGTTCCTTTTCCATTTTTGCTTTAAAACTGGTCAAGTCCTTATTTTAATGTTACATACTCAATACTGTGTGTGTGAATTGTTGTTAAGGATGCCACTAAAGAAGATAAAGAACAACTTGTCCTGGGTAGAAAATAAGAGTTGCAGAAAGGACGAGATTGCAATATATGTTGCAAGTGTTAGATTAAAAGTATAAAATATGCTAAGTATTGTAAAACATCTATGGGCAAAGCCTAGTTTCCTAGATTATTGTTTACTACACACTGTCTGATTTAGATCTTATTATTGAGTTATAGAAGTCATTATTCCAGATGGGGATGATACACCATAATTAAAGAACCATTGAATCATACATAACTTAATAGTATACATGGGTCTCATTACATATCAATGATTTATGAATGCAATTACATAAAGATTATATTTTCATTAATATGTACAAATATATGACACATCTTGCATAAAGGTATGCATGTGTATATATATATATATATATATATATATATATATATATATATATACATATATATATATATATATATATATAGTAAACAGAAATAATACAGAGGAAGCAGAGGAAGTTTATAAGGGACAAACAGGCTATAACCCGAATAGTGTTTATGTGAGAAGAAGATCTACTAAACAGAGAAGTGATTATAAAAATAAAGAGAGACTATCCAGATCCATTTTGGAAAACCAAAATAGGGTTGCCTTTAAGAAACATTATGCTAAGGTAACTGATTGTTGCTTGAGTAATGTGTACATTATCAGCTGCATCTGTTGCATTCAATACTAGTGGGGGGCATCAAGCTATGAACTCTCCATCCACCAGTGAAATAGCATCTGACACTGAGGAACTAATACAAGTATTTGATGGAAGAGAAGAAATTATCAACATCAAGATTCAGAAAGTAAATCAAGAAAATGAAGAAGAGCAGCCAGTTTATTAACAAACAAAGTTTAGTAACAAGTCTGTAGGAAAGAAAAAAAAAAAAAAAACGAGAATGATGTATTTCTAGTAACAAATCTCTCCAATACAGTTCTTACAGTTAGTGAAATTAAGGTTCTTGCAAAAGGTTTTGCACCAACCAGATACATTGATCTCTTCAAAGCTTTATTGGATGGCATTTTTTTTTACACTTACAAGTCTTAAGAAACATTTTGCATTTATTAAGTCTGAACCTGATGGTTATGCTGAAGTGTCTTTTTATTTGGAAAGATCAGATTATTCTGAGATTGAGAATCAGGATAATCTATCTGTTCAGGGAGTTGTGTGCAGTTTATGGTCTAATTTTATTGGATGTTGTGGGTAACACAACACTTATGAAGGCAATGATTCCTATCAGTGGCTTTAAATGAAAGAAAATGAATATTTCTATCCTTTACACTCTAGGGGTACGTATGAAGTTTGGCCTCAGAAAGTTATAAAGAGGGACCTGATTCAATTTCACAATGAGATTCAAACTCTCTAAATTGAGGAGGTTGTCATGGGTGATGAATTGGCCAAAGATTTGGTCCCTTTATTTCCCATCATGCCTATCTTTCACTACCTACTGAAGATACACAAAGGACATTGGTCATAATTTTAGAAATAGGCTCACTTAATGAAAGGATTTATGAGTTTGTGGATTGCTTTCTTCAACCACTTGCTTTGTGTTTATTTTTTCATCTTAAAAACACAAAACACAAGTATTGATAAATTTAAAAGATAGCAAAGATCTATCTTTGTCACTAACGACTTGACATTTCTATATTCTGTTATCCTGCACAAGTTAGACCTAGTAGCATTGACATGTCACTTAAGCAGATACAGTGGACATACTTTAAATTTGATTGATTTTATCCTGCTGGAAGTTCAATATATTTTAGAGCATACGTTTTGTTCATTTATCAAACATTAGAAATGTATGTAAAGAACAACAGTTTCACATTCAGTAAGGCACAGTGAGATCACACCTGTGGTAAATTGTATCTAACATCAAAATACATAATAATCTGCATAGTCGAGCATGTCTAGCAAACCTTCAAAAACATCTTTGAAAACATACTTCTTCAGGAAAGCATATCATTTAAACTGTTAGTGGATTGTCATTCCCCCTCCAGTTTGATGCAAATATAATACAAATAAAGTGATAGTAAACAGGCTAGACAAAATATCCACAGTAAATATTTACCAAAATTCCACAACCTGATATGGCAGAAACACGAATAAAAAGAACCTCCAAACGTTTCGGCCCCTCCTGGATGCCTTTATCAAGGGCATTTTATAACGTTGGGGGGTTCTTTTTTATTCGTGTTTCTGCCATATCAGGTTGTGGAATTTTGGTAAATATTTACGGTGGATCTTTTGTCTAGCCTGTTTACTATTACGTTAGTTGTATTATATTTGCATCATACTTGTAAACCTGACATTGGCTTATTAAACCAAGATATCAATTTTGTATGGTTTATGGTGTGCATTCTCTGTTCATTTCTGTACTGGTTGTTTTGGTATTTGAGGGAGTACCATTTGTGAATACCATTCACCATTTGTGAATAGCACCCAAGTGTTTATTGTTTATACTATTAATTAGTCTCTCCATACTTTGTATGCAACAGACAAAGAGAAGGTCACACACTTTTCATCTAATCCCAGTAGTTTAGACAGTAGGATACAAAGTAGGTTTACACATGTAAGCTCTGAATATTTCTACTCTACTACTCTCCTTGCTGCTTCACTCGCTCCTATCAAACTAAATCAAGCCAAAACTTAACTGTTCCAATTCTACTGTCTTCGTGTTATGCTGCTGATGCTGTTGATGGGACTAGTAGACAATTATGACGTGGTAGATTTAATGTGCACATGTTCATCAACCAGCATACCTCTATTTCAGTTTAAATTAATAGACCATGTTAATAAGTCGATCCCTCCAGCATGTCAATCTGTTGGGTACAAAATATCCTGATATTCAAAAATAGAATATACAGAAAAAAGAGGGAATAAGACAAAAGGTAGAAGCTCTAAAACTGGAAAGGAAAAAATGGGTTCGCCAAAACCTTTTAAAATAATGTAAAATACACTATATAATACAGTGTAAAGTATCCAGGAGCTAGTCAGCAGAATAGATGAATGATAAATATATGTTTAATCTTAATAAGATGATAATAAAACACTTGGATGTCCTGATAGCAGTATAAATCCAAAAACAATGTAGGATGAATATGTATGGTATAGGTGCCTGACCCTGCTTATGAAAATAATACAGGGTGGATGGCACCAATGCCAAATATTATACTTTTATAAGAATAAAAGATCAAAATATGTCCACATATAGTAAAGCATACCAGTATATGGACCTGGTTGCTGAAAAGCAATAATAGCAATATCTATAAAACACTAAAAAGTGAGAGAACAACTGGAGATATAAAAAAAAACAGTTTATTAGTTAAAATATAAAAATGAAGATAAAAATAGCAGTACAGTATAATAACCAGTCTATAGGAGAAGGGATAAGCAAGGAAACCTTAAAACCAGACCGTGATGGATGAATTAATAAAATTAATAAAAGGAATGGAACATATCAGCTATGAATAAAGGTTAACAAATTTAAACCTATTTAGTTTAGAAAAACATCGCCTGAGAGGGGATATGATGATATTATACAAATATATTAGGGGCCAATACAAACCATTGTGTTGAAATCTATTCACAAACCGGACTTTACATAGGACACAAGGTCATGAGTTTAGACTGGAAGAAAGAAGATTTCATCTAAGGCAAAGGAAAGGTTTTTTTACTGTAAGAATAATAAGGATATGTAATTCTCTGCCTCAAGAAGTGGTTTTATCAGAGTCCATACAGATGTTCAACAGCTACTAGATGCATACTTGCAAAAACAGAATATTCAAGGATATTCTCTTTTAATGTAGGGTAATAACTGCTTGATCCAAGGATAAATCTGACTGCCATTCTGGGGTCAAGAAGGATTTTTTTTCCTAGCTTGTTGCAAAATTGGAAGTGCTTCAAACTGGGTTTATTTTGCCTTCTTTTGGATCAACAGCAAAAAACAAATGTGAGGAAGGCTGAACTTGATGGATGAAGGTCTCTTTTCAGCTATGTAACTATGTAACTATGTAATGGTAATAAATAATGGCATGTGACACACTCTCTGTGGACTCCAGGAGAAATGGCGAGCATTGGTATAACTACAATAATCCTGTAAATTCAATGTAGTAACTGAGCAATATAGTTGTTGCTTGATCACAAAAAGACCATGGTCTTTAACTGAAGAATATATATCATTCTGTTTATTGTAATGAATAGTGGAGTACATTGCAACACATATATCATGATCCATTTACAATATAAGAAGTGCATGGCATATGGCAAAGCAAATAGTAACATCCTTATAGATTATACCTTAAATCTATTTATATTGGAATACATCCTGGACTTTACTTTCCTCCTTATTTATTTTTCTACATAAACATAATAATTAAGAATCATGGAGAAAATGAATAAGTAAGAACAATAGTACAAAAGCAATGTAAACCACACAAACAAGATAGCATTAAGAGTAATGATAAAAAAATGAAAATGAGAGCACACATATACAGGCAAATCGGCAGAAATATGAGAAACAATAGAGAATAGTGAGGGAGAATAATAATAAGAGTACATAGAGACAGTCAAATCAGCAAAAAGGCGAGAAAAATAGAGCAGGAAGGTGGCAGGAGGATTTGGTAGTAAAGGAAGCAAGCGAAAAAAAAAAAGGAAGAATTGGGAAAGTGACAAATAATAATTACAAATATTTTACACAAGTGACCATGCACAAACACATCCTTTTACCCATATAATTTTCAGGAACCCATGAATCTGTCATTGAAACAAAATCTTGTTGCGGGCAACAAGTCTCCTGGTGAGTCTTGCAGACATATAATATGTCTGTCATTTTCTTAAATATCTCAAATCATGGAGCTGTGTCTTCTTGCATTGACACCCCATGTTGAAGTATTAACACGCAGTGATATAGCCCCTTGAAGAAACAGGAGAGTGACTTCGAAAATTTGAAATAATCTGATCATGTCCAAATACCATTGTGATATAGACTTGAACACATGAGTAGCTTGTAACAGTTGTCAAAGATCTTCCACCAGCTGTTGTAATATATTCAGATAAATATTTATCTATCTATTTTGCTGTCAATTGGGAAACCACCTGGAAAGCTGCATCAATCATATAAAAACTAAGTACTACTGTGTGTGGAATGTCACATATCTGTTTTGGGTGACACAGAGGTGGGACACACACTAATAATAATTTTTGTTATTGTACAGTTGTAATATATTTCTCTGCTGAAATCATGTTTCCTAAATCACTGAAATTTATCTTGAAAGAGTTGTCTGTAGTATGCCGTGAGTAGCAGAAATTGAGCCTAGTCTAATTTAAATTAACGTTTGATATGTTCCTCTGCATCTTGTCATAGACACTTAAAAATCAAGGGTGCATAATAAATTTGGCATCTCAGCAAGGTGCATGTTCATCCTCACCTGTAGAATTCCAAAAGTTGGTGGATGGCCCAGACAAGTGCTAAATCCCACTGTCATGACTGACTACCACCATACATAGTATTCACCTTCAGGCATTTTCAGTTATCATGAGTCCTCTTTAAAAGCACAGCTTCTTCAAAGAGCATATGCGTGTGGGGTGGAAGGTAGGAAATTGCTTGGACAATTTTTATTTAGGTCAATGCAGAGCAATACAAAAAAACTTCCAAGAAAGACATGCCTCATCCAGCAATATGCCTCATAGGGAGATCAACTTAAGTGCTTGGTCAAACTAAGAACCTCTATAGTATAAGATAGGGATCTCCAGACTCACGGTAGTCCTATGATATAATACCAAATCAGTCTCACCTTTTTTTAAAACCTCACAGAGAAACTTCTTATTGATGTAATTTTGTGGTGACCATGTATGGGAAATCATATGAGTGCAAATATGTTTACTTGATGAAAACAAAATACTGAACAATTTCAAAATTAACTAATATCTGATAAAGTCAGGTATCAGCAAAGTAACCATGCTCTGCAAATAATAAAGGCTCACTCTGATCTTACATACTTCACCATATGATCAACCTTAGCAAGAGATAGTGAAAGTATAATATATTAAATTGTGATTCTGAATTGTGCCAAGAACATAACTTTAGCACAGAGCTAATCTACCAGGATGTATCAGGATGTGCTGTTTGATTCACAGTTGGGGAAGTGTAACAAAGTTATTTTAACCCCTTCAGGACCGAGGACGGTTCAGGGCCGTCATCGGCATTTTTGCATTGCCGACCGGTGACGGTCCTGAACCGTCCTAACGGTCCAATGTACTTACCCGATCGCCGTCGTTCCCCCGGCGGCGATCAGTGTTGCTCCTGTTGTGGGGAGACTGCCTGCAGCCCAGACAGTCTCCCCGTGGCGGATTAGGACCCCTGGGTCAGTAAATGAGAGAGCAGAAAATTACAGCTAAACACAAACACCACAAAAGTGTAAAAAGAGGCCTGGTTACAAATGTACAACATCGCAAAAACAGTCCAGTCCTTAAGGGGTTAAATTGAAATCAGCACTTTTATAAAATGGAAAAAAGGACATACTCTTTCTGCATAGAGCAATTCAGTAAGATCAAGTGCATTATGTTTTTGTAGTGTACCTTTAGTCAGAGGGAGCTATTACTTCCCTGTTGCTATTGAAACAAAATGTAAATTTTGCAGTTGGTAACACAAGCAGCAGGCATTATAGCGATTAGTGGTTGGCTGGTAAAAAGTTGTGACAACATTTAAATAGAGCCCTTCACTGCAATACATTATGTCTGCTTTCACAAAAGTGTGCTGAGATTCATTTATTAAATTATATTTAATGTTTTATTAATGGCGAAGAAACCTATCCGATATTTTATGCTTAGTCTTCTGACATAAACCACTCCACAAGGACATTTCTACATGTAAAGAACCATATGTCGATGGATCAATGTATGACTCTTTATGACAAATCAAGCATGGAAATGCAGATTGGGGAGTTCCAGAGAAAAGTCTTCCACTTCAAGGCTTGTAGAGCAGAGTCCCTTTATGAGACGTTCTCAGAAAACTCTGAAATTAAATCTCAACTGTGAATTCCAAAGGAAAATCCTCAAACAGTGAATACATTTTCAGTTAATTTACTGCACAGTAATTTGAGGAAGACATTCAATTGGAGCCAAACATACTCCTGCAAATGATGTCTATTGTGACACAGTAAAATGCACAAATACAAGGACCACACAGTTATTTACATACATATTTATCTCTTTGGCTTCTCTTACACGTATGAGTCTCCTGGGACAAAATCTACACCATCTGTGCAAATTGAAAATGTACAATGTTGACCGTTTTACCATTCATGAGTTCTCAAACTCTGTCAGATTGTATGAAGACCACTGCTGAAGAATCTGAACATTTTCCCATAGCTTCTCAGTTGGTTTTGACTGATCCATCCTAAAACATTGAGCTGCTTTAAATATAATTATAATCCCGTTGTGAAGGTGAATCTCTGCACAATTGTATTTGTATATATCGACCTTGATCATCTGTAGTTCAATCTACAGCACAAAAATTAAAATAATGAAGAATGTCCTGTCCTCTAATAAACTCTACTATAACAGTATAATAAAAATAAAATTAAAAAAATCACCCCTGTGTGTTCCTTTATAACTTTATATTATTTAGACTACCTAAAAAAAAATCACATAAAATGTATTGGTTATGCAGGGCAGAGACAGTTTTATTGGACATTTCCAGACAATATAAATAAAGCAGTAGAGATGTCAATAGGCAGGCGGATTTTAAAACCCACAGGGACTCTTTCTGGCCACAATAGTGATGGAAAAGTTCTTTCAAGGGGACTAACACCTGGACTGTGGCATGCAGGAGGGGGATCCATGGCAAAACTCCCATGGAAAATTACATAGTTGATGCAGAGTCTGGTTTTAATCCATAAAGGGCATAAATCACCTAACATTCCTAAATTGTTTAGAATAACGTGCTTTATAACATCAGGTATGATATTGTATCGATCAGGTAGTGTAAGGGTTACGCCCGCTTCACAGTGACAGACCAAACTCCCCGTTTAACGCACCGCAAACAACCGCCAACAGTCCATTTGCACAACCGCAAACTCCCCATTTGCACAAGGTTGGATACCAAGCTAGCCATGTCCCGTTCCTTGTCCTTACTGATGTCATTGAAGGTCTCTTCCTCCACCCAGCCACGAGAGATGGAAAAAGATGCTTGGTTGGTCCTCCTACTTCACATTTGGGGCACTGCGCGTGTAATCTAATGTGCCACCAGATAGGAGTGGTGTTTTAAGTAGTACTATTCTTATCAGTTTAATCCCTGTTATGTCCCCCTCATCAGGCCTTTTTTAGTCGAATGTATCGCCCACTGTCAGTCCCTTCGGGATCCATCCCTCATTCATCTTAATAAAGGTGAGGTAATCTAGACTTTTTTGACCTAGGTGACTTCTCTTCTCAGTGACAATACCTCCTGCTGCACTGAAGGTCCTTTCTGACAGGACATTTGAAGCGGGGCAGGCCAGAAGTTCTATCGCAAATTGGGATAGATCAGGCCACAGGTCAAGCCTGCACACCCAGTAGTCAAGGGGTTCATCGCTCCTCAGAGTGTCAATATCTGCAGTTAAGACAAGGTAGTCTGCTACCTGTCGGTCGAGTCGTTCTCTGAGGGTGGACCCCGAAGGGCTGTGGCGATGCATAGGACTTAAAAAGCTCCTCCTCCTCCATCAACAACACGTCTGTAAAGCATCCTGTCCTTGCCGGCGTGGTCGTGGGAGGAGGAGGATTACTTTCACCTCTTCCCCTGTTAGATTCACGTTGTGCTGTGACATCAGCCTTATACACTGTGAATAGCATACTTTTTATTTTATTTTGGAACTGCTGCATCCTTTCCGACTTGCGGTAATTCGGCAACATTCCAGGCACTTTCTGCTTATATCGGGGGTCTAGTAGCGTGGACACCCAGTACAGGTCGTTCTCCTTCAGCCTTTTTATACGAGGGTCCCTCAACAGGAAACACAGCATGAAAGACCCCATTTGCACAAGGTTGGATGCCGAGCTACTCATGTCCCGTTCCTCGTCCTCAGTGATCTCACTGAAGGTATGTTCTTCCCCCCAGCCACGTACAACACCACGGGTACCAGATAGGTGGCAACGAGCACCCTGGGATGCCTGTTGTGGTTGGTCTTCCTCCTCCTCCTCAAAGCCACATTCCTCCTCTGACTCCTCTTCCTCACAATCCTCTTCCAGCGTTGCCGCAGGTCCAGCAAGCGATGCTGATAAGGCTGTTTCTGGTGGTGATGGTGACCACAACTCTTCCTCTTCACGCTCATCTATGGCCTGATCCAGCACTCTCCGCAGGGCACGCTCCAGGAATAAAACAAATGGTATGATGTCGCTGATGGTGCCTTCGGTGCGACTGACTAGGTTTGTCACCTCCTCAAAAGGACGCATGAGCCTACAGGCATTGCGCATGAGCGTCCAGTAACGTGGCAAAAAAATTCCCAGCTCCACAGAGGCTGTCCTAGCACCCCGGTCATACAAATAGTCATTAATGGCTTTTTCTTGTTGGAGCAGGCGGTCGAACATTAGGAGTGTTGAATTCCAACGTGTCGGGCTGTCGCAAATCAACGCCTCACTGGCATGTTGTTTCGCCGCTGGATATCTGAAAAGTGCGCCATGGCTGTGTAGGAACGCCTGAAATGGCCACACACCTTTCTGGCCTGCTTCAGGACGTCATGTAAGCCTGGGTACTTATGCACAAAGCGTTGTACGATCAGATTACACACATGTGACATGCACGTCACATGTGTCAACTTGCCCAAATTCAATGCCGCCAACAAATTTCTTCCATTGTCACAAACCACTTTGCCGATCTCCAGTTGGTGCGGAGTAAGCCACTGATCCACCTGTGTGTTCAGAGTGGACAGGAGTGCTGGTCCGGTGTGACTCTCTGCTTTCAGGCAAGTCAACCCCAAGACGGCATGACACTATCCGGGATGTGGAATAGTACCTGGGGAGCTGGGGGGGGGGGTGCCGTTGATGTGGAGCAAGACGCAGCAGTAAAAGAGGACTCAGCCGAGGAGGTTATGGAAGAGGATGGAGTAGGAGGAGTAGATGAGGTGGCAGCAGGCCTGCCTGCAAATCGTGGTGGTGTCACCAACTCCTCTGCAGAGCCACGCATTCCATGATTGGCAGCCGTCAGCAGGTTTACCCAATGCGCAGTGTAGGTGATATACCTGCCCTGACCATGCTTTGCAGACCAGGTATCAGTGGTCAGATGGACCCTTGCCCCAACACTGTGTGCCAGACATGCCATTACTTCCTTTTGCACAATCGAGTACAGGTTGGGGATTGCCTTTTGTGAAAAGAAATTTTGTCCGGGTACCTTCCACTGCGGTGTCCCACTAGCTACAAATTTTTTGAACGTCTCAGACTCCACCCGATTTTATGGTAAAAGCTGGCAGGCTAAGAGTTCAGACAAGCCAGCTGTCAGATGCCGGGCAAGGGGGTGACTTTGTGACATTGGCTTCTTATGCTCAAACATGTCCTTGACAGACACCTGTCTGTGGGCAGATGAGCAGGAACTGCTCAAGGCAAGAGACGGAGTGGCGGATGGTTGAGAGAAGTCAAGGAGGACATCAGTGGTTCACATGGCTGAAGATGCTGGACCAGGAGGAGGATGGCGGCTTTGAGTTTGTGTGCTGCTTGTACTCATGTCTTGATCCCATAGGTGTTTTTGATGTGCCATCATGTGCCTTCGCAAAGCAGTTGTACCTAGGTGGGTGTTGGACTTCCCACGACTCGCAAAAAAAATGCCACACTGCCGAGCTCTGCAATGATGGCATTCTGGTGGTGGCAACAGCATGCGTTGATTGGCGTGCTGTCTGGCTGACCCCGGGTGCCGATGCATGCTGTCTGACTGTGCCACTAGCTCCTTTCGACGACCTCCCCCTGCTTCCAACTCGTCTCCTCCTCCTATCTGTCTCCCCATCTGAACTTTCCCCCTGTTCTTCTTCTCTTCTAGCGGGCACCCACATTAAATCCACGGACGCATCATCATCATCAACCGCTTCACTTGTATCTGACAACTGGCAAAGGAAGCAGCAGCGGGTACAACATCATCATCATCACACCGTACGTCACACCGTACGTCCATGTGTGTAATGCTGCCTGACTGAGACATATCCCTGTTATCTACATCCTCTGGCAATAATGGTTGCGCATCACTAATTTCTTCCAACTGATGTGTAAATAACTTCTCTGACAGACCAAGTGTAGCGGCTGTGGTGCTAGTGTTGGTGGTGGCGGCAGGCGGGCGAGTGGTAACTTGAGAGGTGCCCGAAGCTAAGCTGAAGGAGGATGGTGCGTCAAGGTTCCAAGCGGAAGCTGTAGAAGATTGGGTGTCCTGTGTTAGCCAGTCAACTATGTCCTCAGAACTTTTCGAGTTCAGGGTACGTGGCCTCTGAACACTGGGCATTATTCTAGGGCCAAAGGGAATCACAGCACCACGATCACGACGGCCCCTGCGGGGTGGCCTGCCTCTGCCTGTCATTTTTTTTCGATTAGTGGCACTATGCGTGCAAGCTACTGTGACAACAGATATGAGTGGCACTGTGCACTGGCAGAAGTTGGCAGAGTAGACGCTGTAGGCCTGACACACACGCTTGCAGACAACTAACTGCTATTCAATCTATTACAGTCAAAATTTTATTTTATTTTTTAAATGTACACTACTGTTACACCAGATATGAGTTGCACTGGTGTGACACTGTGCCATGGCAAGCCCTGAAACGCACACGTGTGAAGGAAACTGACTGCTATTATTTCACAGTCAAATTTCTAGTTTTTTTTAAATGTACACTACTGTTACACCTGATATGAGTTGCACTGGTGTGACACTGTGCCCTGGCAGGCCCTGAAATGCACACGTGTGAAGGAAACTGACTGCTATTATTTCACAGTCAAATTTCTAGTTTTTTTTTAATGTACACTACTGTTACACCTGATATGAGTTGCACTGGTGTGACGCTGTGCCCTGGCAGGCCCTGAAATGCACACACGTGAAGGAAACTGACTGCTATTATTTCACAATCAAAAAAGTGTTGTTTTTTTAAATGTACACTACTGTTACACCAGATATGAGTTGCACTGGTGTTTCACTGTGCCCTGGCAGGCCCTGAAACGCACACGTGTGAAGGAAACTGACTGCTATTATTTCACAGTCAAATTTCTAGTTTTTTTTTTAAATGTACACTACTGTTACACCAGATATGAGTTGCACTGGTGCGACACTGTGCCCTGGTAGGCCCTGAAATGCACATGTGTGAAGGAAACTGACTGCTATTATATCACAGTCAAAAAAGTTTTTTTTTTTTTTTTTAAATGTACACTACTGTTACACCAGATATGAGTTGCACTGGTGTGATAATGTGCCCTGGCAGGCCCTGAAATGCACACGCGTGAAGGAAACTGACTGCTATTATTTCACAGTCAAAAAAGTTAGTTTGTTTTTTAATGTACACTACTGTTACACCAGATATGAGTTGCACTGGTGTGACACTGTGCCCTGGCAGGCCCTGAAACGCACATGTGTGAAGAAAACTGACTGCTATTATTTCACAGTCAAATTTCTAGTTTTTTTTTTTTAAATGTACACTACTGTTACACCAGATATGAGTTGCACTGGTGTGACACTGTGCCCTGGCATGCCCTGAAACGCACACGTGTGAAGGAAACTGACTGCTATTATTTCACAGTCAATTTTTTTTTTTTTAATGTACACTACTGTTACACCAGATATGAGTTGCACTGGTGTGACATTGTGCCCTGGCAGGCCCTGAAACGCACACGTGTGAAGGAAACTGACTGCTATTATATTACAGTCAAAAAAGTTTTTGTTTTTTTTTTAAATGCAAGCTATTGTGACACCAGATATGAGTGGTGGCACTGGGCTAGTGGGCACAGTATACGCTGTGAGCCTGACACACACGCTGGCAGGCAGGCAACTGCAATTAGATTACACAGAAAAAGAAAAAAAAAAGCAGACTGATGTTCTAGCCATAAAAAGGGCTTTTTGGGGTGCTGTCCTTACAGCAGAGATCAGATGAGTCCTTCAGGACTGTAGTGGACACTGAATACACTAGCCTAGCTATCGATTTCCCTATTAAATCAGCAGCAGCTACACTGTCCCTCCTCTCACTACGAATGCAGCTTCCGGGGGGCGGGTCCTAGTTGTCATGGAGGAAAGACGCACTTCGTGTGAGCTCCCTCAATATCTCACTTTAAGCAGCTATCCGGAGGACCGGAGGCACAAACAGAAATGCAGAGCCTGCCCCACGTCAAGCACTCGCCTCCACCTTAAGCCACCACAATCCCGCACCGGACTTGAAGCACCACCAGGACAGATCCGACCACCCGACAAAACAAGCTTCTACCACCTCAAGCCGTGAACCCGGCACTCAGCCAGAGACTTGCCTTTGTTTTTCCAGGTATCAGGGACTCCCAGGGTCTGCACCTGGCGCCCAGAAGGGATCGGATGAGCACAAGCAGTAAACAGCAGCCTGCCAAACATGTCCCACTATAGCCGATCCTCCACACCATGCCTTTGATCACATGAACTGCTCTCTGCACATTAACTAATCGTAAAGTAGCAAGCGTTTAAACATGTCATTATTTCACCTCCTAAAGAGTTTATTGTCGAAGTTCCTTACATGCCTTTACCTTAACCATTCATGTATTATGTTATTCACTAGTCTCATCTCATGGGGTGACTCACACTTGACTTATAACTAGTGGTGGAGCTGCTGATATAAATACACAGTTGATAACGTGCAAGCTACACCCTAAACATGACAGCCATCTTTCACAACAATGTACTGCTATATACTCGTACCCTCAGTGCAACTAGCCACGATATACGCATGTTCAGCCTAGCATGCTCAAATATAACACACTTCTGTCTAAAAAAAAAAAGAATGCAGCTTCCGAATGAATCTAAAATGGATGCTGTCCAGGAGGTGGGAGGGTCTGGGAGGGAGGGTCTGCTGCTGATTGGCTGGAATGTGTCTGCTGACTGTGATGTACAGGGTCAAAGTTTACTCAATGATGACAAATAGGGGGCGGACCGAACATCGCATATGTTCGCCAGGAACTATTCGCCAGCGAACTATTCGGGACATCTCTATAAAGCAGCCTTAATGTATATAAATTCAAATTAAATAAATATCCTTGGACTTTTTTTGTTTGATTTTTTATTTTACCAAGCACTCAATACTGTAGGATAGGCCTATTCAGTTTATTTGAGTTACATATTATTCTTAATGCCATACTTAATGCCAAACATGCCATGCATGTTTAATTTATATTTATTGACACTCAATACTACACATGAACATGAGGTGTGTCTCTGTAGCTATCATATGCATACTCTTCTACTAATGTGTTTTTCTGCTCTTCCAAGAATACAAGTAGATCGTTTAAAGCTAGTAAATGTTTAACCCCTTAAGGACACATGACATGTGTGACATGTCATGATTCCCTTTTATTCCAGAAGTTTGGTCCGTAAGGGGTTAAACCATTTTGTGTTTATTACTGTATCACAGTCAGTACAACATTTATTTAGCTTTGTAATGATATGAATGACATTCAGTTTGAAGTTTTTTGCTTTGTAGCATTCCCATGTGATACAATTTTCACATTTTGCAATTATATTTGTTATCTTGACAGAAACGGTTGCTTTCTAAAGTGACAGATTCTGTCAGAAAGACATTTCTGAGGATTTATGTAGATAATGTTTTAGATACTCTATTTCATGTAAAATAGATAGCCTATAATTATTTTCACTTCAGTTTTAAAAATGTTAGTTGAAAAGAAACTAGTCACTGCAGGTGCATCTGCATGTAAAACACATTTATTTGTTATTAATACTTTAAACATTTAGTATTACTATATCGGATGATATACAAACCGTAGGTAAAAAAAAAAAAAAAATGTGGTAAAGAAGGAAAGCAAGGGACAATTCAGACAAATGATCTCCTCCACATATCATCTGTAAGGAATGAAGATGTAGTAACAATTTTCAGTGTATGTACTTGCACATCTATGTTGCTGGCAAATGAGAAACTAACACATTAGCAATGCTGGCAATGGTTTTTAAGAATTCTGCCAAACCTAGAACCTTAAATGTTTGATTAGCACTGTGTATTCTGTCCTAGTTTGTGTGCACATAAACAAACCCTTATTTTTCTATGCATGTATCATTAGTAATGTAGCAATGTTTGTCATTGCCAAGTTTTTTTTCTTTTCACTAGAAAGAGTATGTATATACATCTACATTATTGTAAATGTATATATGGACAGTTATTATTTGGTATGTTCACCGTTCATGCTGTTTTTGAATTCTGCTGTTTTCATAACCTTAGAATATTATTATTGCCTAATAATATCATTTACTACTGCTAGAATATACTACCTCATAAAGACAAATATATATTGACCCTTATTAGATTCCCAGGAGGTATTGGCATTTTATTATTTTTTTATTTTCAGTTACAGATAATTGTAGACCTGTAGCAAGAGTATAAATAAGCAAACAATACACAAGTAATAAGCATTTTCCACAATCTAAGAAATGCTTTCTGGAGTACTGACTATAGTATTGACTATATATTGGCGGAATACCAAAAGATCCACTCAAAGGACACATGCTGAAATGAAATATATAATAATTTGTAATAGATCTAGTTAAGTCTAGTTTACTCTAGAGGCTACCTTTTTTTACTCATTCTGCAGAGCGCAATCATGAATATTTAACGAGATGTAAGCAAGTTATTATGGTTTAGGGGAAGGGGCTGGAAAGAAGGAATCAGATAGAGGATAAAGAAAAAAGGCGGATGAGTGAGGAGGATAGAATGTCAGCATCACTCATGGGCTTTAGAGGCTAAAATCCCAGATGTTGCTTTCTTTAGTACTCTGTCTCTAGAGAGAGTGGTAGAAGGATGTACTTACTTTCATGCACTTCATGTGGATTTTGTGGCTAACTGCCTCTCTTACCTATTCATGTTTCCTTGGCAATGAGCAACTGATCACAGATATGACTGGTTTATTACCAGCAGGAGAAATACAACATTTTACTGCTTTCTTTACAAATAATATTGTTATTAGCAAAAATCAGCATAGGTTTCTGAAACAAAGGTCATGGTCAAGTTAATTTAGTTGCATTCTAAATTCTAAACTATTTTCTAATGTATTTTCTTTAACCCTGTGGGTCCTATAACATGTTTAATGTTTAATGTTTTTTATCCCCCCTATCTCTGAGAAACCCTCTCCTATCTAGAGATGCCTCCCTCAGAATCCAGGTTGTATATTAATGGTAATATTGGGCTAGGTATTGTTGCCACTAAAGTTTACTTTCTGATTTCAAACCATACTTTTAGTGTTGCATGAATTAGTCTACCTAAAGGCATCTATTGGAGTATTGTTAATTTTTATAGCCATGTCAAGGCTGTCAAAGGGTTAGGACTTAATTTTTCCTCCAAGGCCATCCATGGCTTTTTTAATCCTCTGACATGCCATTCTTGTATTCTAAGCATGTGTGCTGCTTGATAATATTGCTTAAAATTAGGGAGACTTAAGCCTCCCTTTAATTTTGGTAGAGACAATATATTATGTCTAAGTCATGTACGTGAGCCTCTCCATACAAAATGTATAGTTGCATTTTTAAGTGATGCGAAAAAAGAATGTGGCAGTTCGATTGGGATTGTCTGTAACAAATACATAATTCTTGGTAGGATATTCATTTTGAGGACATTGATACGCCCAAACCATGATATAAATTGCGTATTCTATTTGTTTAGGTCTAACTGGATTTCTCTTAATGATCTTAAGTGGTTAGTCTGATAGGTTTGAGATGATTCAGAAGTTAACCAAATACCCAAGTATTTCACCTGGCATCCAGACCACTTAATTGAGCTGAAGTGGTCTGGGTGCCTATAGTCGTCCTTTAAAAATATAATTTTACCTCTCTATAAGACAATGGCAAGACTACACATGCTGTGAAATTTTGGGCACCTGTTGTAAAGAAGATATAATGGCACTAGAAAAAGTGCAGAGGTGGGCTACAAAATTAATAAAATGAATTGAATGAAATAATTTTGTTGTGAAAAAAGGCCAACATTTATATCTATAAATTATATCTATTTATATCTATTAAGTTTAGAACAATAATATGATAACATTATACAATATATTCAGGGCCAATACAAACCATTGTTTGGAAATCTATCAGGGCACGCAGGAATAACCTGCACCTCAGAGGGATTCCGGAGACAACTGCCCGAAAATTTGCAAGCCAACGTCAGAGGCCTACTGTCACATATTCATCTGCTTATAGAAATGTGGTTAATGACATTTACTGTCCACACAGGAAAAGTTGTGCCGAGCAGCAACCTAATCCACAGAAGGGTTAAGGGAGCAGCAATTATGCAAATTAAACCTGGTAACTGACTTTGGGGCCAATGGCTGGTTACAGCCTATCAGATCTAGAGGAGGGGTATTAAGGGCCCAGTTCTCATCCTGCTCAGTGCCCTGTTGTGGTTTCCCTTGTGTCCGAGAGCGCGTTCATGTTTATAGTTTTCTACCTGTTTTTTTACTTTGGCTTTGTTTATTGACTTCTCTATATTCTGGTATCCTGACTCCTGGCTTTCCTCATTGCTGCGTCCCTTTCTGTGTTTCCTGACCTCGGCTAGTATTTTTGACTATTTTATGTACGTTAAATCCGGCCATTCTAAGGACCAGTAATACGTTACTTATTTGTCATCCGTGCTATACAGTTCTACTTGCTGGATCAAACAGTAATCCTGACACCTACTCCAAGCATATGCCCCTGAATTACCGGTGGACATGCTACTTATTGAGAGAGTGCACCATCTGCCACGTCCAAGATTCTTACCAGAAACTGCCCCGCGCACACTATTTTCACATCAAGGAGCACATACTCCGTGCAAGCCGGATGAGGGGAAAACCACCAGAAGATTTTCGGACCGTGAAGCTATTTGCAGACCTCTCAGCCTCTACACTACACAGGAGATAGGACTTCTCCCACGTAGCAGATACCCTGAGGGTGCACGGCATCATATTCCGATGGGGATTCCCAACAAAGATGCTGGTGACCAAAGATGGAAGTGCACAGGTCATATCTTCCCCGGAGGATGGCCTTCACAAGCTGCAACAACTAGAATGGAGCAGAGCTCCCGCTGCAATATCCACATGTTAAAGACTGCAAGTATACTTGCACTGACACATTATGCCGTGCACATATCATGGACTAACTCTGCCTTTTCTTTATCTTTCTGTGTATGGTTTAAATGTTATTTCTCCTTTTACTATGTTACCCCAAGCGTTCAACTGAGCTGCCCAGCCCAGCAGACACGCTAATTTGTTCTCGATCTAGCCAAAAACATTAGTAGATCGTGACCAACCTCACGAACAGACGCATACACCCTAGCTAACAGACACACACATTTACTGACAGAGACACACTCAGCGACAGACAGACATACACACTCACAAAACATATACTCTCACTGACAAACACACACTCATTAACAGACATCAAACAGACTCACTAACAGACACAAACAAACACACTCAGTAACAGACACACTCACTGACACTCACTAGCAGACACACACTCAATAACAGACACACTCACTGACACTCACTAGCAGACACACACACTAACACTCACACACTAACACACACACACACGCACACACACTAACACACTAACACACACACACATACTAACACACACTAACACACACACTAACACATACACACTCTAACATTAACACACACACACACACAATAACGCACACACTGTGACACTAACACACACACTAACACACACACACACACACACTAACACACACACACACACACACACTAACACACACACTCTAACATAAACACACACTAAAACACACTAACACTAACACATACTAACACACACACACACACAAACACTCTAACACTAACACACACGCACACTATAACACACACACTAACACACACACACTAACACACACATTAAAACACACACCCACACACACACACTATAAAACACACACTAACACACACACACACACACACACTAACACACACACTATAACACTAACACACACTCTAACACACACACTAACACACACACACACACACACACAAACACACTCTAACATTAACACACACTAACACACACACTCTAACACTAACACACACACACACTCTAACACACACACACGCACTAACACACACTCTAACACACACACTAACACTAACACACTAACACACACACTAACACACACACTGTAACACTAACACATACAGCCTCTAGCACTAACACACACACTCTGACACACACAGACACTAACACACACATTTTATTTTTAAATTTAATCCCCTAGCCTCCTTACGTTTTGGAGTGCTGAGGGGATTCCCAGGGGTCCAGTGGTGCTTCTGGGCTCCTGGGCGGCAGGTGATACCAGGGCCAGCCTCGGGGGGCCCTGAGGTGTCCAGCTCCTGGGCCCCCCAGGAGAAGAGGCTGGCCCAGTGGGTACATACTGGGACGCAGGGGCGACCCCGGTATGTACGCCACTGTACAAGAGTATCAGCATGATAGATACTTAAAGGAACACTATAGGGTCAGGAACACAAACGTCTATTCCTGAGCCTATAATGTTAAAAACACTATCTAGCTCCCCTGGCCCCTCCTTGTCTCCCTAAATATAGTAAAATCTAACCTTTATTCCAGTGTACTGATGCTGGCTCTGCCCCTGATCTTTGGCTGAAAAAATCAGAAAGTGATGATCAGTCAATCACAATGATTTCCCATAGAAAAGAGATTGATGTTCAACAAATGTCAGTATCTGGACAATACACATTAAATCATATTTACATTGGGTATCCTCTACAACTACAAGATTGTTCCAGTAAATCTGCCCACTGCTACATAACAAATCCCTCTACATTGGTGTTTACAAACTGAGTACTTGTTAAGGATACTCTCTTTAGATTTGTTATATAGCATTTTTATTTTATTCTATATATTTTTTGTATAACGTTCTTAAACTGTTGAGTTATAACTCTGTAGGTGTGTATGTATATGTAACCATTATAATTATTAATGGGGGAAATACAGTGTATTAAAACAAGTGCAATATATTAAACAGAGTATAAGAATATGGAGTTAGTAGAGCAGCAATAGATGACATATAGTCAGTTGAAGATATCTGACAGAGACCGATGGGATAGCAAGATTTCCCACAAGCATTTTCATGAAGCTTCTGTTAAATACCACATGCATAGAAATATAAATATCATCAGTGGACACTAATTGCTCAGTATGAACTAGATATGAAATGTAACTATATAATTTGTTGTTTAATAAAGATTTGTTATTTTACAGTGTAACTTATGTTTTCGCATCACTGCACCTGATAATTGTTGACATTAATAGGATCAGTAGAAAACAAATACATTTGAAAAAGTGTATCTTTTTTTATAAGACTGAGTACAGTTTGTACCAACAGAACAGTGGATAGTTTATTCATTAGCTAATGCATATTTATTAAAGAATTTTAATTTACATCAATGCCATGAGGTTTCATATCTTGCCAAAAGATCAGTCCCAAAACCAGACCTGAGATCAAACGTACGGAGAGACATCACAAGGATGTATGCTGGAAGTAGTCCAGAAAACTGAAGGAATTATTTATGTTTAACTGCTCAGAACAAAAGGTAACTTTGAGAAAAAATGTAAATTACATTCCTCTTCTACCATCATTCATCTGACTGATCATAAAAGGTCAGGGTCATGTGCTATTCCCGATACATCTTAAATTGTGAAAAAGGCAAAGTGATCATTAATATTCATTAACCAAAATAAGTTGTAGGATTGATACTTTTTTCTACAACTCAATCTGCCACATTATTCTGAACAGTTAGTGCTATTCTTTTATACCTGCGAGTTTTTCAGAATGTTTCCATCTTCTATTTCCCTCTTATGTAACAATACAAGGATGTTAGAGAACCTGCTTTAAATATTAATTAGTTATTGTATCACATTGTTTCAAGTAAAATATAGGCAAGACTAAATAAACTTGCTATTAATAAAAATCAAGAATAAAACACAGTTATTAGTGAATATCTGAAAACACATTATTTTACATTTTACAGTCATTTCGAAAAAAACAGGACTATTGGGATTTTAATTAAGAACTGTCATAGAAGGTAGTTGACAGTAAGACCAATAACAATTTTTAATTATCTCTAGCAAGAGAAATTGTATTTTATTAAATTGACTACATTTAAAATGTTTAAATATTTGTATCTATGAGATTGCCATAATCAGTCAAGTCGAAGCAAAGTACTTTAAATGATTTAAAGGAACACTATGATTATAGAAATACATGAACTGTATTTGTTTTTAAGGTTTGAGTGTTCTTTTTCACTTTTTTGATTCAGGGCTCCCCCATTGTAAAAAAAATAATCTCCACCTTCACTGTCACACCTTTTTACCTCCTATCTACTCCCCCCTCCTCTATGTCTATTTTTCTCACATTTATATCCCCTCTCTCTATTTTTTCTTTAATGTTTCCTTTCTCTATTTGCTTTCTCTTAATTACCTGAGTCCTGGGCAGAGTTTAGCTAGCAGCAAGTGAGGAGGCGCACCCCCTATGCTTACGCCTTGAATTTGCAGATTAGAGGTGCTGTCTCTCCTCACACAAGCTGTCAATTCGTAACTTCTGCCTTGATACCCTGTCCTGTGCCTCGAGGTACCTTTTTTGTGTCCTGACCACCTGCAAGGGAGTCTGCTGATTGCAGCTCTTCATACCATTCTTTGTGTAAAGTTTAAGACCTGCCTTAATTTATGGAATAGTTGACTAATTTCTGGTAGAAATTGTCTGCTGGGAAAATTAGTTGATTTGTTTGCTTAATAAGGTCAGTTCTCTGGAAGTAAAATAATTTTCAGTTTCTTCTTTGCACTGACTCTTCAATATTCTGTGTTTTCATTTATTACACACTGTTGTCCATTGCTGTCCTTTAACTTTTTTTTTTTAAATTCATATAAGTAAAAAAAGTAATTAAGATTATATTTATGTTTTCTTAAATAGTTTCAGAATAGAACCAGGGGCTGGATTAAACTCTCTAGCCTAGGGGTCACAAATGCAGTGAAACACGTGTTGTGCACAGTTAGAGGCACAGCTGCTCCTTTTTACTTTTTTATTTTTATTGCACCATTCACTAGTGGTTCAAGGCTTCACTCTGACATTACTAGATGCCTGAGTCCCTGTACCTCTGTAATCTCTCTTCCCTGCTGAACCTGTTTGGCTCACTATATACCTTATTTGATTGTGTGTATGTCCAAAACTTGACAATCAGCTACCTTTCCACTCCTGTGTCTGTACACCTTATAATGTACTTTGTAACTTTTTTTAACTGTTTTGTCTGGAGTACCTCACAAAAGTTATTTCATTGGACCATGTAAGGCCTGTCACAGTACACGCTATTCCAAGCATGCTTTTGTCTTTTTTTTCCAGGGGTTAGAGGGTTACAAAAACTTTATTTATCTCTACTAGATTGAAAATAATATCACCTACACGTATCTCTAGTATCAAAAGCTGCCACCACCAAGACAATTTATAAAGGAATGCCTTAGGTTGCACCAAACAAATCAGAATAAAAAAAAAAAAGAAAACAAAACACAATCTGGCAAAATATTTATGTTTTCAAAAGTACTGTGAACCCTAGCGCTTGAAGTGGACGGTCGCATGGCCGCAAACCTCCGGGCTAGAAAGACTGACAAACAGGTCCTGAGGGCTCACACACCCAAATTGAACTCACCAGGAGTACGCCTGAGACCCGCAGAAACCAAATGAGTCGTAAAAACCAAAAAGCTAAACCCGACAACCCCGGCCTGAGTAGGGACATCGGGGAATTGTGGCGGCAAGCGCACGAGGCGGCGGAGGCCAAGATGGCCTACCTGCATGGCGGCTGCTCCGATTTTACAGAAGGCTCATCAGATGAGGAAGGGAGTGCTTCCACGATGGCCAAATCAGCCCCATCAACAACACAGGCGCCAACTCACATGAAGACCCCCACTCCAGTGACTATGGAGGCGATTGGGGAGCTAATGACGGCCCACCACAAAAAAATTGCGGCCGACGTGGCCCTCATAAGAGGAGCCATCAAGGGCATAACGGTGAGGCTGAGAGTGGTGGAGGTCTCCTCCGCTGACCACACCACCCAGATAGCAGACCTCCAAGCGGCAGTCCGGGCGCTGCAGCAAAAATCATGGTAGCATGAACAACAAATCTCTGCGCAGGAGGACAAGAACCACAGAAATAACTTAAAGCTCCGGGGAGTCGCCGACTCAATCCCGGAGGAAGAACTCCCACACTTTGTCAGGCGGCTCCTCACTGAGCTACTGACCCCTAAAACAGCAAAAGCAATCGCCCTGGAGGGCCTTTTCCGCACACCAAAGCCAGCGAGGGCCCCACCAGCTGCCCCGAGGGACTTAATAGTTCAGTTTCAATCCGCTAGAGACAAAAGAGCGGTTCTGGAAACCACAAGAAACCAGACCACTTACCATTTTGAAGGGATGACCCTCTCCTTTTTTTGCAGACCTTCACGGCCTTACTAAGGCTCCACCAAATCAGGTATCTCTGGGGACCCGGCCGCACCATACACATCGACAAAGGGAACTCAAAACACGTTGTATGCGACATGCAAGAAGTGGTTGGGACATTGGGCCTACTCGACTTACCCGCAGGCTCGCTTACACTCACGCCGCACCCAGCAGACCGCACAAGCACACTCGGAGGTAATGCCGCGAACGCCCCAGAATTTATCCCCCGGGGAAAGCCTTCAGACCCATACGCCAAGGCCACCACTTGAAGACGGATTCCAACCCACGTTGCTAACTCTGCTAAAACCGCACTGGACCACAATGCAGAAATATGCACATTGTGAATGCCACTTAAAATATAACTCCACGACTGCTTACTACCACAACACGTTTTTTCTTGTTTTTATTTTTATTTTTATTTTTATTCTTATTTTTATTTTTTTTATTTTTATTTTTATTTTTATTCTTATTTTTATTTTTATTTTTTACTCAGTCTGCGTACATCAGACAAATTGTTTTTTGCAGTATAACCTATTTCTAATTGGTTACTAACTTCTTATTGAGTAACCAAGAATTTGTTTGAAGCCAAAACTGCCAGCTTGTCTCATACATCACTCATTTGATAGATCGGGACTTGAGCTGTTGTCATAACTTGCAGATGTTCATTTGCCTAATTAATAATTTTGTGTATGTGTATGGCTGTCTCCCCAATTGGGCTATAGTATGTGAGCCCCAGGTATATACTGCATATGTAACATGACACCGTGCTCTCCTTTCTAATTCTCGGAACTAGCAGTACACATGTGCTACCGGGGTGAACCTCGAAGTGGCACCAAACCTGCTCTGACTGACACAGCACACATTATCCAATATGGATTAGTGAGAGGAGACATAATAGGCATCCGATGTATATACCTTTATTTTTTAATTTATTATCTTACAGCGACACTGACGAGGCTGTAGACCTCACCACTCAAAACAAATGCTACCATTTGCTCCCGACACCACGGTAGTTAATCTATATCAGGTACACATTCATTGTTCTCCTAGGTTTTAAAAATGCTTACCCTTGCGGTGAATAGGCTGGTTCATTCTCATGAACCGCACAACTTCATATGCGAATGTCTAACACATAAGAATCTCTTATATCGCGTAGCTTGTCCATAACTTTTTCCCGTAGCGAGAATCTAAGCATCTAAACGCTAAACACTCGCAGAAGAGCAATATCATACACCTACGCTGAACCTCAACGAGGTCACACTAACTATCAGTCTGACAACCTACACATGTTTCAACTACTCTACCAATGTTATTAAGTAAGTGACTTTTGTATATGTTCTCTTTTAAAAACAAAATGTGCTGTATAATCTGCCATGTCTTACAATGTTATAATGTTGTGAAATACGCATGCAGCTGCTGTCGTGGCCCTGTATGCCTAATGTTCTTTCATGCGCACTGAAAATAAAGAATTTAAAAAAAAAAGGTACTGTGAACCCCAAGCCAAATGTTTCATTACAAGTCAAAACGCAGTATTTTTGAAAAAAAAAATTAAAAAAATAGTCACAGTGCATGCATAATAAAAACATATGACAAACAAATCATTTTAATCAACAAGGGTTTAAAAATAAAAATGAGAGAGTAACAAAAAATTCAAATTACTAATGTTGCTGTTACCAACATTAAGCGAAAAGTGAGTTAACTTACTTTTATAGTGATTGATATTAATATTTTTCCTTTTGCTATCTTGTATTATGGAAAATGCGGCACAAGAGTTATTTGAAAATCAAAATAGTGGATTTTTCTAAAAAAAATTAAAGAAAAAGTTAGAAGATAATTAACCACCTACACACCCCTACCACACGAAGCTTTCCCACATATCCAGTCTGTAGAGTCACTGTCTGTACTTTAGGGTAGAACATACACAGTGCCCTATTAACATCTCCCAACTGTATCTGAGAAGGTAGCAGGCACCGCAAGGCTCACGCAGAGCAAAACCACTACAATGAATTGCATTTGAAAAAAGGGGCAGCTACTGCAGCAGTGGAAACTTAATTTGATTTTTTTTTTATTCACCACTAGATTTTACAATTCTTTTACAAATTTAGATACAAACAAGTTGGCACATGCTACCTCCCACTCCAACACAGGCACATCAAGAGTAGACACACAGGATCACTCCTGATCTTTTTCCCCCACAGCTGAAGTCAACATATCTATATGAATCCTGCATAAGAATATAGGTGTTTAATTGCTCCTCTGTAAAGAAAAAAAATATTTAGTGGCTGTCCTCTAATTATAAATCTTTTTGTTTTGCTGCCTCTTGATTGGACTGAAGTAGTGATGTCGCGAACATAAAATTTTCGGTTCGCAAACGGCGGACGCGAACGTCCGCAAATGTTCGCGAACCGACGAACTGTGCGAACCGCCATAGCCTTCAATAGGCAGGCGAATTTTAAAACCCACAATAGTGGTTGAAGGGGGGGGAGGAGACCTACTCTCCTCCCCCCCGGCCCCCACCCCTGGGTTCGGGTGGGGGCCATAATGATAATGAGGGGGGGGGACCTACTGTCCTCCGCTCCCCGGCCCCCACCCCTGTGATACAAAAGTACATGAAATGTACATGAAATGTTCCAAAGTTACATAGTTACATAGTTACATAGTTACATAGCTGAAAAGAGACTTGCGTCCATCAAGTTCAGCCTTCCTCACATATGTTTTTGCTGTTAAAATTGTTTTCCTACAGAAGATAAAAATTCCCAAAAGCTTCCCAAGTTAAACTGATTGATTAAACTTACTCCAGGGGATATGCCTATGGTACGCAAGCCAAACTTAAGGATTCAAGTGTAAACATTTTGTCCTTTGAATGTCATTTCTCATCTCGCTCTTACCAAGAGAATCATTGCCTTTTGTCCCGATCCCTATCTCTAGGTGCCCCTGCCCCCCATTTGGACCTATGGTGCATATCCCAGTCCCCACTGACCCACTTGTCCTACCTTGACAGCCTTCAAGTCTCTGACACAGCACAGGTCTCACTGCAGAGGCAAACAAGATGGCCGACTCATAGTTACCTCATAAGCATGGCCCACGCAAACAATACAGCCCCACCAGAGCACAATTCACCGACAGATACAGAGCATTGATGAGACCTTTGATCAATTCTGGGTGAAACTACAGGCCCAAATGCTGGCAGCACCGTCTTGGAGATGAAAGCGGGAGCAGGATAAAGACGGGCAAGGACTAGGTGTGCCCTCACTGGGCACTACTTCCACAAGCACACATGTCTCTCCGCACACTAGCCCACCTGGGCTGAGAGCCGATAGGGTACACTCCCGCTGCATCGACCACAGAGGCTGAATCAACAGCACTGCCGCTGGCGACAGAACACCTGGAGCTTCTGCCCTTTCCTACTCAGGAAAGACTTAGACTTACCGAGTTACCGAGTCAGTGGTTAAAAGGCGCGACCCTCATCAAGGCTTGGGGCTGAAGGGAGGATTTAATCTGCTCCTGGCTTGCAACAAACCTTAACCGCCTTCGTTGGTTCCCGAGTACTGGTGTCGGCTGATGCTGGACTTTCCTTTCCAGGCCTACCACTAGGGCCATTTTGGAGTCTCATGGATGGCCGCTGATGCCATTTGACATCTCCTTGCCTAAACTTCTTGTGACAAGACCAATCTCGCCACATTGCATTGTGTTTTATATATTAAAGTATTATTTGGTCATTTGTTTGTGCCAATTATCTTTTTTTATAGACACATAACTTCTATTTTACCCTGGCTTTTTATTGTTATTTTTATCATTTTTTACTGGTTTTATAAAAAACCTTGAATACTCCTGGAAGTTTCCTGTACTCAAAGAAATCCTTAGGTGGGGATCAATCCACCCAAGCTGTCATCAAAGAGCAGTGTGTCTGCTCTTATTTTGTAAGTACAAATTTTTTTTATTATTCTTATTCATATTGCCATACAGTGAGCACTATTGGCTGTTTCTTCTTTTTATCCCGAGAATTGAAAACCACTCACGGAGAGGAACCTGCCTTATATCCCATAAGCGGGGATTAAACCGCTGTACGCACTTCACTCCAGAGCTGGACATTAGCTCTGGTAAATGTGAGTTTTATACTATTACTTTTCACACCTATACCTGAATTTTACGTACTACACCATTGGTTGTTCCTTGTTCCTTTTTATCTTTCATACCAAGTGATACCACTATACAAGTAGAAGACCTCAACATCCAAGGACACTTGTAAGGACACAATAGCTGGACTAATTCTCTCCTTTTTTGTTTAACCATTGGATTTTATATTTGTGCGCAGCCTTTTTTATTGTATTTATTTATCTTATTTCAAAGGGTTTGAGGGATTCCGTTTTTTTAAGGTTGCTGCCAAAAGTTATCTAGCGCTGTCTTATTCTTTTTATTTATTGCATTGGAGATGCCTGGTTGCCCGCCTGTTGCCTCTGGACTATGGTCCCATGTTAAAAAGCCTTCTTTTCCCCTGCAGAAAAGGCTTGTCCGTGCCTTTCTGCCCGGCGGTCGGTAGATTCAATCTACCGAACAAACAAACGAGTGACTGGACCACCTGGAAGCTGGAGTGTGCCATCAATTGACCTCCCAGAAGCTGCGGTTAACCGCAGCTTAATTGACGAATAGTGGGTGGCCTTTGTTCGTTTGACGAACACGTGGTGGCGGACATTTTAAAGTCCCGAATGGCCAGCGGTGTTCAGCGCCCAAACTATGGAACTGGAACTGGACACTTATTTGCGCGAACACCGCTGAGCCATCAGCCTCCTCGCTTCTACAGTCGGTCATTTAACCGGATGCCTGTTCATTCGGTAGTTTAAACCGTATTTACAGCATTTCCCCAGATAGCCATCCCGTGGAGTCTATTCGTATGGAGAACAGACTTTGTGAACACTTTAACTCCATGGCGATTGGACTGTGTGCATAGGATCTGAGCGCTAGTCGGTACTTTTGTGCGCTCAGATCCCAGCTATCTGGGGCTGGGTTACATGTATATATTTTATGTGATAAATGTAACATTATGTATTTTATTGTATTTTAGTGTTTTACTGTAACCATGTGGTTAATGGAGTTTTGCCTCTGTCCTCTGTCCAATCATCTCCAGGATAGAGGGGAGGGATTGTAATGTACTGTGGAAGTGTTTTAACCCTGTATGCCTGTGATTGGTCATTTTACCATTTGTGTACCAGTCTTCCATCTGGTCCCCTAGGGGAGTGTCCACCAGGTGGAAGACCTGCATAAATACTGGGCAGGTAGCCCACATTAAACCAGACCACTGCTTGACCCTCAACACGGAGCTCTGTCTCGTCTTTGGGGGGATTTACTGTATGCTGATAGAGACTGATTGCTTGGATGCTTTTCCTATTCGTCTGCTAGCAGCTATTCGTGAAGTTCCGGTTCGGGAGTTTGCAGTGCTATTTTGTATGCAGTTCGGGAGTTTGGAGCATTCCCTTGTATTCCGTTCGGGAGTTTGGTGTTCTGCAGTAGCTGTGCCTGTATCTCTGGAAGGGGAAGATCTCCTAAACGGCGGTTTAACCCCTTTATGCCCTGCGTGCCGTTACACTTCTAATCATATGTTGTGAATTTTCTTTCTCTTTTGTTTATGCTCATATATTCATGATGTGTACAGTGCCTTTATAGTTTAGAGGGGACACGCAAGAAGTATTTTAAGCAGAGCAGTGGTGGGTTTGGGCTCAGTGGCACACCTATTGTGCTCATTTAGTCTGACATGTTACATTTAACCTATGCATAGCAAATCTTCTTACTTTAAATTGTCTAACTTTTTTTCATCATGCATACATTCTCTTTTAAAACTTACGATGACTGGCATGTTCGCTTTCACATCTTACTCTACGGACACTGCCACGGCAAGGGTGTATAATTTATTATTACACCCTTGGAATATTATCCTTAAATGTAATTTGTGTAGTAAATGGCACAAATTACAGAGATGTTATTGCTGAGGTCAACAGGGGTTACATCTTTTGAAACTGGGACCCCCACAGAGGTCAGTTGACAGTTGACAGTTGGCTCCCAGACTGTGTGTCTTCTAGTCCTTGGGGAAGAGGGATTATTATTACGCTGCCTGTGTTTTGCCTGCTTTTTCTTGACTACCAGCGGAGATACCGTGATCATACTGCTACTCCGCTCCAGTGAGTAATTAGGACTTCTGTATTTTATCCTTTTTTTTTATCTGTTGTTGGTGTAAATAACTTATTTATCATATATTGTTATATGCACTGTGACTATTCTTTGTTCATAATAAACATTAATTTATTAAGTTCTGCCTTTGTCTGGTTAAGAATCACGTTACCTGAAGATACTAGTTAGTATTTTTGTAATTCCTTAAATATTGTACTAAGTAATATTTGGTGGGTTTTATTGTTGATTTACCTGGGGGACCAAGGCACCCCATTTATAAATTGTCTTGGTGGTGGCAGCCTTAAAATATTAATAGTTATATTATTATGTTTAAGTGTGGGTGGTGTTAAAAAGGGGGATTTTGTCATTATTTCCGGTCTAGTGAAGACAAATAGTGTACTTTAACCCTTTCACCACCACAACTACGTCACGCACACTCTTGGAGTAGGGTGCGTTTGTGACAGACACCTCTTACCAAGTCTAGATGATCCTCTCAGAGTATAAGTGGCAGTACAACATAGTATCTAGAAAGGTCACAGGATTACAGATGCAAATAAAAACAAACAAAAATAAAAAGTGTACAATATAAACAAGTTAATGTAAAAGTCCTACGCGTCCTACAGTCCTACAAGTTGATGTAAAAGTCCTGGACTTCCCAAGGGACCTGAGAAAGTCCAGAACAGGACAAAACACATAGGACTTTTACGTCAACTTGTTTATATTGTACACCTTTTATTTTTGTTTGTTTTTATTTGCACCTGTGATCCTGGGACCTTTCCTGCTACCTGTTGGAAACCTGGATACCATTTTGGTGTGGAGATATGCTGTTTGTCATCTGACATTTTGTAAGTGCAACTTGTAATAATAAATTTGTTACTTTTATACAATCTGCACTATCCTTTTTTACCTTTATATTTTGAGCTACCTAAGAAGATATATTTATACCCACTATTGAGGTAGACATGCCTCAATTTTCTATTATCTAGTGAGTTTTCTACCACCCCCAAACCCCTTGCTTGTGCTTGTTGTATTGCACTATATTTTTCTTTTGTTCTGCTAGATATACGGTGCTTATTGTAGATTCTACCTATTACTGTACAGGTTGTACCATTTGTTGCCACTTTTGGTGATTTATACACACTTTCCTACTTTTGGTTTTTCTTTGTAAATTTTGTATTTTCTAAGTGTCTCAAGGGAACACTTTAACTTAGGATTTCTGTGTTTCTCAGAGCATATAGTGACTACTTTTCTTTATTTGGATCACATTCAACCACTTGATGACCCGGACAGACACTGCATCCTAATATTGCTTCCATACAACCAATTCAGAATAAAGTACTCAAACAATTAATTTCCAATCATTTAACCACCTTGGATAATGGGTACTCTCAAGAGAATAAAATATATAGTTTACTCTCTCATCACCACATTGTCACTTATATTGTTTCCAATAACATTCCTGTAAACAACCATCAAGGGGTTGAGTATTGATTCATTATGAGGGAAATTGCCATAAATCTGTGCCAACCCCTTTAGTGTTCCTACCAGAGAGAGTACTCAGATTTATTCATTTAAAAACTCTTTACACCAGTCTATCGACCAAGAGACTTTAGGCTAATAGACATGCTTCTGTTGTTGGCTAACATCTTCACAGTCAGAGATCTTCTTTCTTCTTTGGTGCAAAGATAATTTGTCTATATTGGTACCAATGACAAAGTCAAAGGAATATGGAAGGTCTTAAAGAATGAGTTCAGAGAATTAGTAAGTAAACTTAAGAAAAGGTAGTATTTTTGGAAATATTACCTGTGCCACATGCTACAGTAGAAAGACAGTGGGGAATTAGGGAGGTTAATGTGTGGCTAAAGTCATTGTGTAGGAAGGAGGGTTTGGGATTTCTAGATCACTGTGCTGATTTTGCGCTTGGATATAATCTTTAGAGCCATTATGGATTGCACCTAAATGAAAAGTCTGCTCTGCTAGGGAACAGAACAGCTAGGAGATTTTAAACTAGTTTTGGGAGGAGGGACACAGATATCTACATATTATTTAGGAAGGATAGAAAAACTGGAAAGATGGTGGAATAAGTGTGTATGTCAACCATGGGTTAAAGTCAAATATTAAGTACATGGAATGTGATGAGGAAAATGTGGAATCACACATACACACTGACCACCTCACACACATCTCACCCCTCACACACATTGAACCACGCACACACACACACATACTGAACCCCTTGCACACACACGCGCACACACACACACACACTGCACCTCTACACACTAGATTCCCCCATAGACACTACATCCCTTATACACACACACTATATTCCAGATACACACCCACTACGCAACTTAAATACACTACATTACAGAAAAAACACACATTACATTGAAGGTACATCCATTATATACACACTAGATCTCCTACACATACACTACATTCCTGACAAAAATATTTAGGATCAACTGTATGCAAACACACTACATTCCATAAACTCACACGCTCTAGAGCCCCTACACACACTAAATAACCTAAACACACATACACTAGAGCCCCTGTTCATGCATGCACTACATTCCTTTTATACAATATGCTTCCTATAAACACACACACCTTTAGTTTGGATGCAACCCTATACAGCACATAGCCACACATTTCACACCACAAACACAACACAACTTAAACTTACCTATTTACATAAAATGTCACTCCACAAACAGCTCTCTCTACACACATGAAATCACAGAAGAAGTCTTCAAACACATGCACAATAGGATTTCCTGGTCCTTTTGTTTTCTGGTAAGGTGTTTGTTTAAATTTGCTTGTGCTGTGCAGAACATTTGCTTGTGCTGTGCAGAACAAATACATGACTGTTTTCTAATACAAGAGCTGTTCAGCAGATCTCTGCACATGGATTGCCCGGGAAGATAATTGAGCCAACATGCTCACATTGAGAAGGGGCATGTTTGTCATTGATGATGACAAAACACTCCACTCTCTTACCCCGTCCCCTTCTCACTGGGCCGCTGTCATTAAAAAATGCCAAGGCCGATTTTTTTTCCCAGTCCGGATTTGACATAGAGTATTCTAAAACATATGGTTTTAAAAAGGCAATTTCAACAAGAGCAATTAGGGCAGCTTTACAACATATTGAATGGAATAAACACTGATGATAAATGCAATATCTTCAAGCAAATATTACAAAGGTGCATTTCTCAGTGTGTACCATTGTGTAATAAATATAACCCCTTAAGGATACAACTTCTGGAATAAAAGGGAATCATGACGGAATATTTCCGTCTTGTGTCCATAAGCGGATAAAAGAAACAAATAGAAATCAGTGTGGCTTACTGGAAAAGTAAACCAAGAAATTATAAATAAGAAATGGGCATTTAAAGCATTTAAATCAGACAAATCATGGCATCCTGTATAAGATTAAGGAAACCAATAATGCATACAAAAAAAGGTGTTTAGATTGGCTAAACTAGAAAAAGAGAGCAAGGTCAAAACCCCCAAAATGTTAAGTACATGAATTAAAAAAAAAAAACTAAAATTGAAAGTGTAGGTATACTGAAAAGAGAAGTGGGTGGATTAGTTAATGAAGATCAGGATGAGGCAGAACTTTTAAATAAGTATTTTTCCTTAGTTTATATTAACCCCTTAAGGACCGGACTGTTTTTGCGATGTACATTTGCGACCAGTCATCTTTTTACACTTTTGTGGTGTTTGTGTTTAGCTGTAATTTTCCACTCTCTCATTTACTGTTCCCATACAAATTATATATTGTTTTTTTCAGGACAAAATGGGCTTTCTTTACATACCATTATTTATATAATCTCATGTAATTTAATTTTTAAAAAATGAAAAAAATATGATGAAAAATTGAAAAAAATATGTTTTTTAAATTTTATGTGAAAAATCTTTTACTCATCTACAAAAGCGATTAAAAAAACTGCTAAATAGATTCAAAATTTTGTCCTGAGTTTAAAAATACCCAGTGTTTACATGCTTTTTGCTATTTTTTTGCATGTTATAGGGCTATAAGTACAAGTAGGATATTGCGGTTTCAAAACATACATTTTTAAAATGTATCAATAGTGACATTGTAACACTATTATCTGTCATAAATCGCTGAATAACACCCCACATGTACATATTTTTTTTTTTAAGTAGACAACCCAGGGTATTCAATATGGGGTATGTCCAGACTTTTTTAGTAGCCACTTAGTCGCAAACACTGGCCAAAGTTAGCGTTCATATTTGTTTGTGTGTGAAAAAAGTAAAAAACTAAATTGAACGCTAATTTTGGCCAGTGTTTGTGACTAAGTGGTTACTAAAAAAGACTGGACATACCCCATTTGCAATACCTTGGGTTGTCTTCTTTTGCAAATGGTATGCCATCATGGGGGTAATTCTCATTCCTGGGCTACCATACGCTCTTAAAGGCAACGTAACCAACCTGGCCATTTTCAATGTAAAAATATTTGACCCATATATTTGACCCTGTAACTTTCAAAAACGCTATAAAACCGGTACATGGGGGGTACTGTTATATTCAGGAGACTTTGCTGAACACAAATATTAGTGTTTCAAAACTGGAAAATGTATCACAACAATTATATCATCAGTAAAAGTGCTGTTTGTGTGTGAAAAATGCAAAAAAAATCACTTTCACTGACAATATCATCGCTGTGATATGTTTTACTGTTTTGAATCACTAATATTTGTGTTCAGCGAAGTCTCCCGAGTAAAACAGTACCCCACATGTACATGTTTTAGGTTGTCGTAGAATGTTACAGGGTAAAATACAGTGATAGCAAATTAAATTCTCTGGACTTTCGGCCTGGGTTGGCAGGCAGGTCCCTTAAATTGCACTCAATAAAATAACTTAATTATGTAAAAATATTACATAAATACGCACGTAGAAATTAAATATATATGCATATTTATATATTTGAAGTCTGTGTGTATATTTATATAATTATTTATGTAATTTTGTATATGGACATGAATAGTTTGTATTCTTTTTATTTATTTATATATACATAGCTATATATACAATTTCATTCTAAGTGTATTTTGATATAAATATATATATTAATATCAAAATACAGTTAGAATAAAATTTTGCATAGATATATAATTGTTTTTAAATTTTTATTATTATTTTTACATGTTTAATTTAATTTAAATTACTTATTATTTGTATTTTATAATAATATATATATATATATACAATATATATAGTTATTATATATATTATATATATGCGTGTGTAATTTAATTCTAAGTGTATTTTTATATTAATATATGTACATATTAATATAAAAATACACTTAGTATGACATTATATATATATATATGATATATAGACATATATTATATAGATATAATATATGTCTATATATCATTTATATATATATACACATATCTAATTATTATTTTTTTATTAACTTTAACTTTATTTTTTTTAAGATTTTACACTAGCAGGGAGACTGCCTGTCAGCACAGACAGTCCCCCTGCAGGCAGACACATGGACACCTATTGTGACCATGTGGTCGCCCTGTTGGGCGATCACATGGCCCCAGAGGTCCTAATCTGCCATGGGGAGACTGTCTGGGCTGCAGGCAGTCTCCCCACAACGGGAGCACCGCCGATCGCCGCCGGTGGAACGGCGGCAATCGGGTAAGTAAATCTTAAAGTTAGGACGGTTCAGGACCGTCAGCGGTCGGCAGTGGAAAAATGCTACCAAAAAACTTGATTGGATGACTCAAGATAAGATGCTGCAGCAAGGAAGATGAGGTTCATATATTAAAAATGATGCAAAATCTTTACATGTATTTTATAGTCCCGTGAGTATAACTAGCTGGGAGAGTATTTGAAGGGTTATTAATGAATACTAGGAATTCAATGAGAAGAGCAATGTTAATAGCAAAAATTAGCATGGTTTTATGAAACACAGGCCTATCAAACTAAGTTAATTGGTTCTACAAAGAAGTAAGTAGACATATAAATCAGAGTATTGCAGTGGATGTGGATGTTTGATATAGTTCTACACAATAGGTTATTGTTCAAACTAAAAAAAAAATTGGTCTAGATGAAAAATTGTGTTCTTGAGTAAAACATTGGGTTAAAAATCAAATACAGAGAGTTGTATGGTTTGAATATGATTAACTGGGAGGGACTATATATGGAGGATTTTACTCCTAGCTTGAGCTTAAGGTTTCTAAAAACCGCACCAGTGCAAATTAAATCCTACATGTTATATTATAGTAGAGGTCTAGGTAAAGCAGGAACAACATTCACCTGATGTCCTCTTTGCTGGTTAAAATACAAGAATTACAGCTGAAGTTCAGCAAAGGAATGTGTAATGTTGGGAAATATTGGAGAAGCAAACATAACAAAGGGCAGGCATTTTCTCAGACTGAGTCTCAGTAACTGCAAGCAGAATTGTCAAGGTATTTGATAACTTTTTATAATCATTCATTTATATTAAGACTCTGCATTGATGCAAGAAAGTCTGAGCTTGATCAGCTGATCATCTGCCATAAGTCAAGGTAGCCTTCTGGAGGACCTTGCTTAAACGCTGTCCTGCACACACTCATTTGATTCTTATTTTAAACACTCTTTAAACTTACTTATTTATTTAATTTTTTCTGCAACCTGTATTAGCCTTATTTTGTATAATCTGGGTTCATTGCATATTTTCTTATGTATGTCTTGTCTGTTATACTAAAGTGTAGTTTTACTAGCCCTGCATTTAATTGTTTTATTCACCTACATGCATACCTCTATATCCCCTCTGATCCCTTCCTATCTTTTATTGATATTAACCCAAATGTTTGCTTTTGTTTAAACAACTATCCCCTCATCTCTTGGCTTAGATGCATATCCCCCACCCTCAGCTTTATTGCAGGCCTATCTAAACACTCATATATATTTCTTTCACAGTCTGATTTAAAAAACATTCCAGCCCCAATACTGCTGCAAGAAAGTCTGATACCTGCTCACTCCTCCCCAAGCTCCTTATTGCATTTAGTTGTCACACTAAGATTTAGATAAGCAGACATAGTAGGTATACACACAGCCTCAAATCAGGCCCTGGGGAGATAGCACAGCTAAGCGGACAAGGGCACATGTAGGAGTGTGGGGATAGATGCATGGGATTGGCTGGGAAAGAGTGTGTGGGTGGGATTATGTTCTGTGTAAGTTAGTGTGGGGGAGGTGTTACCTCAGTGCCACTTGGGATTCGGGCCAGCAAACAGCTTCCCTCCCGCCCACCCTATTGGTATATTTAGTCACAGCTAGCCGTGGGTATGTCCTTGTAAATTGAGTTTGAGGGGTTACGTTTAAGAATATGGAATGAGGTGAACAAGTTTTTAAGGTCTCAACCTCCCCTGCTTCAAAGGTTTAACATTAGGTTGCCTGAGGTCTCGTGCCCATCGAGCGTGGAAAAGGTCGGCTGTTGGCAGGCATTGGAAATATATGATTTTTATGATGAGGGGGGAGGTGAGAGGAAGTGGTGATTAGGAACCACTGGATGTTTATTGGCTGTAACACTATGGGTGGAGTTATATATGTATATATGTTAATTTATGCTTATTTATATCTAACGTTTTGGTTACAGAAAAAGAAGAGATTTAATAAATAAAGTTATGGATGTGTTATGCAGTAATTTAGTTTGTGATAATAAATGCTGTGGCCTGTTTCATCCATACTAAGTGGTCTGTCGTTATTGGGGGGTTGAATGGGGTTAGTTTTTGTTCTAGGCTGCATCGCGATTCCCCACTACATACATACAAGTACTTTCCAGTCCCTGAAATTGAATATTCACCCTTCCTACTCCTGTTTTTTATATTCCAATTCCTTCCAATTTACTTTTTCCCAGTTTAGCAATGCTTTGTCTTCTCCTTCAGTATCAAAATCTCTCTTTACACCCACTTCCCTCATCCCTCCAACAACTTCCACATTTGTCCCTCACTGCTACACTCCCCCGTTCTCTCATATCATGCCCTGCACTAATTTCCCTGCTCTTTCTCCTACCCCCTAATTAATCTCATTTTAGAATGCATCTCATGCATACAAAACATATTCACACCTCCTGACACTTTCTCTCCTCCTTCTTCTAGCAGCTGGTGATGTCTCTCCCAACCCAGAGCCATTCACTTTCTTTACACACCCAGAAATCACATAAACCTCATCCCAATACCATTTATCAACATTCAGTGTGCACTGAAAAAGAGAAAAGTGTGCTGTGCCTTTAAGTGCTAATTTAACAGTATTAACAACCTGTGAACAATTATTAATACAATAGAACAACAGTGGATAAAGTGCAAATACAATATATTCATTAATTAAAGTGCAAACAATTTTATCCAATTTTACACACTGTGTGAATTTTGTGCACTTTGTGAAATTAGACAAAACCCACTTACTCCTCGAAATGTAGAAACAACAGAAGATTTTAAGGAGTATTTCTCTTTAAATCACTCCACACATAAGCAGAAAATAAGGAAACAAGAAAACACAATATAGTGTAAATCTGTATAATAAATATAATCAATAAAATGGGAGAATTGGCAACTCACAATGGTAGAGAAGTATAAAGTCTGCTCTAACTTTAAGCGCTTTCTAATCCTATCTGCAGGACTCTGTCGAAGCAGTAGGATGATGTACTTGAAGCAAGCAGGACGGCAACGGAATGAAAGTAAATCCTTTATTGATACAAAGTATAAAAGCAAAGACCGTGCATCAAATAGCGTTATAACGCGTTTCGCCTGGGCAGCTTCCTCAGATCACGTTCGGGTGGTTGCCATCTCTATGAATATCTCTTGGTAGCCTCTTCAAATACACATAATCAGTCCTAATTAAAAAAGAGTCTATGGACTAGAGGGTATTTTGCCTAAATGTCTATTTGTAAAAAAAAAAGGAAAAAAAAAGTCCACTTCATTGAATACTGTATACATAATAACAAAAATTAAAATACAGAAAAAGAAACAAACTTATAATACCACTCAGTAAAATAATAACAGGGTCTGATGCAAAAGGACCAAAAGGACAGTTACAAAGGATTAGGAGAAATTGTCTGATAACAAAATTTTTAAAGAACAAGCTAAAATAGATTTTAGATTTAAGTTTTAGATAAATTTAGATAAATAGTTTTAGATAAATTTGCACAAAAGAAATACCCCGAAGTTATACTTGTAAAAGCACTTGGAGAAACTAACATATTGAATCAACAAGAATTGATTTCCAAACACAACACTTCAAAAAAATGTGATAATTCTAATTTAATGCCCTTGGTTTTAGATTTTAATAATGATAATAGGTAAGTCAAATCCATTATAAATAGACACTGGCACCTTCTTAAAAAAGATAAAGAGCTATCAAAAGTGATCCCAGACAAACCTTTTATTACCTTTAGAGGAGCACCAAGTCTTAAACGTATGCTAGCTTTTAACCACCCTAAAGCTGAACCAGCTACTACTTTTTTTTTAAAAATAATAAAAAAGGTTTTTATTCATGTGGACAATGTGTGGGATGCAAATGCAGTAAAAATAAAACTATAAAAGGCATTAGCAAATTTAAAACAAAGCACAAAGAAGAAGATTTCCAAATAAATGATTTTATAACTTGTTTTAGTAAAAACCTTATTTATCTTTTAATTTGTCCGTGCGGATTACAATATGTTGGCCAGACTATTCGTCCTCTCCATAAAAGAGTGTACGAACATGTTAATAATATTAAAAAGGGTTTCGAAAAGCATAGTGTTTCAGCTCATTTGAAAAGATATCATAAACAAGATCCAAGTGGTTTAACATTTTTAGGTATCCGGTTAGTTTAAAAAGTCTTGGAGAGGTGGTAATTATATTTTAGACACTGGGAAGGAAATAAATGGGTACATAAATTAGGTACCATAGAGCCCAATGGACTGAACATAGAATTTGATTTGTATAATTTGCTATTATGTTATTAGTCCCTCCTATTTTTAACATAATCTTAGTGCCTATTTATTATTTCTTTTTTTTTTTTATTATTCATTATTCTTTGTCTTTTATTTATTTATTTATTTTTTTATTCCTATTTGCATGTGCATTGGGGTTTTTTAATCATATTTATTGGTTCTTATATTTAGTGTGCTCTCTAAGATTTTTTTATATGAAGTAATTTTTATATCTTTCTTTCCCACATAGTAGGATGGAATTACCTGTATAGTTGCATCAGATCCTGTTATTATTTTACTGAGTGGTATTATAAGTTTGTTTCTGTTTCTGTATTTAAATTTTTGTTATTATGTATAGAGTATTCAATGAAGTGGACTTTTTTTCCTTTTTTTTACAAAGAGACATTTAGGCAATATACCCTCTAGTTCATAGACTCTTTTTTAATTATGTGTATTTGAAGAGGCTACCACGCCTACATAGACGGGTATATATTCCAAGAGACAGCAACCACCCGAATGTGATCTGAGGAAGCCGCCCAGGCGAAATGCATCATCACGCTATTCGATGCACAACGTTTGTACGTGCCACAAGCACCTCCTATTACCGGAAGCACCTGACCACTGGAAGACCGCAAGTGCATGCCGCGAGTCAGAAGTGGGATCGAAATACTACAGCTTTCCAGGGAGACGGTCTTTGCTTTTATACTTTGTATCAATAAAGGATTTACTTTCATTCCGTTGCCGTCCTGCTTGCTTCAAGTACATCATCCTACTGCTTCGACAGAGTCCTGCAGATAGGATTAGAAAGCGCTTAAAGTTAGAGCAGACTTTATACTGCTCTACCATTGTGAGTTGCCAATTCTCCTATTTTATTGATTATATTTATTATACAGATTTACACTATATTGTGTTTTCTTGTTTCTTTATTTTTCTGCTTATATGTGGAGTGATTTAAAGAGAAATACTCCTTCAAATCTTCTGTTGTTTCTACACTTCGAGGAGTAAGTGGGTTTTGTCTAATTTCACAAAGTGCACAAAATTCACACAGTGTGTAAAATTGGATACATTTGCTTGCACTTGAATTAATGAATATATTGTATTTGCACTTTATCCGCTGTTGTTCTATTGTATTAATAATTGTTCACAGGTTGTTAATACTGTTAAATTAGCACTTAAAGGCACAGCACACTTTTTTTCTTTTTCATACATTATTCAAGTGGTTTTAGAGCGACTTTTATTAGTGCTTGCTAGCCGTTTTTGTGATATTTTAGATCATTCTCATTAGTACTAATTTTATAGCGCCATCTTTTACTTGATTTTTTTTATTTTTTTTACACTTTATTCAGTGTGCACTCTCTTCATCTAAAACTCTATCACACTACTAGCACTCACAGATATCTGACTGTCCTCTTCTGATAATAATAATAATAACTAGTATTTATATAGCACCTTTCTCCCAGTGGGACTCAAAGCGTTTTTCAGTGCAGGCTCTCAGAATTAACCAAATCGTCAGCTGAATAGTAATAGATGTTATTTTTACCCAATTGATGGTACTCATTTTATCGAAGGCTAAATGTGAGGAATTTGAACATGTGATTTGAACCTGTGACCTTGCTTTTTTGGAACAGGCTTTGTAGTTAGGGAATTTAACTACCTCATCAGTTATAGCTCATTTAGCTACCTCATCAGTTATAGCTCTACTCCTGCCTCTTTATGTTTCAGTGGGCTACAACTCTCCCACACTCAACTGTAAGGGGGGGTGTTGTAGGCATCCTTTTCTCCCCTCAATGTACCTTTCAAGCAATCATAACTGCCCATGCCCTATATTTTTCTTCCTTTGAAGTTCACACTGTCCGCCTATTTAAACCCACACTTTCAAGAATAGCTATCATCTACCACTCCCCTGGTCAACCTAGGCTATTCATTGTGCACTTTTCTTCCCTGCTACCCCACTTCCTCTCCCTTGCATTTCTTCTCTTATAGTTGGGGATTTCAATATCCCAATCAACAAACCCAATTGCACTGATGCCTCTTATCTGCTCTCTGTAACCTCTTCATTTGGCCTAATGCATTTGTCTAATTAAGCAACCAATACAGCAAGACACACTCTTGATCTCACCTTCACCAGTCGCTGGACCATCTCTAATCTTTCCATCATTTATTTTCCTCTATCTGACCACCATCTGCTAACCTTTGACATCGGTATACCCAGTGACAAATGGCACCACCCTCAGCATATCAGTCTCCACTGTCTTCTCCATTAACCTCCAAACTCTCCTTTTACATATCTCAAACCTCACCTGCCCTAGCTCTGCAACCTCTACAATTCCACCCACTCCTCTCAACTAGACATGATGGCACCTCCATAAGGAGATCATTTATCACTTGGACTACCACTGTTTCAGTGCTCTGGCGGCATCTGAAACCTGACTGGAAAGGATCAAATATGTTCAAACTTGATAGATGGGCCTCTACTTGAGTTTCCACTACTTTATCATTTATCACTTGGGCTACCACTGTTTCAGTGCTCTGGCGGCATCTGAAACCTGACTGGAAAGGATCAAATATGTTCAAACTTGATAGATGGGCCTCTACTTGAGTTTCCACTACTTTATCAATTGTTTTTTACAGAAATGGAAGGTTGGATACGTGTCTGTAATTAGCCATGCAGTCTGGGTTTAATAAAGGTTTCTTTAGGAGTGGTTTTACCACAGCTTCTTTTAGAGGATCTGGGAAGTCTCCAGTTTTTAGTGAACACTGCAATATTTTTGTGAGGGCTGGGGCAAGTGTTTTAATGCATGCAGATATAAACCGAGTTGGAACAGGGTCTAAGTCACATGTAGTAGAGTGTAACTTTTGCAAGGTTCTATTAACTCCCCTTATATCCACAATTGTAAAAGTGGACCATAAACTGGTGCAATCTGGCATTCCATTGTAGTGGTTCTGATGTGTAACTGTTTGGCCTGCTGTGATAGAGGCTCAGATTGAGGAAATCTTGTCTCTGAAGAAGATCGCAAATGCTTCACACTTATCCTGAGAAAAGTTGGTGAGGGTATGCATGCATGCTGGTTTGCAGAGCCTTTCTACTGTGCGAAACAGTTGCCTGCGTCTATTGCGGGAGAGTGCAATTTCGTGTGTGTGATAAAAATAAAGATTTTTTTCTGAGTTATCTTAAATTGATATTTGTTTAGATGTTTGGTTTACTGGATTACAGGATACAACTTACAAGGAAAGGTTAAAGGATTTTAACATCTATAGCATGGAGGAAAGACGAGACAGGGGATATGATAGAAACATTTAAATACATAAATGCAATCAACACAGTAAAGGAGAAGACTATATTTAAAAGAAGAAAATCTACCACAACAAGAAAGACATAGTGTTAAATTAGAGGAGCAAAGGTTTAAAAATAATATCAGGAAGTATTATTATCTGAGAGGGTAGTGGATGCATGGAATACCCTTCCATCTGAAGTGGTAGAGGTTAACAAAGTCAAGGAGTTTAAGCATGCGTGGGATAGGCATAAGGCTATCCTAGCTATAAAATAAGGCCAGGAATTAATGAGAGTATTTAGAAAATTGGGCAGACTAGATGGGCCGAATGGTTCTTATTTGCCGTCACATTCTATGTTTCAATGTTTCTGTCCCTGTGCATCCAACTTGTCTGGTTACAATTAAATGTTTCTTAGTCCACCTATTGTACAGCATTGCAGAATATGTTGGCGTTATATAAATGATAATAATAATAAAAAGGTTATTTCTGAGTACAAGTAGATTTAGCAAATGTTCTTAAAGATTATAGAATATAAAGAATTGAAATATGAAAAGAGGTACCGTATATACTCGAGTATAAGCCGAGTTTTTCAGCACATTTTTTGTGCTGAAAAACCCCAACTCGGCTTATACTCGAGTCAATTGTCTGTATTATGGCAATTTGCGTTGCCATAATACAGACTGGGGGCTGTGGGGGCTGCAGAGAGATGTTACTTACCTTTCCTGCAGCTCCTGTCAGCTCTATCCTCCTCCGCGCCGTCCGTTCAGCTCTTCTGTCAGCTCACAGTGTAAATCTCGCGAGAGCCGCGGCTCTCGCGAGATTTACACTGGGAGCTGACCGAGGTGCTGAACGGATCGGCGGAGGAGGAGAGAGCTGACAGGAGCTGCAGGAAAGGTAAGTAACATCTCTCTGCAGCCCCCACAGCCCCCTCCTACACAGTGCCCATCCACTGGACCACCAGGGAAGGAGAGCCCCCCTCCCTGGCCAGCTAGCAAGCAGGGAGGGGGGACGAAAAAATGTATATATCTTAATAATAATAAAAAAATACAAATAAAAAAAAAAAAAAAAAATTATAATAAAATAAAAAAAATTATAATAATAAAAAAATGTAATGAAACAAAAAAATATTAAAATAATAATTAAAAAATAAAAATGCCCACCCCCCACCAAGGCTCTGCATCACACTCTGCATTACACACACACATACACACACTGCATTCATACACACACACTGCATTCATGCACACACACTGCATTCATACACACACTGCATTCATGCACACACACTGCATTCATACACACACACAGCACTCATACACACAGCATTCTCATACACACACTGCACTCATACACACAGCATTCATACACACACACAGCATTCATACACACACACTGCATTCATACACACACACTGCACTCATACACACACACACACTGCAATCATACACACACACTGCATTCATACACACACACTGCATTCATACACACACACTGCATTCATACACACACACTGCACTCATACACACAGCATTCTCATACACACACACTGCACTCATACACACAGCATTCATACACACACACAGCATTCGTACACACACACAGCATTCATACACACACAGCATTCATACACACACACACTGCATTCATACACACACACTGCACTCATACACACACTGCACTCATACACAGCATTCTCATACACACACACTGCACTCATACACACACAGCATTCATACACACACACAGCACTCATACTCACACTGCACTCATACACACACTGCACTCATACACAGCATTTTCATACACACACACTGCACTCACACACACAGCATTCTCATACACACACACTGCACTCATACACACACAGCATTCATACACACACAGCACTCATACACACACTGCACTCATACACACACTGCACTCATACACACACTGCACTCATACACAGCATTTTCATACACACACACTGCACTCATACACACAGCATTCTCATACACACACACTGCATTCATATACACACACTGCATTCATATACACACTGCACTCATATACACACTGCACTCATACACACACTGCATTCTCATACACACACACTGCATTCTCATACACACACTGTATTCTCATACACACACACTGCATTCTCATACACACACTGCATTCATTATATACACACACTGTAAATAAATATTCATTTAATATAATTTTTTAAGGATCTAATTTTATTTAGAAATTTACCAGCAGCTGCTGCATTTCCCACCCTAGTCTTATACTCGAGTCAATAAGTTTTCCCAGTTTTTTTGGGTAAAATTAGGGGCCTCGGCTTATATTCAGGTCGGCTTATACTCGAGTATATACGGTAATATCTGATCAATTGTAATAATTTCTTATAAATTGTAATAGTGCAAGCAATATTGTTGTTGCTAGTTTGAATAAAATGTTAATACTGTAAAAAAAATTGTATATAGGCAAAAAAATTTAAAAATGTATATATTATTTTTGTTTACCATTCATACTCACTAATGGGTGACCATTTTACATTTTCACTTCACGAGGTTGATATTTCATGTATGCCTTTTAAAACTTGAAATTGAATTGTCAAGAAAAACTGAAAGTGTTTTAACCAACATTTTTTTTCTAGAGTGCCAGTAAGAATAAACAACTGCCAAAAGACTTGCAAAAATATCCTAAGTAAGCAATCAGAAAATTATGGCTAGAATGACCATAAATGACAATTTTAATGTATACTGGAAATATAATATTATAGAATTTGTACACATTTAACTAAAGCGGTTCTGAAGCCATGGAATAGACAAATGTACAGAAATTTTTTAATTTTATCTACCTGAGAAATCTTTAAAATACATATTTTTAGTCAAGTCAACAGTTACAGTGAATATAATATGAAGACATATAATTGTCACTGTATGCAGATTGTAAATATTTGTGGTAAATCATTAAAGGTTATTTTTCAATTTTCTGAATTAGTTTACTGGAGGTAAAAGGTAAGGTAATGATAATCAAAATCAATTTTTAATATTTAACATAAAATATGTATTAGAAAGTATTAGAAAGTTAAACAGCAAATTATAAGGGCAAAGCCTTTTAAATTTAATAGTAATTTAATAGTAATAGTGGGATGATAGATATGAATATTTTCAAGAGATAATCAAAATTGGAAGGGTGAATTGAAAAGTTCATAAAATGTAGTGCGATACATAAATTGTTGCATTTTTATGTTTCCTAAAAGTAATGTTATTTACCAAAGTGATAGTAAGTTCTTTAAACTGCAAATTATTCACATACAAGAAAGAATAAAATGCTATATTGAAATAATCTTGGATGCACATTTTTTAATTTTGAACTAAGACATGACACAACTTTATTTCAGTATTAAATGAGATACAAACTGTAAAACTGTGGTATGGTATTATGATTGCATTAAAAAGAAAGAATTTTCATCTGACTTAGTTGTGTTTTTTTTTTTTTTTATACACATGGTTTAGGTTTGTTAGGTTTATTAATATTATTAGAAACAGGATTTTTGGGGTGGTGGTTGCTTAGTCTCCTGATATGCGGGGATGATAATGGTATAATAAGCGTATAATAAGTATAATAAGCGTAAAAAGTAATAGCACTACTACAGAATAATTTAACCAACTATTGCGGCCTAAGTAAGGGTGTAAATAATAGATATAAAGTAAATTGGTTGTTTGCTGCAACGTTTTGGGAATTTTGGACACTAATTGCTACACATTGTATAATGTGTTTTTTTACGAGGTTTATGGCGTTATGACGTGCTGACGTGTGGACGTGCCCGCGTGCGGTATCGTCGTGACGGAAGAGGAGGGGCATCCGCTGGCGAGGGGGATGGCGGGCGATGGCGGGCTTTGAAGCGGCCGCTCTCGGATGAGGCGTCTGCACTCCTGCCGGCATCCTCGCGTCAGCTTCGATGGTTCATCCTAGGAGGCATACACACCGCTCCCCCTCCCCTCAACTTAGCCCATAACTCAGCATATAATAACGGCAGTTCGCTTTTGCTGTGGCTCTGCCTCGGGTGAGACTTCTCTCTTCTCAAGTGAAGGTACTTTTGATTTCCTACGTGGTCGCTTTCTTTTTTTTTTTTTTTGCCATAAATTTGCCACAAATCTGTTATAACAAAAAGACCATTGGAATGAACTGGGTTGTTTAGCCCTCAAGGACCAACAAGGGTATTACCCTGCTCATTTCCTGAGACAGAAATTTGGATATATTTTCCTTAACTGTGATTTTCTTATTCCAGTCTCTTTTTTTTTTTTTTTGGATGTTTTTGGATGTTTGGAACATTTGGCAGAATCAGTTTAAACTAATCTAACCTTCCTCACCTGTGTTTTATGAGGTTTTTTTTTTTTTTTTTCTGTCAAGGACCTGGTTTACTTCTTAGAGTGACAGGGATTGTGGTTTCTTAACCCTAAGAATCTGTCCAAACGAGAAGTTGAGAGCTCTCCTAAACGTCTTCAGCTTATCATTGCTGTTTAAGGTTGCAAGTATTCATATTAACCATGTGGGAGAACTTATGTTTCTTTTCTGAATAACGCAGCTGGGGCTCTCGACACTGTTAAAGCCTCGAGGCGCACATTACAATTTTATACTTTGCAATTTTATATATCCTCTGCCTATATATCACATAATATAAGTGGCAATACAATACAACTGATTATGGCTTCAAAGAAATCCACTGATAATAAATCCTCATCAAGAAAGGATAAGAGAGAGGTCTCACAGGACAAGTCATTAAATACCTATTTCTCCCCTCAACATCACAAAAATCCGAAGTTGAAAGATAATGTTAATGACTCTACTCTTGAGGCATGTGAAGCCGAGGGGTTAACTATTATTGAAAAAGATCTAATTACGCCTACTTTATTACGCACTACTTTAAGATCACATTTGGAAGAAATAAAGAATGAATTGGCGGTGACCGCGGCAGAAATAAAAATAGAATTTAAACAAGAGATAAATCTCCTTTCGGTCAATATCCAAAGGATGGAGGATCAATTTAAAGCAATTGACTTCCAAGTTAAATCTCTTACAGACGAGAATAAGAAGGCCCAAAGCAAGATCTTGGCTCTTGAAAATAAATTAATTGATTTAGAAGATCGCAGTCGTCGTAAGAATTTACGTTTTAGGAATATTCCGGAGAAAGATAGACAAGAAGATACTAAACAAATTCTGCTGGACTTTGTTGCAACATTGGGAATTCAGTTTGACCCACATGACCAAATAATAGAAAGGTGCCACAGGATATTCAAACCCCAATCTATTCAGAAAGATCTACCAAGGGACATTATTGCGTGTTTTTTTTCTTATGAATTCAAAGAATCAATTCTAAACTCGGTCAGAACTGGGCAAAGTAATTCTGGACGTTTCCAAAACATTCAGGTCTTTCGGGATCTATCGTATGAAACTCGTCAAAACAGGAAATTATTTAGCTCAGCAACCCAAATTCTCAGAGCCCACAACATAAGATATAGGTGGTTATATCCCCTAAAGCTGTCTCTGACACATGAAGAAAAAAGAGAGACTTTTGATTCAAATTCTGATTTACTTGAATGGTTGAGGGGCAAGAAATTACTATAGCAGATCCAGAGTGCTGTGTGGGGTCAGGGGGAGGGGGGGAGGGTGAATCAGGATGATTAATAGATAGGGCAGTCGTTTAATCATCTGACTTAGTTGTGTTTTTTTTTTTTTTTTATACACATGGTTTAGGTTTGTTAGGTTTATTAATATTATTAGAAACAGGATTTTTGGGGTGGTGGTTGCTTAGTCTCCTGATATGCGGGGATGATAATGGTATAATAAGCGTATAATAAGTATAATAAGCGTAAAAAGTAATAGCACTACTACAGAATAATTTAACCAACTATTGCGGCCTAAGTAAGGGTGTAAATAATAGATATAAAGTAAATTGGTTGTTTGCTGCAACGTTTTGGGAATTTTGGACACTAATTGCTACACATTGTATAATGTCTACTAGCTTAATTGTACCACTATAACACTATTATAGATGATATGGAAAAATATTTTTTGAGGTCTATGCACAGATATGTCGAAATAATATAATAGCACGATTCATTACTATAGGTATTGTAATCAATATTTTTCTATGGGGTTGAGTACTGGATAATATATGTAATAGCACTTATACAGAACAATTTAGCTAATTTGGATGACTTAAATGAGGTGATAAATAATGTATGTAATAGGTTTGATGCAGGGTAGATAGATGTTAATTGAGAGACACTATATAATGACTATAACGTCAATTTAACACTACTATAAAGAATTTGGGTTTGGTTTGTGTGGAGATATCCGGACACGAAGTAACACAAATGACACTTTTTTTTTTTTTATGTATATTGCTTGATATTTCTGTAGGGTCCTAAATATGATGTAGTATGTGTAATGGTTTTACCAAAGAACAAATTAATTATTAAGCGGGATTTATCGAGGGTGGTACACAATGTATATATTGTGTTTTGATGAGGATATTAGGTCTATCCACAGATAACATAATGTAATATAATGACACACGGGTTAGATAAAATTGTTTTTTTTTTGTTTGTTTTTTGTTTGTTTGTGGATGTATATTGTTTATATTTTTGTAAGGTGCTAAATATCATATACTGTGCGTAATGGTGTCACCATAGAACAATTTAATTATTATGGTCGACTTATTGACGGTGGCGCACAATGTATAGACTGTGCTTTCGACGAGGATATGTGGCTTATCCACAAATATTTTGATATAATAGAATATAACTACACAATGAGATGTTATGATCCTATAGATCTATATCAATGGATACTGTTCCGTGGTGATGATCATAACATAGTGTATCTAACAGCACCATTATAGAATAATCTGATCTATGGCTATGGCTTAAATTTGGGAATAAACCATTTAAGGATATCTGGCCTATCCATAGATAACATCATGCAATATAAGGACATAGGGGTTTGATATAAATTTTTTTTTTTTTTTTTTTTTTCCCCTTCTTGTACTATTATTATTATCACTACTCACTATGTTTAAGTAGTGTAAGGCTTGGCCTAACCACTTCCGAGTGGCAGGGGCAAACGGACAATCCTGCACCAGGTGTCCGTATGCTATGCCACCCGGATGTATAGCGGTATAAAATAAAGGCTGATACGTATTGCGTCTATTTCGTTTGAAATTAATTGAAATAATTGGAATCTTGTCTATTCGTTACTAGAAGAGGTTACTGTTTCATTCTCTATCTATTAGAAATAGCATGATCCTACGAGGCTGCCTTTTTCCTTTTTTCCTTCCCCTTGCCTCTCGATGGGTTGCCCCTCTTGGTGTAGTGCTACTACACTGTTTCCGTTGATTTCTATTGCAATCAGAAATCTACGGGTTAAAAAAGAGAAAAAATAACTACGTTCTTTTTAAGTTTGTTTTATGTTGTGTATTGACGCTGAATCTACTACGAATTTATTCGGCGAGATTAGGCGCAATATGTTTGTTGTTGTGTTTTTCTATGGGTGTTCTTTTCTTGTCCTTTTTTTTTTTAGAGCATACGATACCCTTGACAAAGATATTTTATCTAATGATACTAAAGCTTTTTTGCCTCCAGACATCGGGGCTTTGAATAGTATAATAGATGTGCAATTTTTGATAACTCCAGATGCTTAGGTTTTTATCACTGAATGTTCAGGGCATGAATACTAATAAAAAAAAGGAGAAGACTATTTAATACTCTTAATGAGCATAATGTGCAGGTGGCATTCTTACAGGAAACTCATTGGCTCAAAGATATCAAACAAAGATGGGGAGGGCATAAATACTCTAATATTGTCCACGCCTCACTAAGAGATAACAAAAAAAGAGGAGTTGCAGTTGTGTTTAATTGTAATATAGAGTTGGAAATTAAATATATTGAATTGGATCCAGAAGCTAGATCCATAATTATTGTTTGCATTATTGATAAAGTGACCTACACTCTTGTTAATGTCTATCTTCCGAATGTTGATCCTATGACTAAATTTGCGACCATAATGGACCGAGTCGATAAAGTATCCAAGGGACATTTAATTATAGCGGGGGATTTTAATTGCGTATGGGATCCTAAAATGGACAAGACGCATATTTCTAAAAAAATTTGTGATAAAAGAACTATTAAGCAGGCTAAAAGACTTTACAATATTTCTAAACAATATAATATCCATGATATATGGAGACTATTACATCCCACTGATAAAGATTACTCTCATCAATCATGTGTGCACGGTACGTATGCACGCATTGATTTCTGTCTCCTTGACGCAAATTCGATATCTCTGTGCAATTCAATTGAAATCAGAGAGAGTCTATGGTCAGACCATAGCCTCATATTAATGGATCTTGGAAATAAATCCCCTATGGCCCGTACTACATGGAGACTAAACGATGCTCTTCTTAATGATGCAGACAATAAAAAGGAATTAATTCAATTATTAAATAATTTTTGGCTAGAAAATAGTTCCTCTGATACAACACCGGCAAATAATTGGTGTACACACAAAGCCGTTATGCGTGGTTACTTAATTAAATTAGCCCATAAAATGAGGGTTCTTAATGGTAAGACCCTGACCGATTTATACATTGAGTTTTATAATATATCGAAACTTAATAAACAGAAGCCATCTATAGAATTAAAAACCAAGCTAAATACTTTAAAAAAACAGATCAATTTGAAGGTTGAGCAAAAAATCAAATTAAATATTCACAAACTAAAATTAAACAATTATTATACGGGAAACAGGGCAAATAAAAACTTGACAAAAAGACTGCAAAACCAGTATGCCAAAAATAGAGTCGAACTATTGACAGATGGACAAAAGATCTATTCGACACCTTCTGCAATTGGGGAGAGATTTAATCAATTTTATGAGGATCTGTACAATCTCAAACTGTCTCCTAATTTAAACGATATTCAAAATTATCTAGCCTGTACCCAGATTCCTAAAGTTACATCGCAAGACCTAATAATTTTAAATAGGCCCATTTCGGTGGATGAAGTCAAATTGCAAATAAATAGACTTCCTATTAACAAAACTCCGGGACCAGATGGCTTTACGAATATGTATTATAGACAGATGCAGCCTCTATTAAGTAATCCTTTAACAGAAATGTTCAATCAAATAGCCCTAAATAAATCTTTCCCATCTGAATTGTTGCAGGCGAATATTATTCCAATACTGAAACAAAATAAATTAAGCTCTGATCCCGGTAATTATAGACCCATAGCGTTAATCAATACAGACATGAAGCTATACGCGGCAATAATTGCCGATAGAATTAAGAAAATTATTTCGTCACTGATTCACCCTGATCAAATTGGATTTGTCCCAGGCAGGTTAGCATCCAACAATACCAGGAGAATAATCGACATTATAGATTGGGCCAACAGAAATGAGTTTCCCCTCCTGACCCTGTCATTAGATGCCGAGAAAGCATTTGACAGGGTCGGGTGGGGCTATCTTAGTGAAGCCCTTAAGGCTTTTGGACTCATGGGCTGGATACACAATGCCATTATGGCTCTCTACTCTTCTCCCTCCGCCAGAACTGTGGGTCCGAACATCACAGCAGGGTGGTTTGCACTCAAAAATGGTACGCGACAGGGATGCCCTCTTTCTCCTCTGTTGTATATTTTGTCTATTGAGCCTTTGGCCATTAACATTAGGAACAATGCATTAATAAAAGGTGTACAAACCAATTCGTTGAATGCTAAAATATCTCTCTATGCGGATGACGCGTTACTTACGTTGTCTACCCCTGAGTCGTCTTTAAAATTTTTAATGTTTGAGATCGACAGATACTCTGCTATCTCAAATTTCAAGCTAAATATAAATAAATCTACGGCAATGTTTATGAACTTGAATAATGAGATAGTAAATAGTTTAGCCCTAAGCTATAAATTTATATGGACCGATTCACAAATAAACTATCTGGGATTAGTTATAACGTCTAAAGTGTCAGAAATAATGGAGCGGAATATCTCGATTCTTATGAGAAATATGAACCTCAAACTTAGAAAATGGAGAAATTTAGAAAACTCCTGGCAAGGAAAAATAAACATCATTAATTCATATATTTTGCCCAAATGGCTATATCTGTTTTCCATGATTCCGCTTGGGGTTTCCAGACCTTGGTTGGCGATGATCCAAACATACTTCAACAATTTTATCTGGAATAACAAAAAACCAAGAATTGCCCAAAAGATCTTAACCAAAAAATTGACAAATGGAGGCCTACATTTCCCTAGTATTCTTTATAGTTATCACGCTAGCATTATTAGGCATATATATTTCCTTCAGGACCCTAAACAGGTCTTGGAACCATGGTATATTATGGAGGCCGAAGTGGCCCATGTGGACAAATTACAATATTTGATGTGGACAGTTACAAGTAAAAATTTAATAAATTCGCCTATAAATAATTCAGCGATACTATCCCAAATATTAGAAGAGTGGATACTAATTAAAAAAAAATTAGGCCTAATAAATATGATACCTAAGACATGTCCCTTGGATATATTCCAACTACTTATACAAGACTTTTCGTTAAAGAATTGGGTCTGCGCGGATAGAATAAGAATTGCAGAAATTATGCAGGGAGACAATATCCTACCCTTCCAGAATATTATTGACACTCTGCATATTCCGCGCAGAGAAATTTTTACTTATCTCCGCATAAAAAACTTTATTCACAAAAACGTGATTAAATCATCTTCCATTTTTGTTAAAAAGTTAGAAGTCATATTTAATTTCCAATCTATTAATAAGATTATGTCTGCTGCAGCATCAATGTTGGAAGCTCTTAAGGAGTCTCCCCACAGCTTGATTAAGACGTGGGAACAAGAACTAGAACTGCAAATTTCTCTGGATGATTGGAATGTCTCTTTGAGCCTGGTGAATAAATATATTCACTGTTTGAACCTGTCTGAATGCCACTTTAAAGTCCTCTATAGATGGTATTATACTCCGGCAAGATTGGCGAGAATGTTCCATAATTCCGATCCAACTTGCTGGAGATGTGGTACTCACCCAGGTACATACATACATATTTGGTGGGCCTGCCCAGCTGTCAAATATATATGGTCTTGGGCCTTTAATATTTTTACAACTGTGACTACTAATAGAATTATGGAGAATGCCGCTTCTGCTCTTTTACATCTAAACTTGTCATTTGATTCAAAAAAAGACATTTGTTTTGCTATTCACTGTTTAGTCGCTGTTAAAATTATTATAGCGAGACAATGGAAATCATCTAAGCCGTATACCAAACGGTTATTGATTGATCAGGTCCTGTTCCAAATATCTATGGAACACGAGATGATCAACAATGAGAACTCGAAGAAAAAACAATGGTATGGTGATTGGCTGTATAAATATAAGATATTATTTTGCTCCTCCAATAGTCCTTCTTGATTATACCACTATTCGAAATTTAGCAGTTGATATATGGAAAGCGATGAATATAGATAAGTGATAATATAATACATATAAGCAAGTATTGAAACTAATTGATCATGTGCTCTAGATTTGGTGTGGGGCTTTTATTGTTTGTGTTTTTGTTCCTTTTTTGTGTTTTTATTTCTTTTTTGTGATTGTAGACTATGTTCGTATGTGATATATACTGAGCTATAATTGAATACAAGACAAATCTCGATGATATATAATTTAATAGAATGCTATGTGATTCTGTATTTGTCTGCTAAACAAAATATGAGACCAGTATATTGCTGTATATGTAAAGAAAAAAAATCTCTAATAAAAAAATATATAAAAAAAAAAAAAAAAAAAAAAAAAAGAAAGAATTTGACATTCTGCAAATTTGCAGATTAGCCCTACAATTTTCTTAAAACATACAATATTATGCTCACCTTAAATGCTAAAATATTCACTCTCTGGTTCTTAAATGAGTAATGTCACATCAAAAAATATAAACAAATTATCAGTTGTGATGGAAGTCACCATCACTGGAACTATATAAACTGTGCCCTTCTCTCTGGCAGTGATTATATAACTGTCGGCCTTCATTTTCCCTAGAGTTAATACAACTTGGGCTGGGATTGTACATGACTGGAATTGCTGTTGTGAGTTATAAAACGGATTGTATATCTCTGACACCTCTTGTGATTTACCAGATGCCTTGTATGTTTAAGTCACCTTGTGCCCATAATAGGTGCAGGCTGTGTATTATTGTTAATTGTTAAATGTTTTGTGTGCTCTCCTTTTCTTCTCATTCTCTTGTGTGCTCTCCCATCTGTTGTTTGTAGGGATCCTGAAACAGCTATATGTACCTGAGTAGCAATTTTTGTTAATATGCATGTTCGGTAGATTTGTATATTAATTATCCTGCAGGTAGTAGAGATATTGTCTGCCATACCCCCTTATAAATATCCTACTTTGTCATTCTGAGTTCCTGTATGTTTCCCCGGATAACTTGGTTATTTGTATTATATTGAGGTTGTCACAATAAGCTGAAAGTGATGTGCACATAGGCTAGTACTGAGTACGAATAAATCTTTGTGTTTTAGTTCCATTTGGAACTGTGTGTCCTGGTTGCTTTATTTGGGGATTTCAATAATGATATATTCAGGACCTTTCGGATGGCTGCTTGCTCTATGGATTCTAGGACAAGTTAAAAAGAGGTAAGCCTGAGAGCTAAGGCAACAGCAGATCACAGTGCAGGCAGAGGTTTCGATAGCTGTCTGGGAATGGAACACAAGAAACAAAGGGGACAATACCTGCCTGGAAGAAGAGAGCTGCAGCCTGGTCTGGAGGATGAGTTCGACCCCAGTCAAGCTTCATGACTGGGTCTGAAGTGCTCCATAGTCTCCTGTGGTACAGGCTGGGTGGAGGTACTCAGTCAGGGTATGGGAGCTCCATCATACCAGCATTGTTGGGAGTAATTATATTATAGAAACAACTTTAGTAGAGATTATTAGTACAGTACATAAATTTCCTTTACTGAATTTAAGGGAAGGAAATAATTTCCACCACCTCCGATGCAAATGAACCCACACCTTCAGTAGCCACAAGGCAAAGAGTTGAGGCTAATACACTGCGACAAGGCAAATTTTGTAATCAAATATAAAATATAGACAACAAAAGCACAATTTAAAAAATATATAAAATAAAAATATGTATAATGGAGGTGAATGCTGCTCAACACATGAAAGGTGATTCCTATTGACCTTGAAAATGAGATTTGTGAAGAAAGTGTCAGCGCTTCAGAAAGTCTTATCCTTAGTTGTTAAAAAAAGGAAAAAAATATATGCTCTTGTGGGTGTAGTGTTAATACACCTACACAGTAGAAAATATGCCTTGATAAAAACAAATATCACTATCGATATCAACAACTATCACTGTGTACCTGATGTTACCGTCAGGAATAGGGTGGTGTTGATAATCCACAGTTTAATGTTGCAGTTTAAAATATAGCAGAGATTACTGTAAGCGGGATGTAATCAAACACATTTTATTTTTAAAAAGAAAAACGTCTTGTTTGTGGTGATAAAAATATGAATATACGAAGTAATCAAGAAATATATCAAAAAGTGGTATAAAATCATGATCACTAATTAGTCCAGTACAAGCAGTTAGGCAGTAGCTGTAATAGTAGAAAGTTCTTCAAGTCTCATAGGTAATGGTAAAAACTGGAGGGACGTTGTGATCTCAAACCGCTGGAAAATACTGCTGGTGCCTGGGAAATGTAGATACATTGTAGATGACATACATTTGTTTCTTACTGAATATATTTCTGTTATTAGATGCATCAGTATATTTATTTTAAGATATTGTATAACTCTTTATGATACATGATTATACCTATGTCCAGGGCTGGCGCGTCCATAAGGCGGCACAGGCGGCCGCCTTAGGGCGCCAGAGGAGGGGGGGCGCAAAAATCCGAATCCCCTGCCTCTGGCTGGAGACTCGGATTTGTAAACTCACCTCTCTCCCTGCAGCCAGCACACAGCAGGAGCCTGGCAGTGAAGTCAGCCGTCCTCCTCTGATGATGTCAGAAGGGGGCGGGACTTCTACTGCTTCCAGACTCCCCAGCGGTCCTGACTGCAGCTCCAGCCTCCAGTGCAGCCCTCCCAGCCGACCACCAGGGGTAAGGTTCTCCCTCCTGGCCCAAGGTAAGTCTCTGGGAGTGGGAGTGGGAGTGGGAGGGGGTGGGGGAAGAACTTGTAGCATTTTTTTTTTAAATCAAAACGTTTTTTTTTCAGCCCCTTTCTACTCCCCCTTCCCCCACCATACTCCCCCTGCCCCCACCATACTATCCCTGCCCCCACCATACTATCCCTGCCCCCACTATACTCCCCCTGCCCCCACCATACACCCCCTGCCCCACTATACTCCCCCTGCCCCCACCATACTATCCCTGCCCCCACCATACTATCCCTGCCCCCACCATACTATCCCTGCCCCCACTATACACCCCCTGCCCCCACTATACACCCCCTGCCCCCACCATACTCCCCCTGCCCCCACTATACTCCCCCTGCCCCCACTATACTCCCCCTGCCCCCACTATACGGCCCCTGCCCCCCCTATATTCCACCTGCCCCCACCATACTATCCCTGCCCCCACTATACTCCCCCTGCCCCCAATATACTCCCCCTGCCCCCACTATACTCCCTTTGCCCCCACTATACACCCCCTGCCCCCACTATACGGCCCCTGCCCCCACCATACTATCCCTGCCCCCACCATACTCCACCTGCCCCCACCATACTCCCCCTGCCCCCACCATACACCCTCTGCCCCCACCATACACCCCCTGCCCCCACTATACGGCCCCTGCCCCCACTATACGGCCCCTACCCCCACCATACTATCCCTGCCCCCACCATACTATCCCTGCCCCCACCATATACCCCCTGCCCCCACCATACACCCCCTGCCCCCACTATACTCCCCCTGCCCCCACTATACTCCCCCTGCCCCCACTATACTCCCCCTGCCCCCACTATACTATCCCTGCCCCCACCACACTATCCCTGCCCCCACCATATTATCCCTGCCCCACCATACTATCCCTGCCCCCACCATACTATCCCTGCTCCCACCATACTATTCCTGCTCCCACCATACTATCCCTGCCCCCACCATACTACCCCTGCCCCCACCATACTACCCCTGCCCCCACCATACTCCCCCTGCCCCCACCATACTCCCCCTGCCCCCACCATACTCCCCCTGCCCCCACCATACTCCCCCTGCCCCCACCATACTCCCCCTGCCCCCACCATACTCCCCCCTGCCCCACCATACTCCCCCCTGCCCCACCATACTCCCCCCTGCCCCACCATACTCCCCCTGCCCCACCATACTGCCCCTCTACAGCTCCTCTATTTCCCTCTACAGCCCCTGCCCTGTCTACAGCCCCTCTTTCCCTCTAAAGCCTCTGCCCCACCATACTGCCCATGTGCCACCTATACAGCCCATGCCCCCCTCTACAGCCCCTGTCCCCACTATACTGCCCATGCCCCCCTATTGCTTTTGTGCCCCCCTCTTTATCCCCTGTGCCTCCTCTATTTCCCTCTACAGCCCCTGCCCCCTGCCTCTGCCCCCCTTTCACACGCCTCTACTGCCCGTCTCCCCCCTCTACTTCCTCTACCCGCCTCAACAGCCCCTGTCCCCCCCTCTACTTCCCATTTACCCCCTACCATACTGTCCCTGTGACACCACTTTATTGCCTCAGTGTCCCTCGTTACAGCCTGTGCCCACACCATACTGCCCCTGTGTCCCCCTCTACTGCCCCTGTTTCCCACCATACTGCCCGTTTCCAACCACATTGCCCCTTTGCTCCCACCACAGCCCCTATACGCCCTTCTACAGCCTCTAACTCCCTTACTTCACATCCCTTCCACTCCCTTTTACCCCATAACTCCAGTACAGCCCCTATTCCCTTACTACAGTCCTTACCCCCACTACAGCCCCTCTCCCCCAATTGCTGCCCATATCCCCCACACTACAGCCCATGTTCCCACTTGCAGCCATCAACCTACTTCAGTCCCTAACCCCCTACTACAGCCCCAATTCCCCACTACATTTCCTAAGCCCCCAATTACAGCCCCTAACTCTCAACTATAGCTCCTGTCCCCCTACTACAGCCCTTAACTCCTTAATTAGAGCCCCTATTACCCCACTAAAACTCACTATCACCCCCCCCCCCCCACCCAAGATTAGGTTCTGGATCTGCCCCTGCTCTGTATACATGTCTGCATGTCTCTGTATGACTATGTCTGTCTGTGTCTGTATGTCTCTATATGACTGTTTCCGTGTGTTTCTGAATGTCACTGTATGCCTGTGTCTGTATGTCTCTGTATGACCGTATCCATATGTCTCTGTATGCCTTGTTCTGTATATCTTTGTGTGACTGTCTGTGTATATATGTCCCTGCATGCCTGTGTAAGTATGTCTCTGCATGCCTGTATGCCTTGTTCTGTATGTCTCTGTATGCCAACATCTTCATGTCTCTGTATGTCTGTGTTTGTATAACTGTGTCTTTATTTATCTATATGCCAGTGTCTGCATGTCTCCGTGTGTGTGTCTGTATGACTGTATGTCTGTGTACCTGTATGTGTTGATTGTATGACTGTGCCTGTATGGCTGTGTTTGTTTGATTGTGTGCCTGCATATTTCTGTGACTATGTGCCTGTATGTGTGTGTAGCTATATATCTATGTCTATATGGCTTGGGAGGGAAAAGTTACACAAAGGAGCCTGAGGGGAAGAGGGACACACAAAAAACAGGCTGAGGGGAGAGACCCACAGAAAAGGGCTGTGGGAAAGAAAGACACACAAAGGGGCTGGGGGGAAAGGAGATACACATGGGGGTTGTAAGAGACATACAAGGGGGTGTAAGACACACTAAAGGGGGGTACAATACACTACATGGGGATTTCAAAAGGCTGGATATGAGACACCACTAAAGATACATCTTATTCGTGTGGGGAGGGGGGGGGGGGGCAGCAAAATTCATCTTCGCCTGTGTAGCCAAAAATCCTTGCACCGGCCCTGCCTATGTCTGTATACAATAAAGGAACACTATAGTCACCTGAACAACTAGCTTAATGAAGCAGTTTTGGTGTATAGAACATGCCCCTGCAGCCTCACTGCTCAATCCTCTGCCATTTAGGAGTTAGATCCCTTTGTTTATGAACTCTAGTCACACCTCCCTGCATGTGACTTGCACTGCCTTCCATAAACACTTCCTGTAAAGAGAGCCCTATTTAGGCTTTCTTTATTGCAAATTCTGTTTGATTAAGATTTTCTTATCCCCTGCTATGTTAATAGCTTGCTAGACCCTGCAAGATCATCCTGTATGTGATTAAAGTTCAATTTAGAGATTGAGATACAATTATTTAAGGCAAATTACATCTGTTTGAAAGTGAAACCAGTTTTTTTTTTTTTTTTTCATGCAGGCTCTGTCAATCATAGCCAGGGGAGGTGTGGCTAGGGCTGCATAAACAGAAACAAAGTGATTTAACTCCTAAATGACAGTGAATTGAGCAGTGACATTTCAGGGGAATGATCTATACACTAAAACTGCTTTATTTAGCTAAAGTAATTTAAGTGACGTTATTGTTCCTTTAATTGACCAGTGCAATGCACCATTTATATGTAATGGTGGTTTGTACATGAAAATTTCTGCCACAGTAAAATGTATGTATCTTTAAGAAATCTCGACAGGCATCACAATCATATAGAGTATATATGCTATGACACACAGATCTTCTACTATCTTGGAAAAGTCCGCCAAGCACGGGTGAAACGTGTTGATGAGCTGATGATCCAGATTTTCATCTTTATTTATCTGTATTTCCCCAGCACCAGCAGTATTTTCCAGCGTTTTGAGATCACAACGTCCCTCCGGTTTTTACCATTACCTGTGCGGCTTGAAGAGAGAACTTTCTACTATTACAGATGCTTCAACGGAAGGGTAACTCTACTGCCTAACTACTTGTACTGGACTAATTAGTGGTCACTGTTTTATACCACTTTTTTTTTATATATTTCTTGATTACTTCGTATATTTATATTTTTATCACCACGAACAAGACATTTTTCTTTTTAAAAATAAAATGTGTTTGATTACATCCTGCTTATAGTCTCTGTTTTATTTTAAACTGTAACTGCAACATTAAGCTACAACATTAAGCTGTGGACTATCAACACCACCCTATTCCTGACGTTAGCATCAGGTACACAGTGATATTTGTTGATATTGATAGTGATATTTGTTTTTATCAAGGCATATTTTCTATTGTATAGGTGTACTAACATTATACCCACAAGAGCATATCATTGTTTCCTTTTTTTAACAACTAAGGATAAGACTTTCTGAAGCACTGACGCTTTCTTCAAACTTTTGTAATCGCGGGGGCGTGGCTGACCGCCTAGCAAGATGGCCGTGTAAGGATTTGCTCCGGCACATGGGCTCCATAATTAACCACTAATCGCAAGCAGAGAAAGCATATAACGACATCGAGCAAAATGTCACAACATAAGGCAAAGAAATCTATGGCGAAAACTGACAAAATGGCCTTTTTCGGGCAAAAAACGGCGCACACTGAATCTGCGCGGCCCGCGCTCCAAGATGGCGGCGAGGACACAGATGCAGATGCCGCCTACCCCGCAATAGAGGGACCTCGCCTGCAGGACTGCCTCACGAAGAGCCACTTCCAAAAGGCCATGGAGAATATGTCTGCCACCCTGATCAATACCTGGAAAGTGACCGCAGATCAAATTAAACAGGAGGTGAGAGACCTGTCGGGCAGGACCTCCAAAGTAGAACAAAGCTGCAAAGACCTGGCCTCCACGCAATCCGAGACGGCAGACCAAGTCCTGACGCTGCAACACCGACTGGAGAACATGGAGGCGCAAATGGCGGATTATGAGGACAGAGCGAGAAGAAACAACTTACGGCTACGCGGTGTTCCGAAATCTGTAACCCAGGATGACCTGCCACTCTTTGTAAGAGGCCTCCTGCATGCATACGCGCCTGACATCCCGGCTGACATGCTCTTGGTAGACAGGGCACAGATTCCACGTCCCGCGATGTCCTTAGAGTGCATTTTTATCACATCAAGGAGCTCATACTCAAAAGGCACCGCAGCAAACCCAGCCCGCATGATGACTTTCCAACGGTGCGCATGATGGCGGATCTCTCCGCAGGCACCCTCAGGAGACGCAGGGAATACCAGCAAGTTACCACGGAGCTGAGAAACCGGGGGATCAGATACAGATGGGGCTTCCCCACCAAGATAATTGCTACGCGGAATGGGGACACTACGATCATAACCAGCCCAGAAGAGGGCATAAAGAAGTTGGAAAATTGGGGCCCACCTGACCCTGGGTCTAGTAAAAACCGCCGTCCCCCTAAACAGGGGCGCAGAATGCAAGAGGACTAACTAATAGGCCTTAAGAACTGTTGCTCATGAGAAGCTGCAAGTATAATACATAGCTCTGATTTTTAGCTATTACATATCATATATGTTGTTCCATGTTTAATTACCATTGTTTATTATTACCCTAACGATTACTCTGAGCAGGACTGTAGGCTTTCTGCTGGGCCAGTGTCTCGAGCCCTTTAGTCAGGAGGTGCTGACTAGACAATGAAGTGCTTACACATCCCTAGGGTGTACAGCATACTGACATGCAAGGGTGGACGAGGACCTCCCCATAACTACACGGGCACCCTACCACTATCACACGTAGCCAGTTGTTCCACCCCAACACACGCTGGAAACCCCAGCGGACTGAACAAGGTCCCTAAATTAACTAACTAATGGAGCACTACATAGCTCCCACCCCACCAGAGGCCATCTTCACCTACTTACGGACTGTGTACTCTGAATTAATCCACAGCCGGGGATGGCCCACTCACACACCCATTAGGCATTTCAATCGAAGCCCCTTGTAGGCACCGTCTGCATGAAATGAGACGTCAATAACAACCTCCAAAACCGATACCTTAGCGATATCAACATACAATCACACGCTAGTCACCAACCCATACCGCCAGCGAGACGTACAACAGCCTACACTCACCACTGTACCTCGCTTACTAGGGTACTAGAAACTGTATATGATATATGATCTATGCAACATGTTCTTCATAGTTATGATGTTTTAATGTTATATGTTCTATTTTTTCTTAAATTTCTCTGCACACTCAGCTGCTCTGAAACGGAGCCCAGACAGCCACTGACTGGTAGTCTAGACTTCCAACCCCCCAAGGTGTGACAGAAACACCAGACCTCTCCAGGTCACGACCCCTACCCCTTAACTGTGAACCTTCAACCCACCCGCTCAGAGAACCCACAAACATACTCACTCACTGACCTTCTGATGTGTCAGGCCACCACTGGCTACAACCCACATTTCCTATTGCCACCATGAGAATTTACTCGCACAATGTCAAAGGGTTGAACACACCCCATAAAAGACGCATGCTATTGGATGACCTAAAACGCAATAAAGCAGACATAGTATGCATCCAAGAGACGCACTTTGTCCATAACCGGACCCCCACCTTCGCCACACGGGACTACCCCCACCAGTCCCATGCCACCCACTCTTCCAAATCCCGGGGCGTTTCCATTCTCCTCCACAGCTCCCTCACTGTAGAGCCCCTGCAAGTCAAACTAGACAAAAACGGCAGGTTTGTAATGCTACACTGCTTAATAAATAACCATCCCCTTCTGCTGGTAGGTCTCTACGGTCCGAATGTCAACCAACACAATTTCTTACATAAAGATCTCCACAAATTGCCAGCCAACACCAACGCCCAAGTTCTAATATGCGGAGACCTCAACCACACCATGGACTCACGCATGGATTCCACTGTCCCAATGACATCAGCCAGACATATCTCACTCACACGCACCAACAAAGCGCTCACGAAACTACTACACAACCATGGCCTGTATGATGCCTGGAGGACATTCCATCCACAAGACAAGGAATACACATTTTACTCACAAGTCCATAAAACATATTCCAGAATAGACCATATCCTCTTGACTGGGCCTCTCCTACAACAAACCACGGAATGCTCCATGTGGTCCGACCACGCACCTGTCACAATGTCCCTACAAGACACATACCAACACAGAGGTAAACCACCATGGCGTCTGAATGATTCCCTTCTCAAGGACGCACCCTTTGTACGACAGCTAACTGACCACCTTCATGAGTACTTCGAACAGAATGACTCGACTGAAGTCTCCATAGCAACCCTCTGGCAGGCCCACAAAACAGCCATAAGAGGGCCGAGCTTCCTATTTAAACAAAAAAAGGGAGAGAGACTATCTAAGCCTCTTGAGACAACTCCGGGACACAACAAATGCCCATCTCCTCCACCCATCTGAAGCACAAGCCAAATCCATTGCGGACATCACCGCTCAACTCAATACCATAGCCCTTCGCAAAACGACCTATATGTTAACAAAACTGAAGATTAAATCATACACCCAGGGAAACAAAGCAGGGAAACACCTGGCAACACTACTGAAACACAAACAAGCGAACTCCAAAATCCCTTACTTGGTTGCGAAAAAACCACCCTACCCACCCTCTCGGAAGCCCACATCCGAATCATACAGCACCCCATCTCCACACAAGAAATCCCGATAGGGAAGTCCCCTGGCCCCGACGGCCTATCTAATGCTTACTACAAACAATTTGCACAAATACTCAGCCCATATCTCCAGAGATTATACACCCATGTACTCAGAACCGGCACCATGCCCCCAGAGATGCTAATGGCTCATGTCGCCACGCTCCCTAAACCAGGGAAGCCCCCAGACAGGTGCCAAAACTTGCGCCCTATATCCCTCCTAAACACTGATGTAAAACTTATAGCCAAGATCCTATCGAATAGGTTAGCACCAGTCATCCCGTCATTGATTAAAGAGGACCAAGTGGGGTTTGTGAGCGGCAGGCAGGGAGCAGATGGCATTCTTAATGGGCTGCGAGGAGGGAGGGCCCCAAGTGTACTTCTCTCTCTGGACGCGGAGAAAGCTTTCGATCTGCTTCACTCGCCCTTTCTCCTCGCGATCCTCCACAAGTTTAACTTCCCTCCCACGTTCATCTCACTCATCAAAGCTCTCTACTCTTCCCCATCTGCCCGAGTAGTCAATGGGGGATTCATCTCCAAACCCTTCTCTATATCCAACGGATCCAGACAGGGATGCCCACTATCCCCTCTCCTTTACATTTTGGCGCTGGAACCTTTATCGCAAATGATAAGGGACAACCCAAACATCCACGGAGTTAAGATTAAAGGCCGCGAATATAAATTGTCTCTGTTCGCAGATGACATCCTCCTGATGCTAGAACAACCACACATCTCCCTCCCAAACTTTCATGACCTCCTCGCCCAATATAGCCAGTGCTCTTATTATAAATTGAACATAGCAAAAACCCTAGCCCTGGGAATCAATATCCCCAAACAGGAGATGGACCAACTTAAAACCAACTTCACATATGATTGGAGGCAAGACCATGTTAAATTCCTGGGGGTCAACTTCACTCCCATGCCAACAGCATTGTACAAATCAAATTACCTCAAACTGCTCACTGAACTCCGAATCCTCCTCCAAGGATGGAAAGAGAAATTCGTGTCCTGGGCTGGACGCATTGCTTCGGTGAAGATGATAGCTCTACCGAAAATACTGTATCTTTTTCGAACCCTCCCGATTTGACTCTCCTGCACCTACATTCGGGACTTACAAAACCTACTCACTAATTATGGCTGGGACGACAAGAAACCACGAGTGGCGAAATCTACTCTATACGGCACAGTGGCACAAGGAGGCATGGGAATGCCGAACATAATGGGATACTATAGGGCAACGCTGATAGCACCTATATTAGCGACTTCTCCACAACAAGAACCGAAGGCCTGGGCCACAATAGAAAAAGACCACGCGGATGGCATGCACATTTCTACACTGGCCTGGTTACCAAAAAATCGAATACCAAAACTCCTCGAACTGCTGCCCACGACCAAGCTCACTCTCTCTATATGGAACGCCTACAAAAAGCGGATGGATAACCCTGACCAAATCTCGCCCCCCCTCAGCATAACCTCCTTACAATACCTCATACCGGATTTTAACCATTCCCTCTGGCATAGACATGGCATCAAGACGATGTCGCAACTACTACGTGACACGCAACTAAAGACATATCAGGAGCTAGAACTGGAATTTGCTCTCCCTTCGATAGCCAAATACGCCTACATGCAACTGAAGTCATGGTTTGACAAACATCCAAAACCGCTGCCTGTCACGGCAATGAACGCACACTGGCAGAACTTAGAAAGACTTTATCTATCTCCTAAATCGCCCACCAAACTTATTTCCGCGATTTATCTATCTGAAAATGCCCAGCCTCAAAAAAAAAAACCCTCCCACATAATGGCGTGGGAACGAGATTTTGGTCGGCAACTCTCAGAGGCCCAATGGCGACATATTTTCCGGATGCACCAAAAGATGTCTCTCTGCACAACCCACTTAGAGCTAGCACGAAAGGTGCTGTATAGGTGGTACCTGGTCCTGACGCGTCTGAAGCGCTGTTTCCCCAACTCATCTGACACCTGCTGGAGATGCAGCGGGGACAGAGGCACCATGCTGCATATCTGGTGGCAATGCCCAGAGCTCCAACAGTTCTGGCAACAAGTGGCAGAATTAACAACGAAATGCATCGATACAAAACTACCACACCAACCTGAGGCCTTCCTACTCCTCCAGCTGCCACACGAGCTGAAAATGTACCAACGCTACCTAGCCTATCACATTATCATAGCCGCTCTAACGGTCATTAGCAGGAAGTGGAAACAAACCTCCCCTCCCACCATTGCCCAATGCATCCAAGCAGTAGACACAACCAAAACATATGAATCTATGGCAAGAGGAACCCATGACAAGAGGTCATACTGGTCTATAGCTTGGGGAATCTGGGAGACCCGTAAGCCCACCCACACTAACAACCACACAAGGATACTGGATAAGCACCCGCGACCTCCAGACCAGAGACAAAGGTCAACACACGAACCTCTATAGGACAGGTACACCAGGGTCCAAGACCCTACCTGGGATGCACCTATCTCTGAGACTCACCACTCCCTCCCCCGCCTCCCCCCTAAGACCCCTTCATCCCGCGAGCCACAAACGACCCCTTGTAGCGATCATTAGATAGGCACCTGCAACCCGAACATACTCAGCCGAGTACTCCAAGAGACGTAGGCAACCTACCACGAAACACCACCACTACATCTCTTGCTCGGTGGGACCCTTTGACGGTCTGAGACCAGCCCTACTGCAGTGTGCACATGGGACGCTACCTTAGTAAGGTTTAACTAACATATTCTCCCCCCCCCTTCTTCTCTTCTGTACCCTATACTGAGTGCATTATACTGATGTTATGTTCAATACATGCATTCCCCCTCTTCCCTATTTTTTCTTCTGTATCCTAATGCATATTGTTTTATGCCTTCAATGATGAAAAGAATAAAAATTGTCAAATTCAAAAAAAAAAACTTTTGTAATCGCTTTGAGTGCCTCCCTGGAGGCCAATTTGTAAAGGGCAAATTGTGTGGTACGGATGTTAGTAGGGAACAAGGGAAGGGTCATTTCAGTAGTGTTGGTCTGTACCAACATGAACAAACAAACCACAAGTCTATAGACAGGAACTCCATTGGTACTGTACCTGATTCTGTTCAATCAACAATCACCAGCACTACCACCTCCACTACTACCAACAATTTTAGGCAGAACAGAGGTATGTAAGGATGATGCCAATGGTCAATAAAGACTAACTAGACAGGAACACAAAACTAGAAACTAACTAGACAGGACACAAAAAATTATCTTGGCTAGCTGCTATTCTGCTACTGCCAGTGTCACTTACACCTTCTTAGATTTACCAATTTAGGATTATTACAGATTATTTGATTTGTAGTATGCTTCTGTGCCACTGATTTTGCTGATTGCAAGCTTGTTCCTCTGTAATATACAATGTGTGGCAGTGTACTTCAAAATGGAATCCTGTCTGCAGGGAAAAGCAGGTACTGGCAAGCCAACAAGACACTATGGTGGATGACAAGGAACAGAAGACTACAGTGTTAGTGTATATGGCAATACCCAGTGACCATAACATTTAAGAAGAAGGAACATGAAAAGGTGGACAAATATCAAGGACTAAAGAAAGATTGAAACAATGTGGAAAGTGAGGCAATTGTGCTAGGAGCACTTTGTCTGTAACCCCCAAGGTAGGATATTCAAAGAGGGAGAGTTTCTAGAGTATCTTCAGAAGATTCCAGGTGGGACAGTGATGTCCTAATTGTGCTAGGAGCACCCGGGCTATAACCCCCAAGTTGGAAGAGACAGAGAGGGAAAGTTGGCAGTGTAACGGCACCCCGGGCATAAAGGGGTTAAACCACCGTTTAGTAGATCTTCCCCTTCCCAGAGATACAGGCACAGCTACTGCAGAACACCAAACTCCCAAACTGGATACAAAATAGCACTCCAACTCCCGAACTGGAACCTCACGAATAGCTGCTAGCAGACGAACAGGAAAAGCAGCTTACACTCCTGGCAATCAGTCTCTAATAGCATACAGTAAATCCCCCCAAAGACAAGACAGAGCTCCGTGTTGAAGTTCAAGCAGTGGTCAATCCTTCCCCACAGTATTTAAATGGCCAGATCGAGTGACATACACTCTGGTATGGCCGAATACTGTTTTTAAAGGGCCCAATCTCCCAGGGCCATAGTCCAAAGGCAGGAGGCGGGCAACCAGGCTTCTCCAATGCAATGTGGCGAGATTGCTCTTGTCACAGGCAGTATCTTCAGCAGATTCCAGGTGGGACATCTTTGTCTAGTGCAGTTCTAGGAACAGCTAAGATACTGTGCAGACCCAGGTTTGAGGAATACACACGAAAATAGATACCATAAGAAATAAGGAGGAGTAAGAAAGTACATTTATAAAACTATGCATTATTTATACTGGCATTTCTTAAAATGGCATCATATTCAGTGGCTCTGTGCAAATCGATACAATATACACATACCAATAAATAGCTAATAGGGCCCTGCACTTGAACTGAGATCTAGCCACTGAAGCTCTTGTATACAAAGTACTTAGCCAGATAGCCCACGAGCTTACAATCTAGAGATTAAAATGGGAAGTAGTGACAAGAGTTAGCAGGGAAAACTTAAAAATTAAAAGATAATGGGAACACTTGAAATATGTAAAGGGACTGAGGATGTAATTGAATGAGACCTCAATATCAGACATTGTGAGGGTAAAATCAATGTTATAGTGCAAAACCACTATTTAGCAATTGTGACTCCATCTTGTTTCCTAGAAGACAAAGATATGTATGTATATATATATATATATTTCTCTTAAACACTAGTCATTCAGTGAAAAGAGATAAGGCTTGTATTTATTCTATTAACACTCCAAATCAGATAAAAAAAAACTTGGAATGCGAATAAAGAAAAACATTTAACATCTTTTGCAGCCTGACTCTGCATAATAGAAACTAAAGTGTTATAAAGAAAAAGTCCATACTTAAAATATATAATATAAGTGTTGGAATAGCAAAAAGAAAAAATCTAATTGCTGCAACCAGGAGATAGTTACTGTCACTTACAATTCTAAAATAGGTGTATTTAAAACCTCAGTATTTAAATTTTTAAATTTGCAGCAGTGGTAGGTCTGCTAAACAATGTTATGCAATGAATCAGTAATACTTGTAATGATAACACTCGGATCTTCAATATACACAAACCCAATGGAAGTATATATGTTGTGTCAATAAATAAAGAAAATTGTTACAATCCTTAATAATTGTAACAATTTTAAAACACCATAAATGAGCAGAACAGTCCTAATAAGTCTTTTAAGCTGTATGCTTTTTTATGTACGGCTGAAATCCCTTCTATTGAAACAGCAGAGAAAGCTAGCCAATTGGAGCACAATATTAGTCTAGTAACACACTAATGATAACATTTGATAGTATGGTACACATAAATAGTAACGTAATCCACTATGTGAAGAAATGTAGAAATGTGTAATAAACCTTTCTACATATGGGTCAAGTTTAATAATCGACAATGTTATCCATCCAACACCAGCCGTTGGTCTTCATAGTATAAAATGCAGAAACAGGTCTTTAAAAAAAAAAAGGGATTTTATTCTAAAAATAAAATAAATATAATTGAATAAGTATTTTAAAATCAAAGTTTCACAGACGGCACAAAAGTGTGGGAACCTTTTTCCGGAGTCTCACCGCCCTCAGTCTTGATCCTCTGCCGTTGCTGACTGTCAGAAGCCGGCTTGCAGACAGCTGCAGAGTCCTGTGTGTCCAGTAGCTGAAGGGGAGATTTGCCACGTGCGTTCCACTTTGCGTTCCAATCTGTTTCAGTGTATCGGTAAGATGCAGCGTTACGCGTTTCGTGACGATCTGTCACTTCATCAGAGGAGTGCATCTTTCATCTAAAGCTGGATATTTATACACTATAGGCATGCAGGTCCTATTAACCCTTTAGTTACTTCATTCCTGTACCCTAATATATTGTATAACTAGAATGTGAATCACTTAAAATAGTAATCAAATTATTACATCTAGAGATAGGCCTAAAAAAATAGAAACAAATAAATGTATACATAGAAAGAAGGGGAAGTCTTGAAATGACCCAATATTTAAAACAGCATACTTAAAACACTGGAAATAAGTAAAATAACCTTTTTTTGCAGTGATAAATTTCTAATCTTGATGTATAAATCATGAAGGACCAGAAACTTATTTTCCATATAGCCGAATATATCTAAAATTTACACCATCACAGTGTATATTAATACGGTCTTACTAAAATATGCTAAGAGAATAGACTGGGAAAAAAAATGTAAAATATAAACAGACCATAAACAAGCAACAAGACTATCTTTTCTTAGCATGGACATAATTATGTTCAGTGCAGATACAGAATATGGTACCATCACTACTTCATAATAAAAAATCAGACAAAAATAATGCAGATTGGAAATAGAGAATACATAATAGAAATATATCATAAAATATATAACCAAAATTATTAATTGTGCAATTCTTCATTCTAAAATTATTAGCTTGATAATAAAAATATAAAAAAGATAAAATCAGAAAGAGACCAAACAGAGAAAGGGAGAAAAGGAGAAAACATGGCAAAGGAAGAGGCTAAATTAAGTCCAAATTGATAGAACTCTCTCACAACAAATTCTCATAAAAAGTTCTCATAAAAATTCTCATAAAAAACTTCATAAAAAAAGCATTCAGCTCAAAGTCCAAGTTCAACCCTTTTGGTTCTAGAGTGTCCAACTGGAATATCCACTTTGCTTCGGCTCTATCCAGAGACTTTTCTAAATTCCCCCCTCTCCAGTGTAGATTGATTTTTTTAATGGCCATAAATTGTAATCCTTCTGGACTACTTGAATGTGTGGTCTGGAAGTGCCTGGAGACTTTTCTTGATGTTCCTGATGTGTTCCGCTACTCTTATTTTAAACAATCGCTTGGTTCTACCAATATAATACTTACCACAAGGGCATATTAAAAGATATATGACTCCAGTTGTGTTACAATTCAGATTTTCTTTTATTTTAAAAATTTCTCCAGTTATTGGATGTTTGAACTCATAAATCTGAGGTGTTTGCATTGTATTATTCCTGCATCCCATGCATTTGCCACATTTTTGGAATCCCTTCCCTGTTGTTTCAGAATGTTTTTTCTTTTCTTCCTTTAAAGTTGGAGCAATCATCGTTTTCAAATTAGGAGCCCTAGAATAGATTACCTTTGGTTTACTTCCCAAAATTTGCTCCAGCAGGGGATCCTCTCTTAAAATATTCCAATGTCTATTCAGAATTTTCTTAAGTTGGAAAGATTGATTGCTGTATTCAGTGATGAAAGTCGGGTTTTCCATGTTGTTCTGAGGTTCCTTGGTTTTATTTAGTAGAGTCTCTTCTCTAGGAATTTACATTGCTCTCTTTAATGCGTCCTCTACTATATCCACCGCATATCCTTTGTCCAGAAATTGTTTCTTCATCTCTTCCATTTGGAATTTACATATATCTATTTCTGAGCAATTTCGCCTGATCCTTCTAAATTGGCTAAATGGAATATTTTTTAGCCACGTTTTCCTGTGGTAGCTGTCGAAGAGTATGGAGCTCTTACAATCTACTGTTTTTTTTAAAGTCTTTGTGTGGATAGTATCCTCTTTAATGTAGATCTCTAAATCCAAGAGCTCCACTTTTTCTTTTGAGTGTTGAAAAGTGAATTTTAAATTATATGGGTTAAAATTTAGGTATTGTTCAAATTGCTCCAGGGATGTCAGGTCACCTTTCCAGATGAAGATACAGTCGTCTATGTATCTCTGCCATAGGACCAGGTTTGCCACCGCTCGGGAGTTGTTCCAGATGAATTCATCTTCCCATTTACCCATGAAGAGGTTTGCATAGCTCGGTGCAAACCTGGTACCTATGGCACTCCCTTCTAATTGAAGATAGAATTCTCCTTCTGAACAGAAAAAAATGTGGCTTAAAATAAACGCTATTCACTCCACCAGGTAACTTATTTGGTCATTCTTCAACTCAGAATGGACAGCCAGATTATATTTTATGGCTGCACAGCCTTGTAGGTGTTCTATTATGGTGTACAAAGATGTTACATCCGCTGTTAACAGGAAAAAGTCATCTTCCCATTGTACATTCCTCAAGATTTGAATAATTTGAGTGGTGTCTCTGAGGTAAGATCTTAATTTGCTGACTACCGGTTGTAGGAACTGATCCACATATTCAGAAAGATTAGAGGTCAATGAGCCAATTCCTGAAATTATCGGTCTACCTGGAGGGTTGATTAACCTTTTATGAATTTTCGGTAAGTGATAGAAGACCGCTAGTCTTGGGTATTTGCATAAAATATAGTCTGATTCTGTACCTTCATTTAGTAGTTCCACAAGTTCATCCATAAATTTCTGACTGGGATTCTGCTTTAATTTTACATAAGTCTCCGTGTCACTCAAAAGTCTCCTATTTTCTTTATCGTAGTCTTGACTATCCATTACAACTACTCCACCTCCTTTGTCTGCTGCCTTTATGGTTATTTCTTTATCTTGCATTAGAGATCTTAAAGCTTTCCTTTCTTTCTTCGTAAAATTATCTTTTGGATTTGTGTCAATTTTCATAGATCAGAGATCATTATCAACCATCCTTTCAAAGACTCTTATGTTTTCACTTTTCACCTGTAGTGGGTAGAATGTGGATTTGGGGTGGAGGCTAGTGTGTGTATAATTTTCTTCCATTTTTTTGGCTTGAAAATTTGTTCTCTAGGAAGAAACATTTAACTGTAAGTTTTCTTATATACTTATGTACATCAATAAACATATTACATTTCTGATTCTGTGAATTTGGGACAAATTTAAGTCCCTTTTTGAGAAGTGATATTTCATTCGTATCTAATATATGTTTAGATAGATTGAATATACTGGTTGGTTGTTTTTCTTCACTCAGCTTATTTAGTCTCTTCTTTGCTCTTCCTCTTCTTCTCTTCTCGGTCTTTTTCTTTCTACTGGCGACCAGGGAGGATCCCTCCTTTCTCTCCAAGTTTCCTTCAATGCAGTTCTTGTCTCTTCCCTTTTCTCCCTAGGATATCTTCTAAAAAAGATACCTGGGATTTCTGATGGATATGAGACTCCACAGGTTTTCCTCGTATGGGTGATTTACGTTGTTGGTCTCTAGATTCATGATGAAAATCCCTAGAACCACGAGTATTCCTCCTTTCATTTTGGGGGTTCTATCTCTTGTATATACCCTCTGTATGTTCCCATATGAGTTGTACCTTCCTCTTGGTGTAGTGGGTTTTAGATGGAATTTTCTACTTGTTTCCCAAGTGGGATGAAATGTATTATGAGGTCTTCTCTCATTAATTCTTCTCTCCTGTTGTGGAGGTGGAGTCAAATCTCATCTATATTGTGGTACATGGTTCAAGTTGCGTACTTGTCTTATTTTATGCCAATTTCTTTGTATCCCTTTCTCATAATCTTCTTTATCTCTGATTATTTTTTATCTTTTTATCTTTTTCCCTCTCTTATTTTTACTTCCAGGTCTTTTACTCTCCTTTCAATTTTGTCCAACAGTTCAGCATATGAACTGTCTTCTACTTCTGAGTTGATTTCTGATCTGAGTTTCTCAATTTCAATTTCTATTTGTTCCAATTCTTTCTTCTTTTCATTAATCAAAAAAAATTATGAGTAATAAGGAACCCTTATCAAGAAGTTGATCCAGTTTGGACAGGATATTCTCATCCTTTTTTTTAAAGCCAATGGTTTTGTAATCTTAAACCTCTTGGTACTATGTTGTTAGCTACATAAAATTCAAAGCTAGTAATATCCCACCATATTTGTGTCTCTTGTTCTAATAGATTACCCAGTTTGTAGATTTTTGATCTGGTATCTGTGGGTCTTTTCTTAGAGGGAGATCCCTGTTTGCTTATTTCTTGGTCAGTGATTTCATTAAGCATCATCTGATTGAACTGATTTCTTCTATTTTCTCTTATGTATTCCAAATTTCGATTAAGGGCCACAGTTAAACCTTCCTGAGAGGTGTGATGGATAAATAGTAAAATAAAGAATCACCAGAAAATAAATTGCTTCCTTTCTGATAAATAGGAAGGTTTAGATAGTGGTCTCAAGAAAAGTGTGTAACTCCTCAAATCGCAGTAAATCAACCCACACCTTAGGCTGAAGAAAATAATAAAAAGAATAGGAATAGCAAAAAGAAAAAATCAAATTGCTGCAACCAGGAGACAGTTACTGTCACAATTCTAAAATAGGTGTATTTAAAACCTCAGTATTTAAAATTTGAAATTTGCAGCAGTTCTAGATCTGCTAAACAATGTTATGCAATGAATCAGTAATAATTGTAATGACAACACTCGGATCTTCAATATCCTGCTTGAATGGTGTCCTAGTGTTAGTTGTCCCTGTCCAGGGATAGTTTAGGCAGTTGTGTGTGTATCCTTTAAGTTTTGAGCATCTTACTAGCAACTTCACGTATGATGGTTAGATGTGTAATATACATTTTGCGGGGAAAATCATAAAAAGAAATAATTTAAACTGGGAAACAAGTGTTTAACTCAATCTGACTGGTTGTATACGTGCTGCATGAGCATATGTTTGTTTAGTGGTTATTGGGAGTATAATGGATGGTGAGTATGCCCGGGAGCTAGAATGTAGACGTTTCCAGTGGCGTACACATGACCCATGGGGCCCCGGTGCGAAAATTGATTTGTGGGCCCCCCCAACCCCCCGCGCTTACTCTGGCGGACCGGGGCCGCAACACATTGCGGCGGGCACCTGGTCGCAGGGGTTGCAGGGCTGCGAACCCTGCGACCGCGGTATGTACGCCAGTGCATACAGATGCACACACTTAAAGGACCACTACAGACACCCAGATCACATCAGCTCAATGAAGTGGTCTGGGTGTCAGGTCCCTCTGGTTTTAACCCTGCAGCTGAAAACATAGCAGTTTCAGAGAAACTGCTATGTTTCACTGAGGGTTAATCCAGCCTCTAGTGGCTGTCTCACTGACAGCCGCTAGAGGCGCTTCCGCGATTCTAAGACACTGAACGTCCATAGAAAAGCATTGAGTAATGCTTTCCTATGGGCGGTTTGAATGCGTGCGCGGCTCTTGCCGCGCATGCGCATTCGGAGCTGAGAGGCGGAGGGTTCCCCTGCGCCAAGGGAGTCCGGCGCTGGAGAAAGGTAAGTGCTGAAGACACACACACACTCTCACGAACAGACGCATACACACTAGCTAACAGACACACACATTTACCGACAGAGACACACTCAGCGACAGACATACATACACACTCACTTACAAAACATACACTCTCACTGACAAACACACACTCACTAACAGACATCAAACAGACTCACTAACACACACAAACACACTCAGTAACAGACACACACAGTAACACAATCACTGACACTCACTAGCAGACACACACTCACTCACTGACACTAGCAGACACACACACTCTAACACACACACAAACACACACAGTAACAGACACACACAGTAACACACTCACTGACACTCACTAGCAGACACAAGCACTAACACACACACTCACACTAACACACACTAACACACACACTCACACTAACACACACTAACACTCTCACACACACACACACACACACACACACACACACACACACACACACACACACACACACACTAACACTCACACTCACACTCACACTCACACTCACACTCACACTAACACACACTAACACTCACACTAACACTTACACACACACACTCACACTAACACTAACACACACTAACACTCACACACTAACACTCACACTAACACACACTAACACTTACACACACACACTCACACTAACACTAACACACACTAACACTCACACACTAACACTCACACACTCACACTAACACACACTAACACACACTAACACACTAACACTCACACACACACACACACACTAAAGTTTTTTTGTATTTAATCCCCCCAGCCTCCTTACCTTTTGGAGTGCTGAGGGGATTCCCTGGGGTCCAGTGGTGCTGCTGGGCTCCTGGGGGTCCGGTCACCCGGCGGGCAGTCATGCTGGCGGGCGCGCGAGGGAGCACTCTCCCCTGAGTGCTTCCTCTTCAGCTCCCTCGCGCGCCGCGTACTGATACCGGCGCCGGAAGATGAGGTCATCTTCCGGCGTCGGCATCCCTACGCGGTGCGCGAGGGAGCTGAAGAGGAAGCACTCAGGGGAGAGTGCTCCCTCGCGCGCCCGCAGGACCAGCCAGCCGGGTGGCAGCAGGGCCAGCCTCGGGGGGGCCCGGAGGTGGCCGGCTCTAGGGCCCCCCAGGAGAAGAGGCTGGCCCATTGGCTACATACCGGGTCGCAGGGGCGGCCGGGCCCCCTGGTGGGCCGGGCCCGGTCGCAGCCGCGACCCCTGCGACCCTGGTATGTACGCCACTGTGTCCTTCTTAGGTTATGGGGGTTTCATCTTTTGGCGGTTATCAATCCAATTGGCCCACTTTTTAGAATGTATCTCTGTTTTGCCTTTGAGCCAATGTGCCATGTGTTCGTATTCACATGTGGACTCTACCCTGTTCCACACCTCAACCAGAGATGGCACAGTGTTGCTTTTCCAATGGCTTGTAATACTGTTTTTTTTCCGCCAGCAGCAGGTGTACGATCACCACTTTTTCGCTTGCAGCAAATAAGGCAGGGGATAGGTGTAGGAGGTAGCACCCTGGCGTGAATGGAAGGGGTTTTGACAGGATTAGTTCTACCATCTCCCAAACTCTCCACCAGTATGTCTCCAGGAAGGTGGCAGTCCCAGAAGATGTGTTTGAGGGAGCCAGTGTGTAAACGGCAGCGCCAGCACGGGAGGGACACCGTATGGTACATATGCGCCAGGCGGAACGGGACCAGATACCACCTTATTAGGAGTTGACAATACGCCTCCCAGTGTGACAGGCTATGAGAAGATGCTTTAGTGGTTTGTATGAACCAAAGAAAAACATGTTACTTGCGCTCTATCCTTTATCCCTATGTATTTTTAAAACAAATGGAGGTCTTTTAGTTACCTCCAATGGCCATGAGAGGATTGAGCCCACCTGCCACATCAAGGCAGACCCCCCTAGGTGGGTCCTAACTCTAACCATTCACCTTGCTTCCTTGAGCCTCTGGCAAAAATCTCTAATGAGACAGAAAGGGGTATTTTTTATATACACCCCTATACATTATTAACCCTTAATAGGGAACACATGGGATGGGCGGCTGCATTGTAACAAGGCTGAGTAATACAAAAATTGGATACAAATGCAGAAAGAAAAGTCCTGCGCTCAACTCCCATCACTACTGGGCGGCTGCAATGACTACAGTACACATCAGCCCCAATACATAGTAAAAACCAAAGAAAAACATGTTACTTGCGCTCTATCCTTTATCCCTATGTATTTTTAAAACAAATGGAGGTCTTTTAGTTACCTCCAATGGCCATGAGAGGATTGAGCCCACGTCTATTCGTACCAGAAAGTACCAAACGGACCGACATTCGTGTGCTGGATGGCACAGAAGGGAGGTCGGCGGCTTCAGCAATGTTCGTACAAAATAGTGTCCGTTTTTAGTTCCATAGTTTGGGCGCCAAACACCGCTGGCCGTTCGGGACTTTAAAATGGCCGCCGCCATGTGGAAGTTACATGAACAGCGACCTCCCAAAGTTCACAAATTATGCTGCGGTTAACCGCAGCTTCTGGGAGGTCAATTGATGGCACACTCCTGCTCCCAGGTGGTCGATCGTTGTGAAATAAGTGAGCGGAGGGTACGGACAGGCAATTAACTGAAAGATAGACATAGGCAACAGAATAGAAGCATAGTTTCAAGACAGAGGGGTCTGTCACACGGCTCCCCCCTGGTGGGACACTCCGGCAGACCCGCCTTGACTCTTTGCGGGTCAACTTGGGGATGACTGGACTAGGAGGCTGTAGGAATGTCAGCTTGCCGAGATAATCCGTAAGCATTCCCGTTGTGCTTACCGGGTCGGTAGCTGATGGTGAAGTTGTAGGGTTGCAGGGCTAAGCGCCACCGTAGCAAACTGCCATTGTCTCCTGAGACCCGGTTAAGCCAGACCAACGGATTTTGGTCAGTCACAAGGGAAAATTCCTGTCCGTATAAATAAGGGTTCAGTTTTTTTAGTGCCCAAACCAGGGCCAAACATTCTTTCTCCACTATCGCATAACTCACTTCCCTTGGTAGTAATTTTCTGCTGAGATATGCGACAGGGTGCTCCACTCCATCCTCCCCGACCTGGCTCAGCACAGCCCCCAGTCCATACATGGAAGCATCTGTATGAATGAGAAAACGTTTGTTAGGTACTGGGCAGCCAAGAAAGGGGCATTCACAAGAGCCTGCTTCAGTGCCTGAAACGCTGCTTCACAAGCTGCTTAGGTAAATTCTTCTTAGTCAGGTCAGTCAGGGGTTTGGCTATAGTACTGTAGTCAGGGATGAAGCGTCGGTAGTACCCTGCCGTACCCAAGAAGGCTAGTACCTGGGTCTTAGTGATAGGTGTGGGCCAGTTAGCCACTGCCTCTACCTTGGCTGGCTTCAGTCTCTGGCTCCCACTTCCTACTCTGTGACCCACATACTGCACTTCGGCCATCCCTAGATGGCACTTGTCTGGCTTCAAGGTCAGGCCAGCAGCCCGAATCTTGTCCAGAACTACCCCTACATGAACCAGGTGTTCCTCCCAAGACTCACTGTAGAGCGTAATGTCATCCAGGTATGCGCAAGCAAATTCCTGGAAGCCATCGAGGAGTCTATCCACCATACGCTGGAAAGTAGCCAGGGCATTCTTCATCCCGAATGGCATGACTCGGGGTGACAAATGCCAACTTGGGGATAGCATCCTCAGCCAGGGGGATGTGCCAATAGCCCTTACACAGGTCTATGGTAGTCAGAAAGCGCCCCCTAGTAATGCAGTATAGTAACTCATCTACCCGGGGCATTGGGTAGGCGTCAGTCGTGGTCCGCTCGTTGAGCCACCTGTAGTCCACACAGAACCGGGTGGTCCCGTCTTTCTTAGGCACCAGGACTACAGGCCCAAGGGCTATCGGAGTGCTCGATGACCCCAAGCTGGGTCATCTCCTGTATCTCCTTCCGCATTCCTTCTTGGACTGCTTCAGGGATACGGTAAGGGGGCTGTCGCAGGGGGTTCTGTCCAGGGCTCTCTACCTTGTGTACAGCTAGGGTAGTGTCACCGGGTTCTTGGGAGAATGTTGCCTGCTTCTCCCACAGAAGCTGTCTTGCCTGTACCTTCTCTGCGGGACTTAACTGGTCCCCTAGCTGTACAAGACTAGTAAGGTCAGTCTGGGGTTCCTCCTTAATAAATCAGGAAGGGGTAAATTCTCAGGGTCATCTGCAGCAGGGGCATACACTGCAGCGACATCCTCCGGTCTCTCCTGATACTCCTTCAGCATGTTCACATGAAAGGATCGCTGGATCCTTTCATCTGCACAGCTGGCTATCACATACCTGGGCTAATACTTTATACGGGCCCTGCCAAGATGCCTGCATCTTATCTGTCTTCACAGGTTTGAGCACTAGGACCTTCTGCCCAACCTGGAAGAACCTTGGGCACCCCGATCGTACCATCTTTTCTGTCTCCCCTGGGCCGCCTGGAGATTCTCTCTTACCATCAGGGACAGTTTCTCCATGCGGTCCTGGAGTTCCAGAACATATGGGACTATGGGGGTCCCCTCCTGCTCTGTCTCTCCCCCCCAGTGTCCTCTAAGGAGATCTAGGGGTCCGCGGACCCTTCTCCCATAGAGTAACTCAAAGGGAGAGAACCCAGTAGATTTCTGTGGCACCTCTCTGTAAGCAAATAACAGATGAGGCAGGAATCACTCCCAGTCTCTGCAAGCATCAGTAAAGGTCCTCAGCATCTGTTTGAGGGTCCCGTTAAAGCACTCACAGAGGCCGTTAGTCTGTGGGTGGTAAGGTGAACTGAGCAGCGGCTTAATGCCGCACACCTTCCACAGCTGCTGGGTGAGCACAGCAGTAAACTGGGTTCCCTGGTTGGAGAGAATCTCCTTAGGGAACCCTACCCTAGTAAAAATATTAACCAGGGCATCAGCAACTGTCTCTGCCTCAATATTAGACAGCGCTACTGCCTCAGGGTAACGGGTGGCATAGCCCACCATGGTGAGAATGTATTTCTTCCCGGATGGACTAGCCCTGGCCAGGGGACCCACAGTGTCAATGGCTATGCGGGAAAAGGGCTCCCCAATGATAGACATAGACATAAGCCTAGCTTTTGGGTGGTCCCCCCTGCTTACATACCCGTTGACATGTGTCACAAGTACTACAATAGATCCTGGTTAAAATTGGGCCAAAATAATTTTTGGGTGATCCTATGGGCTGTGCGGCTGGACACTAGATGTCCAGCTAACGGCACATCATGCCAAATCCGCAGAATCTCCTGCTGGTATTTCGCAGGCACAACCAGCTGCCAATTCTGCAGAGGGGAAGCCCTTTTCTGGGAAGGTTTAGGGGTCCTATACAGCCTGTCCCCCACTCATGACGTTCCCCGTCTACCCCCTCTTCCCTAGCATCTGCCCTAGCCCTATATTTCTGGAGGGTCGGATCCTCCCGGGTTTCCCTCCCAAACGCCTCTGGGGTATCCCAGCCTAAGGGGGCTTGATCTAGGGTACAAGTCGGCGAGAGAGTCTTACCTGTGTCTCAGCAGCAGGCAGGCCTGTCTCGGAGGCACAGGTCTAGGCACGGGTAGTCACCATGTTACCATCAGCGGGGCCCATTGGAGCGTATGCAGACACAAGGAGGGCCAAATCATTTTCAAGGAGAACATCAGCTGGCAAATCCCTCATGACTCCCACATTCACATGTCTAGCGCCCACTCCCCAATCCAAATGCACCCAGGCAACAGGCAGGCGGAACACAGTGTTCCCTGCCACCCTCACCGCCACAGTGTCCCCCGGTGTGCTGGTTCTCTGACACCAAGTTCTTTTGAAGCAAGGTCATAGTAGCACCGGTATCTCGCAGACCACTGACCTCTTTCCTATTTACTTTAACGGTTTGTCGGTGCTGCTGTCTGTTGTCCCGGTGGGCTGCTTGAACGGGGTCTGCTTCGTGCAGGATGCCCCAACATTCCTCCTCCTCTATGCAGTTGGCAGCAGGCTGAGGGTTACGCTGGTTTCCGCTGGCGGGTCTCCTACGGGACTGTGCTTTGTTGGTGGTGTTTAACGGACAATATGGCCTTTTGTGTCCCAGCTGCTTACATCCAAAGCACCGGATGGATTGAGAGTAGTCCCAGGAATTAAACCGGGATTGCTAGTTATAGCTTGCAGCTGGAGATGGTGCTGCAGTGCGGTGTGCCGGGGGCTGGTAGGCATTAGTGGCCTGGGGTGTTGCTGGTCGGTACTCCACTCTGGCAGGGACTTTGGTTACAGCATGGTCCAGTTTGCAGGCATCGGTGTATTCATCTGCAAGGCGGGCAGCTTCAGGTATCGTGGAGGGTTTATGGTCCCGGACCCACTCTCTGACTCCTGTAGGTAATTTATCAAAGAGATGTTCCAACAGGAACATCTGCAGCACCTCTTCCCCGGATACAGCTTGGCACCCCGCCATCCATTTGGCATGCCCACTCAGTGTAGGGATCTCCAGCCAGCTTGTTTGTCTCTCAGAATCTCCGCCGGTATGCCTCTGGGGTAACAGCATACCTGGCTAAGAGGGCTTCTTTCACAGCCGGGTAATTTGTAATCTCCTCATCGGGAATGGCTCAGAAGGCTTTGCTTGCCCGGCCAGATAACTTCCCAGAGAGAATTGTGACCCACTCCTCTGTGGGTACCTGGTGTAGGGCACACTGTCTGTCGAAATTGGCCAGGTACCCATCGATCTCCCCCTCTGCTTCTACTAAGTTTTTAAACACAACAAAGTGTACCTTCTTTCTTCCATTATTATTAGGCATCTCCGCTGCTGCAGCGGCTCTTTGTTGAAGTGCCTGGTTTGCTATCACAGCTGCTTGGACCCGCTCAATGATGTCCGGTGTAGGGTTGGGGCCAAAGTGTGCCAGCCTTATCTTATTTCTTCAGGTGTCAGATCCATGATCCTGGGTACAAAAACCCTCTCGATTCCTTGCGCTGCATCCATTTCGAGCAGCTTCGCAATAATTTCTCTCTTTTTACAGTTGCTGGCTTGTCGACCTCGGTGTTCCAGTAAGTCCTTAAGAGTAGTACGCTTTAGTTTCTCATACAGTGTTTCCATCCGTCTGGGTTGTGTAGCTGACCTTCTGGGTTATGAGAACCATCCTGTCGCTTGCCACCAGTTATTACGATACACCCGGGTATAAGAGGGGTTAATACCGCTTAGGACGTTCCCTTTGCGAATGAAGCAGCAGCTAACGGTAGTTCCAATTAGCCGAACAGGAAACATACAAAATCCTTCACAAACCAAACAGCCGAACGAGTAAATCATATGAATCCAATACCCCCAAGTACGAGACCAAGCTCTGTTTTGAGGGTTAAGCAGAGATCTGGTTTATTGAGGGCTACCTGCCTGGTATTTATGCAGGTCTCCAACGTGGTGGACTCTCCCCTAGGGGACCAGATGGAAGACTGGGACAATATGGATACAGTAGCCAATCACAGTGGCACAAGCATAAACACTCCCCTTTGGTGTAGATAAACCCTCCTCTCTATCCTGGAGATAATTGGGAAGTAATCCAATTATCTCCATGGATAGGGGCTAAACTCCATTTTGTACATGAACATAAAAATACAATAAAATCAATAACTTTAAATTTCACAAACAGAATCCTCACATTCAACATATCCCCAGATAGCTGGGATCTGAGCGCACATTATTACCAAATGCTGTTCAGATCCTATGCATACAGTTCAATCGCCATGGAGCCAAAGTCTTTTTACATTGTCTTTCGGTATACGAACTGACTCCATGGGATGGCTATCTGGGTTGCGTCTATTCGTGCCGGAAAGTACCGAATGGACCGACATTCGTGTGCTGGATGGCAGAGAAGGGAGGTCGGCGGCTTTAGCGGTGTTCATGCAAAATAGTGTCCGTTTTCAGTTCCATAGTTTGGGCACAGAACACCGCTGGCCGTTCGGGACTTTAAAATGGCCGCTGCCACGTGGAAGCTGCAAAATCAAGACAGGAAGATAACGTGAGTTACGTTACTGCCCTTATACCAGCACCTTTGTCCCAATAGACTCCAGTGTATAAAATTCAGGAGAAGGAGTGGTTGAAAACTGAACCTACTGTAAAGGTAGCGGAAGTGACTACTTGGATTCATCATTCTAGGGTTAAACCAGCGGCAGATTCCTGGAAAGTTACCCCAGATCCTGAGAATCCTTGTAAGATCCGGTTGAGGCAAACTATCCTGTCCGTGAAGTTTGATTAAAGGTACAAGCCGATTTTAACAGTGGTTGAGAAAGATAACAGAGAGCAGCAAGTAGGTGTTTTGATGGCCATAATAAAGCCTGACCACATACCAACATTTCATAGCCAGAGTGACCTCTGTGAAGGAAAGAGAGGATCAGATGAACAACATTCCTTGCAGCTCTCACAAACGGGAAGCTGAGGTGCCGTCGCACGGTTGAAAATGTGGATGAAGACTTCCGTTATAATGTATTTCTTTGTGTTTTTTAGTGTTTTTATTATATATATGGAATGTAAAGGTGATGACATACAAGGCTTTAATAGTTGTATTAAGACTACAAAAACAGGTAACCAGATATCCCAAATTCTTATTTGGCACTCGCATTATGAATGTAAAGGATCTGTCTAGATGTAGATACTTAGACACTGATTATAATGTCTGTCAGCCAGTGTCAGGTGAATCCAAATGCTTTGATCCCCAATTCCAACCTCGTACAATCTGTCTGGTTCTTTGAAATACCAACTCTCAGGGGGCATTGATAAATAAAACTTTGTTAAGTACCACTTGTTTCTTAGGCATCCTACTATTCGATACATGCAAAGCAATTTCTGGTAGTGGAAAACCTTGGAACATATGTGGTAATTTTAAGTGGGAATGAACCTATGGGTGTAATGCTAAATATCTATGCCCTAGTAGAAGATCTACTGACCCTGATTGTCTAAATCGGGACTTCAATTTTTGCCCATATTGGTCATGTGTAGGTTGGGCGACCTGGGATAAACAGTAGACCAAGATCTGATAATTCAGAGGTTACCTACTACTCCTCATTGTGAATCAATAGAGTGTAATCCTGTACTCATGAATGCCCAAAACTCATCAGGTATTTCATTCCTGTTATGAGGAGATGTGTCGAAGATAAAGTTCCCCACACTGTTAGGAACCTGTTCATCAATCTGGCTGAGAGTATTGCAAGTAGTTTTAATATAACTAACTGTGGAGGTACAAATACGGGAGACCAATGGCCATGGGAAGCAAGAGAAGTATGGTACCCTGGTTCTGAGACAAATGAGCAACAGATGCCTTCCCACTCCAGTAATCAAGCAACCATACAGGAAAAAATTGGAATGGCAACTAAAAACATCCATAATAGGTCATATATGCTTAGCTAGGGGAGGCCCAATGTATAACACACCTGTAGGCGAATCGACTTGTCTAGGGCAGAAAGCATATAATGCGTGTACCCATAATACTACCTGGTGGTCAGCTTCAAATCTCTCAGAGCCTACCAATTAATTACACCAATTTCAGAGAGGTATGGTTTGATCTAATCGGCTACATCTAACTGGAGAGCCCCAGAAAATGTATACTGGATTTGTGGTAAGAAGGCATATTCAGAATTACCACAAGATTGGGCAGGGGCATGTGTGCTAGGTATGCTCAATTCATCCTTCTTCTTGTTACCAATTCAAAACAGGAGAGACCTTGGGAGTTAAGGTCTATGATGTAAATCATAGGAAGAAGCGAGAATCATTAAATATAGGTAATTGGGAAGATGATGAATGGCCACCCCAGTGAATTATTAATTACTATGGACCTGCTACCTGGGCTGAAGATGGTACTTATGGTTACTGAACCCCCATATACATGCTCAACCGCATCATAAGATTGCAGGTGATGGTTGAGATCATAACCAATGAGACAGCTGAAGCACTTAACCTCCTGGCAAAACAGAATACCTGTATGAGGTCAGCCATTTACCAAAATAGGCTGGCTTTTGACCATTTATTAGCAGTAGAAGGAGGTGTGCGCGGAAAGTTTAATCTTAGTAATTGCTGTCTGCATATAGATAATGAAGGGCAAGCTGTGGTTGACCTTACCAGCCACATGGTTAAATACACACGTACCTACTCTGAAATGGGTATAATCCAGGTAGTTGGTTTGGAAGCTGGTATGAACAGTTTGGAAGGATTTAAGCACTGGTAGGACTAGTGGTATTTATTATTATTGTATGCCTCTTACTACCCTGCTTGATTCCATTAATAATTCGGTCCATATTGAAAGCACTATAGAAAGGAAGACAGCAGCTCTCATAATGGCCATCTGGAGATATGAACTTCTAGCCCAAAGATAAATAATTTGTAATCAGCTCGATGAGTTTTGAGAATTCATAAAATTAAGCTATAATGCTCACATGGTCTCCCCTGTTTTGTAATTACCTGAGTGGTATTGGCAAAGTATGGTAAGTGATGCATCTGGAGTACTTTGTATCAGAAGCATCAAAGGGGGGAACGTGATGGGATTTCAGCTAGGCCCAAACTTTAGTAGGCCTAAAATCTCCATGTGGCATATACAAGTACAAGTATCTGTTGTATCTGTTAGTTAGTTACATGTAGCTAAGATACGGTCATCAATGTACTGAGCATGTGCAAGAACTGAAACCACATTCCATTCTCCTAAAAGGGCCATGCTGTCAGTCCATATAATGTGATCCTGTGTATCCTGTTTGTTGATTGGTGTAAGGGTACAGATGGGGGATGTTTAGCTTGTAAAAAGCCTCTACATCATGTGTTTAGGGCTCAGACATTTTGAACAGGAGTTCAGCTGAGACCCGATCTGTGAGAATAAAGACCTTTACTTCCTGAACTGATCTGTGTCCGGACTCTCTGTGCGTGGCTTCTTCAGCGTTACCCTGTAACAATAGATGTAGGTTTTACAGAACAGGTTATTGAAACTAAACCTTTGATTCATTATGACCATATTATTTTTGATTGTTTATTGCAATATGGGTCTTAAACAATTACATTAAATTTAAAAGGTTTGAATACTCCCTACAAACAGAGACTGACATAGGAATATTTAAGACAAAAATCCCAGTTCCTTTTTTGCAAAAAAACATATTTTGCCACACACAAAATGCTGAAATGGGTGGACAATTCATATCCAATTTTGTTACATTTTACTGCTTACTGAAAGGTACAATAATAGTGCATAAGGATTTGTCATTTACATTGCAAAAAAGGAATTTCTGAACTTAAGGGTAACTATTTAATTTTTGTTTGCAAAATTAATCATACTACATATATTTTAATGTCCATATACTCCCCTAATAAAACACAAAACAATTATACATTTTGTAAGATCTGTTCTACTTAAATTTTTCAATTTCTCAAATAGGAATCTATCTCCTGGTCCCCATGGTTGATTCTACAGCTTATACATTTTTCTAAACATTTCAGGTCCCACTAGAAATGTCCCCATCTGACAGAGGGGACCCAGGTATCCATTGATACCTAGAACTCCTTGAGTGGGCAGGGATTTAAACTGTTAAATCAAGATCCTGTAAGGGATTTGTTTTAATAATTATTAAATGGCTACACAAAATTATGAAAATGGTATGTCATCATGGAACTGAATGAGAATGGAATGAGAACCCATATCTGGTGCTGTAACTTCCAAGACCTCATAAAAATTGTACATTGGTAGAAAACAATCTTCTGGGACTCTAGTTACCTGCTCAAAGAGAAATACAGTAAATGTTATACAGTCATTTTTGACTTACATTGAATCTATATGGCTAAACATTACAGGCATTGAACAGTAAAAAGGCAGAGCTCTGCAGAAAATGCATGGTTTTAGCTTGGGTAATTGTGTTCAATTTATGTAGGCATAACTACCACATGCAATTACAATGTTTGAATTCTGCAGAAGTATTGGGAATCTGCACTCCAAAAAATGTCAACAGCCTGCCAAAGGCAGGTTATTTAACAACAAATCATCAACTAGTAAGCAAGAACGTTCTGTAGTCTTAGATACATAGAAACATAAAATTTGATGGCAGATAAGAAGCATTCGGCCCATCTAGTCTGCCCAATTTTCTAAATACCTTCATTAGTCCCTGGTCTTATCTTGTATCTAGTATTATTATTAGTATTATTATTATTATTATTATTATTATTATTATGTTATTATTTATATAGCACCAACAAATTCCACAGTGCTTTACAGCCTTATGCCTTATGCCTATGCCACGCATGCTTAAACTCCCTCACTGTGTTAACCTCTAACCTCAACCACTTTGAGCTGGATGGCAATACACCCACTAACCTCTCAGTAAAGTAATACTTCATGATATTAACTTTAAACCTTTGCCCCTTTAATTTAGGACTATGTCTTCTTGTTGTGGTAGATGTTCTTGTCCCTGTCTCCTCCCTGTCTCCTCCAAGCTATACATGTTAAGATCCTTTAACCTTTCCTGGTAAATTTTACCCTGCTATCCATGAACTAGTTTAATACCCCTACTCTAAATTCTTTTTCAAGTATCAATATTCTGGAGATATGGTCTGCAGTACTGCATAAAATACTTCAAGTAAGGTCTCACCACTGCTCTGTACAATGGCGTCAGCACTTCCCACTTTCTACTGCTAAGACCTCTCCCTATACAACCAAGTACTAGCATTGTTTGCCGTTTTATTATATTGTCTGCCTACCTTTAAGTCATCTGAAATAATTCCCTTTCCTCGGATGTTGAGGTTAGAACATTATTAAATATTCTATACTCTTCCCTGTGATTTTCACTCCTAAGATGCATTATCTTGCACTTATCCACATTAAATGTTAGTTGCCACAGCTCTGACCCTTTTTCGACTTTACCCAAATCACTTGCCATTTGGCTTATTCCTGCTGCAAATCTGTGTATCATCAGCAAAAAGACATACCTTACCATCAAGACCTCATGCAATATCACTAATATATAGAAGATAATGGGTCCAAATAAAGATCCCGGAGACACTCCACAGGTAACAAGACCTTGCTTTGAATATACTCCATTGACTACAACCCTCTATTGTCAGTCATTTAGCCACTCCCTAACTCCTTCAACAATATTGGAATCTTATGCTAGTGGGACACCACTAGAAATGTCCAATTATAAAACCCTCAAAGATTTAACATCAACAAAAAAATAGGAAAAAGGAAAAACTCCCCACCCAGTTGGAGATTTACTCATTAGTGTATAAAGAAGACACACATTGCTAGTTTAATGTTAGTAGCAGTCTGTAGAGTGCAAAGAAATGTGTAAAATGTCCTCCACCTATGTGAGAATGTATTGCTTGAAAATATTAGTACCCATTACATGAATATCATTGTGTAGGCTTTATTGATTCCAAGATCCATCAAAAGGACTTTATTGATGCCTTTGAAATAAAGGGATATTTCTAACATAAGGCAAAGTCAGTACCATTGCCTAGGTCACACTCAAACGAGATAGAAAATGGGTAAAATAGCTCACAAGAAGCTCACATAAATCACATAATTTTAACAAAAATAATAGCAATTAATTGGTTTGAGTCTATGAAAATGGGGCTCAAAATGTACGTAGTTATATAGGGACCTTTTTTTTTTATAAACCTAGAGCTCTGTAATATAAAGCAAGAACAATAAACACAGTCGATCTATATATCATATATACAAAAGGTCTAATTTCAGATAAAACTGCATGTTTCAGATAGACTTTTTTTATGTGTCTAACCTTGCGTATGTTATACAAAAACATTACAAAATACTGAAATATTGGGATATGTGCTTCAATACTTTATGCACGTTCAATATTTTCAAAAAAGGATAAATGAGTGATTAACATACATTAAAAAAATATTATGCAAATATAATTGTTTTTGGTATTCCTGAAAAACTATCTACACAAAAAGTGATTTGTCTTGGGTTTGTGAACTGTGAAAATCTCAAATAAGTCATATTATTTTTTTGTTAGAGTCTTATGCAACCATTAAGATATGTGAAATCTTATCACCATATATAATGAATTTGTTCAAGTGCATTCTACGGTATCAGAAATAAAATGGAGACCTGTTAAATTAAATATTTAATCATGTTTGCCAAAGTTATAGTGTGGATATAAGCCTGTATAGTCTGAACATCAATGACAACTGGATTATTCCCAATGAGCTGTGACATTAGCAAAAAACAAGGAGGACTCAAAGTCTCTAGTTGAATTGATATATGTACCGTATTGCAGCTTAAGAAGATGGCAGGAGTGAACTTTCCTTTTGTATCTGATTGATGATGATTGACAGTGTGGAATTGGGATAACAGAATAGAGACCTGGCAAAGGTTTGAAATGTCTCCTTAAAGCGGCACTGTCATGCCGAACTTACCTTTCCTCAATCTCTTCCTCTTCTCCCCCTCTCTCAGGATCTGTTATTCTTTTCTTCCTGTCTTCTTTAGTTTTCTTTAAAATCATAAGACAAAGTAGGGACTCTGTCTTATGGAGGATTCCTCCGCTTGACCAGCTCTGACCAGCGGAGGAGCAAAGTGTGCTTCATTTCCGCTGGTCAGAGCAATTTTCCCATGATCCCTAGCTTTCCTCCCTGTTCCCACAATGCTTCCTGTCAGTATTGCCGAAAGTCCTGTCACTTAGACAGAACGCCGGCAAAACTGCCGAATTGCATCCTAACAGAATGAGCACCGTTTCTCCATTGGTGTTAGGATGCAATTCGGTACTTTGTTCGGATCGGAATTTCATTCAAATGAATGAAACTCCGATCCTATTCATTGCTGTGGCTGCATCTTGCAGCCGCTTAGTAGATAACTCCCTAATTCCCACGGTATCAGGGAGCTATCTACTAAAAGGCTGAAAGACCTAAATTGGTCTTTCAGCCAAATTTACTAACACCAAGTAAAAATGACTTGGTATTAGTAAATAATATGCCCCTACTCGCTATACCGCGAGTAGGGGCATGTCTAGTAAGCAGTGAGCAAGTGAGAAATATTGCCCCCCACCCCTAAATGACGGGTGGGGGCCGTAAAGTAAAATAAGGGAGGGAGACCTATTGTTCCCCCCCCCCCCGGCCCCCAACCCTGAGTGGTGGGTGGGGGCCATAAAGATAATGAGGGGGGGGGGACCTACTGTCCTCCCCCCCGGCCCCCACCCCTGGGCGGCGGGTGGGGGCCATAATAGTAGTAGGGGGGGGGGCCTACTGTCCTCCCCCCCGGCCCCCACCCCTGGCCGGCGGGTGGGGGCCATAATAGTAATAAAGGGGGGGGGACCTACTGTCCTCCCCCCCGGCCCCCACCCCTGGGCGGCGGGTGGGGGCCATAATGGTAATAAGAGGGGGGGGACCTACTGTCCTCCCCCCCGGCCCCCACCCCTGGGCGGCGGGTGGGGACCATAATAATAATAAGGGGGGGGGGACCTACTGTCCTCCACCCCCCGGCCCCCACCCCTGGGCGGCGGGTGGGGGCCATAATAGTAATAGGGGGGGGACCTACTGTCCTCCCCCCCCCGGCCCCCACCCCTGGGCGGCGGGTGGGGGCCATAATAGTAATAAGGGGGGGACCTACTGTCCTCCAGCCCCCGGCCCCCACCCCTGGGCGGCGGGTGGGGGCCCTAATGGAAAAAAGGGGGGGGACCTACTGTCCTCCCCCCCGGCCCCCACCCCTGGGCGGCGGGTGGGGGCCATAATAGTAATAAGGGGGGGATCTACTGTCCTCCCCCCCCCGGCCCCCACCCCTGGGCGGCGGGTGGGGGCCATAACGATAATGGGGGGGGACCTACTGTCCTCCCCCCGCCCCCACCCCTGGGCGGCGGGTGGGGGCACTAAGTAAATTCCCCCCCCCATCAAGGTGACTAGGGGTGCCCAAGCCCCTAGTCACCCACCCCCCACCCAAATAAAAAATGCCCCTACCTACCCCCCTCACCCTAAAAAATAGTGAGGGGGGAATAAAATTGCTAACCTGTAAAGTAAAATTAAACTTACCATTCGACGTCTTCTTTTTTCTAAAATCTTCATTTTTCAGCCCCAAAAAAGGCCAAATAAAAAACCATCATAGCCGTCGAACTAAAAATAAAATAAAAAACCCGAGCGCAAAAAAAAAAAAACCTGACGAAAAAGAAAAAACCCGAGCGCACAAAAAATAATCCATCTTCACCCATGGAGGGCTCCGCGCAGACTGAGCTCCGCAGGGCGGGGCAAGGCTTATAAAGCCTTGCCCCGCCCTGCAATTAGCCTAAGAACACTCTGATTGGTGGGTTTAAGCCAATCACAGTGCTCTGTGTCATTTTACAAGCGTGGGAAAGTTCTTTGGAATTTTCCCACGCTTGTAAAATGACACAGAGCACTGTGATTGGATGGCTTGAAATCCATCCAATCACAGTGCTCTGTGTCATTTTACAAGCGTGGGAAAGTTCTTTGGAACTTTCCCACGCTTGTAAAATGACACAGAGCACTGTGATTGGATGGCTTGAAATCCATCCAATCACAGTGCTCTGTGTCATTTTACAAGCGTGGGAAAGTTCTTTGGAATTTTCCCACGCCTTGCCCCGCCCTGCTGCCCCTGGATTTCAAGCCATCCAATCACAGTGCTCTGTGTCATTTTACAAGCGTGGGAAAGTTCTTTGGAATTTTCCCACGCTTGTAAAATGACACAGAGCACTGTGATTGGATGGCTTGAAATCCATCCAATCACAGTGCTCTGTGTCATTTTACAAGCGTGGGAAAATTCCAAAGAACTTTCCCACGCTTGTAAAATGACAAAGAGCACTCTGATTGGCTTAAACCCACCAATCAGAGTGTTCTTAGGCTAATTGCAGGGCGGGGCAAGGCTTTATAAGCCTTGCCCCGCCCTGCGGAGCTCAGTCTGCGCGGAGCCCTCCATGGGTGAAGATGGATTATTTTTTTGTGCGCTCGGGTTTTTTCTTTTTAGTCGGGTTTTTTTTTTTTGCGCTCGGGTTTTTTATTTTATTTTTAGTTCGACGGCTATGATGGTTTTTATTTGGCCTTTTTTGGGGCTGAAAAATGAAGATTTTAGAAAAAAGAAGACGTCGAATGGTAAGTTTAATTTTACTTTACAGGTTAGCAATTTTATTCCCCCCTCACTATTTTTTAGGGTGAGGGGGGTAGGTAGGGGCATTTTTTATTTGGGTGGGGGGTGGGTGACTAGGGGCTTGGGCACCCCTAGTCACCTTGATGGGGGGGGGGGGGAATTTACTTAGTGCCCCCACCCGCCGCCCAGGGGTGGGGGCCGGGGGAGGACAGTAGGTCCCCCCCCATTATCGTTATGGCCCCCACCCGCCGCCCAGGGGTGGGGGCCGGGGGGGGAGGACAGTAGATCCCCCCCCTTATTACTATTATGGCCCCCACCCGCCGCCCAGGGGTGGGGGCCGGGGGGGAGGACAGTAGGCCCCCCCCCCTTTTTTCCATTAGGGCCCCCACCCGCCGCCCAGGGGTGGGGGCCGGGGGCTGGAGGACAGTAGGTCCCCCCCCCTTATTACTATTATGGCCCCCACCCGCCTCCCAGGGGTGGGGGCCGGGGGGGAGGACAGTAGTTCCCCCCCCCTTTTTTCCATTAGGGCCCCCACCCGCCGCCCAGGGGTGGGGGCCGGGGGCTGGAGGACAGTAGGTCCCCCCCTATTACTATTATGGCCCCCACCCGCCGCCCAGGGGTGGGTGCCGGGGGGGAGGACAGTAGGTCCCCCCCCCTTATTACTATTATGGCCCCCACCCGCCGCCCAGGGGTGGGGGCCGGGGGGGAGGACAGTAGGTCCCCCCCCCCCTTTTTTCCATTAGGGCCCCCACCCGCCGCCCAGGGGTGGGGGCCGGGGGCTGGAGGACAGTAGGTCCCCCCCCCCGTTATTACTATTATGGCCCCCACCCGCCGTCCAGGGGTGGGGGCCGGCGGGGGAGGACAGTAGGCCCCCCGTCCCCCCCTTATTACCCTTTTTTTTTACAGTGAGCAGCCACAGGCTGCTCACTGTTTAGTGGACATGCCCCTACTCGCGATATAGCGAGTAGGGGCATTGGGGAGATTTTAATCTCCCTTGTGCTATTATGGGGGTCATATTGACCCCCATAGAGTGAGGAGGGGACCTGGGGGGCTTATGAAGTGGTGGGGAGCACTGCTCCCTGCCGCTTCTATAGTTACATATTACAAGGAGGGAGCTGCACGCCGGTAGCTCCCTCCTTGTAATAAACCGAACAAACAAACGAACACTGATACACAGTGTTAGTTTGTTCGTCTGATTTTTTCTATTCATTCATTCGTCTGTCTGATGAATGAATGAATAGGTGAAATTCCCGTTCGCATGTCCAGATGTTTCACTGGGCATGTGCGGGAATCTCAGGGCTATCTAGTGTGGGCAGATGACGTGTCCCACAGGGACTTCACCTACCCACACAAAGATGGCGGCGCCCTGAATATAGATCGGGGCAGAAAATAAAGAATAAAAAATAGGTAATGTGGGGGGCATAGGGGCATTTGGGGATGACTAGGGGGTCGATTGGATGTAGTTGAGGCGGGAGGGGGGTTAAAAAAAAAAAACGGAATTCGGCATGACAGTGCCTCTTTAATAGGACAGAATACATATATTAATTTACTGTATCAAGTATAATTTATTGAGAATGTTGTGCTTAATCCTAATGAGAAGAAAGCTCTTGAAATGCTGCATTTGTATTTACCAGGTCACAGAGATGCATATGATGGTTTATACTATAACTAAAAAGTCACGTTTGTAAAATTGATCTAACAGGTTTGGTAGGCATAATGGATTAGAAATGTTAATCAGTTACTCTGTGGTTTGGTTTGGTGTACTGAAAAGAAAATTCCTGTTTGGCAACAACCAACTAACAGACTTCCATCATCCCCTACACAGTGGTGATATCACCACACACAATGCGTTTTGACCCCTAGTCTTGGTCAAGAGTAAAAAGTATCCTCCCCCTCACCACAATCTTATAAAGGCTCAACCTGTTTAGCTATTGAATAAGCTAATCTGGAGGCCAGGTTATTTGTGGGCTGTGTTGTGTCTAATCATCAAATTCATGAAAACCAATATTAAAAAAGTAATAATCAATAAGGTTTAAAACTATATTGACAGACACATAACCCAGTTCGGGATGAGTATCTTGAACTATAGGAAAGAGAAATCACACAGAGACCAAGTTGAATATAAGAATTCACACCTTGCTTTATTCTCTCATTTAAGTTACTGCACGCATTCACTTCAAACAGCTTAGTATCTAGATATATCAGCTTAAGTATACATCACCATTAGAGGGGTTTAGTTGTCTCTCCGCTGCACAGGATTGGGGGAACTCAGGCAGTCAGACTTGGAGGGACCCTCTCTTCTGGGAAAAGCAGAGACCAGCAACATGCGTCCGTATTACAGGTGGGTAGTTCTCCAAACCTAGTGCCAAGTTTCTCCGTCTTTTATAAGTTTTCTTATCAGTGCGGCCCAGCATTCATATATCATGCGCATTAAGTCATCTTTATGGTTGATCAGGCCAGTCATGACCACCCAAGACCCATGCCAGACACATGTGGTACCTTTTTCTATAAAACTATGTCCCTATACTCTTATTTTTCTAAACGTTGCTGGCACCAAATCCCACTTTGGATATTGGCCAGACATTTTAAAGAACATTTATGCTGTGTCATCTTGTTTTTCTTTTGAATTTCTTAGTGCAACACAGTTTAAGACAAGTGCCATCTTAGCTATCTATAATAGTTTAATTTGCTCAATAGTGATCAATCAATCATGCTTAATAAAAATGTAATATTATTATCACACTTAGTGATAGGATCTGCAAATCGGGAAGTCCAAGGTTACCAAGCGGGAACATCCCCTTCAGAACACCAAACTCAAACAAGGATGTAATCACACCTGTATTTTACTATTATGTAAGATGCTAATAATTTTTAATAATTGTTTGTATTGTATTGCTAATGTTATGTCCTGTGTGCACATTTAACAATCTTTAATCGTTTGCTCATTTTAAAGCTAAATTTATAGAGTTACTATGATGGATCAGAAGCATGCATTTTGCTGGTGATTAGGAGTACATTTCACCATTATTTTACCAGTGGCATACTAAACTACACATTATATATTGTTTTTCACATAATGTAGACCTTTTGGATGATCTCTATATTCACTAAGCATCAACTTCTTATATAGATGTTCCATTTAATATAAATAGTATTTGTGTGTGAGGATGTATGCTTCTGTTGTATTATTACTAATGATGTTAGGTTGGCTTACCTGGATCAACAGCCCCAGTTGTCCCTATGTTAATCCAGACATGGTGGCCAGTATGTCTGAGGCTTCTGTTTAAAGTATGATAGCAATGCAACTTTTTGGCACGTGTCTTGAAACACTGAGTTTTAATGGAAATAAATGATGGACCACTTCAGAACAGAATAATCTGAGTTTTAATTTCTGTTTATAAGTTTATTGTTTACTATTAAATATTAAATAAGTATTTTTAGCAACTGCAAACTAAAACATCACTCATATTAAAAAAGAAAAAAAACTACATTTGTGCAATAATTAACTTTAAAAGACAATCAATTGAGGTTTTCAAATTGATTAACAAAGGGATCATAATTTCACTATCAACTTGCCATGTTAAACGGCTTTTAAATACTTTGGAATAATACTTCCTCAAGTGTGAGTGTTAAACCTTGGTTCAAAGAACTAATGAGGAAATATTTACTTATGTATTCAGCACAGAATGGAAGAGGTTTTTCTTTCTCTCTCTCTCTCTCTCTCTCTCTCTCTCTCTCTCTCTCTCTCTTTTTTTTTTTGCATAATGTCTGCTTTGAAGTTAGGCAGTCCAAGAAATGTGATTGATCTCATCTAAGTTCATAACTTTTTCAAAGTACTGGTGAAATCATTAAATTTTAATTAACCCTTTGAGCTCCTTCTATGATGCAAAGATGAGCAGACATCAAAGATGTGTGTTAGGGAAGATTCTGTATCTTTCAAGCTTGCCAGTCTTTATTAAAGGAAGATTAGTTGCAAAATATTTCAATTTCTTAGTTTAAATTCAGTCTATACCCAGATCTTTTGTTCAATGACATTCTGTATCATTTGACTTTCTGAGTTAGTGTAAACATATTATGTTTTAATATTATTTGATGTTTCTCATTTCGAACACATAACGTCATAGAGTACAATGGTCAGTGCGATTTCATAAGGATTATTCATCCTGCCTTATAATACTACAGAGTAATTTTATAAGATTATTGTTTAGTCTGAAAAGTTGTTAATTAATGTTCAAATACCTAAATGCTAAAATATATCTGCAGTAAATATCTACTGAGAAAATGCCCCATTACAAAACCAAATGTTGACAAACTTTTAATTACTACTTACACTACTCAGTAGCAGAGGCGGCTCTCTAATTAGGCTATTTAGGCAACCACTTAGGGCCTTACGCTGGCTGGGGCCTCACAGACGTCTAAATCGCCTTAAGGCGATTGGGTCCTTGGTCCTCTGTATGCCGCCAGGTGCATCTCCAATCTGCATGAGAGTGAGCCCAGCCTTCAGCCTCCAATCTGCAGGTCCACTGGGTATAAGCTGCAGACTGTGAAGTATCTTGCAACCTCCAGCCAATTAGAGTGTTGCCACGGGTTACCCAGCAACACTCTGAGACTCCTATCATGTGATCTGCAGCTCTGCACCTGGTGCAACTGCAGACTTGATAGGGAGCCCACCGGACCACCAGGGAGCAAGGACACTTGACCACAAGGGCAAAAATTTATTTCTCTCCACACCTAGTCACCCCCTCCCTCCCATTCTCTGTTACCCCCTCACTCTACCCACGTTTGCCCCCTCCCCCACTCTGCCCCCTGTCACCCCCTCTTTCCCTCACTCTGCACCCATTCACCCCCTCACTCTGCCCCCTGTCACCATCTCCCTCACACACTCCTTCCCTCACTCTGCCACCTTTCACCCCTCCTTCCCTCAGCCTCCCACACTCTGTTACCCCCTCCCCCTGTCACCCCTACTCTGCCACCTGTCACCACCTCCCTCTCACACTGTCACCCCCTCATCCTGCCCATCACCCCTCCTCTACTCTGCCACCTGCCACCATCTAACTTCCCCACCTGTCACCCCCTCCTTCCCTCACTCTGCCCCTGTCACCTCCTCACTATGTCCCATTTCACCCCCTTCCACACTCTACCACATATCACTTTGCTACCTCTCCCTCCCTCACTCTCTCACCCCCTCCCTCACCCCCTCACCGGTCACCTCTTTCCTCCAACACCATGCCCCCTGTTTCCCCTCCCTACTTTGCAACCTGCCACTACCTAACTCTGCCACCTGTCAACCCCTCCCTTACTCTGCCACCTGTCTCCCATCGTTCCCTCACTCTGCCTCCCCTCCTTCACTCACCCTCCCACACTATGTCACACCTACCCCCTGTTACCCCTCCCCTACTCTGCCACCTTCTAACTCTGCCACCTGTAAACCCCTCCCTCACTCTGCCCTCTGTCACCCCCCTTTCTCCCACTCTTTGTCACCCCCTCACCCTGCCCCTGTCTCCCCTCCCCTACTCTGTCACCTGCCACCACCTAACTGTCACCAGTCAACCTCTCCCTCACTCTGCCACCTGTCACCCCTCCCTCCCACGCTATGCCACCTTTCACCCCCTCACTCTGCTACATGTCACCCATCTTTCCCTCACTCTGCCCCCTCCCACCCTGTTATCCCCTCCCACACTCAGCCAACCATAACCCCCTCCCTCACTCTACCACCCCATTCGTCCCTCTCTCATCCCCTCACTTTGCCACCTGTCACCCCTTTCCTCCCTCACTCTGCCACCTGTCACCCCATCACTCTGTCACATTTTCTTTCACTGTCACACTCACTACTCCTCTTCCTGTAACACTCCCTCCACCAACCATGCCACACTCACCCCCAACCCTGCCACACTCACACAGTTGCATTAACACTTCTAATCCTGTCACACTCACCTCCTCACTCTGCCACACTCAGCCTGTCAATTAACCTGCTAATCTTGTCACATTCACCTTCCCTTGCCCTATCACACTCACTCCTCCAACAATGCCACATTCACACTGTCACATTAGCAATTTAATCCTGTCACACTTACCTTCCCTCACACTGAAACACTCCCTCTCCCAACCATGTCAAATTTGCCCTCCCTCTTTCTGTCACACTCACCCCCAACCCTGTCTCATTCACCCGCTCACCCTGTTACACCCACCTGTCACAGTCACCTCTGAAGACAATCATAACACACACAAAGTCATAAAACATAGCTTCACCAAAAAACAAAGTGCAATATGAGGGTGGTATGGTATGGGTAATGCACAGATAAAGTTGCAAGCAACATATATATTATATGCACACATACATATGCAATACATGGGAAAACACATATATGATAATATACATGTATAGGATTATAGAATATGTGGGGAAAATGTCTATGATATTGTTTTCTTATCTGTAACTTTATTATTTGGTAAATGATTTTTTAAAAGCCCAACCAAAGTTTAATTTTTTGTTTTTCAATAACCCTTTTACACTGACACTTATGTATACACAACTGCCAGGCTATACTACCATACCCTGCAATCGATTAAAATGTGTTTATTGCAAATTATGTGATAACTACAGTCAGAGAGCTCACAATGCAGTAACATAGGGAGCAGTGGCAATGCAAGCCTCTGAAGATGAATTACAGAGACTACCTCTCTGTATCGAACGCTGAAACCCCGCCATTCAACATAACTTCAGCTTCAGCTAATTTTTGAGGTTTCGCCTAAGGCCTCGCAAAGTCTAGATCCACCCACACTCAGTAGTATATGTACAAATATAATATCATCATGTAACTTCTTAATAACTCAATTATCTGAAATGCAATAACCCTTGTGAAATACAATGTATGCCATCACCTATGGCATGTATTAGTAGAATAGTCAATGCAGATAATAGTAAGGTGACAAGAGAATAACCAAATGTGCATTCTTAATGACTTATTTTGTCTCAATGAAAACATATCATTTTATATTATTAATTTTAATGAAGCTCTTATGAGTGAGCACCCTTTGTAGCACAAAACACACTAAGTTTTTTCGGTAAACTGACCACCTGCCTCTTTTGTTCATGTGACTTTCTTGTATATAGACTTTCACTCGGGTCAAAATAAAGATAAATATATATATATATTTATTTTTTATTCTAATTTATTTATTTTTTTTTACCAAATTAATTGTTGCTATTTGAATTTTGGAGTTAGCTCTAATGCAAATCTTACACATGTGGATACAAAGTATTTATTGCTCAGCAATAACACTAAGCACTGGAAGCACCCATATTTACGGTAAGAATTTACAAAAATTGTTAAATTTCCTCTACCAACCTTTTTAATTGGTTTGATATCCATTTTAAATCCTAGAAAAATATTTTAAAATAATTTCAGTCCAATATAGAGATTGCTTACCGTATCATCCGTAAATATCTGCTGTAGGTTTTGATTATCAAGAGCTTAGAGGTCAGCAACTTTTTTGTGGATTACTCTATATCAATCTCAAGTAATCCACACCTCTAGGTGGCTAGGGCTTCTTAATCCCTTAGTTATGTCCCAAAATCAGTCCCAACCAACCCCCTCATATCAATAACAGTGAGGGGTGGATATAAATAAACTAAAAATATAAACCTGTAAAAAAAAAAAAACACTTAATTTGTAACATTTGAAGTCTTGATTGAAAATCTTCATATTTCAGTTTTCTTTCTTTGAAAAAAAATGGGCAAACGAAAATTCTAACATCCCATTGCTACTTTTAAAAATAAGGAAAAAGAGTTTTGAGGTGGAAAAGGCTATTTAGAGCCCTTATGGCTTTGAATACCAAAATCAAATATAAACATTTTTATGTTCATGTAATTTGCAGTATGAAACCTATTTCATAAAGCCTCACTCACCCTCATTTATGTTCTAGCTAAGATTGCCAGCCTGTAGACAAACACATTTCTCTGCCAAAGGCCACTAGTCACTGATATAAAGAATGTAATGTTGCTAAACTATAAGCCCACCCTCTTCTTTCAAACAATACAGGGTGTTTCACTGGATGATATCATTTTTACATTCAGAGAGGAGGGAGGAGTAAATTGACTGCTATTTCGATGTGAGCATTACATTAGCAGTGCAGATATTGATATTGATATTGATTTTAGTACCTTTATTTTAGAAAAAAACTAAATGTAACTGTATTTACTGGCTGTAGGCATTAGACTTAAATGCAGACATACTTTTTACATTTTGTTGACATGTTTAGTAAGCAGCATTGATAGCAATGCCTTCAAGGTCCTTAGAAACATCTGTAACAAGATATTTGACCATTTTTATTTATATATCTTTGTCACACCTACTGAATGTGAGAAATATTGCATTTTCGCTTTTAAATCACGTGTGATATATTGCAATATAAACAACACTGTGCAGTATCTAAAGCTTTTCATTTCCCAAATACTTTTATAGACGAAGAGCGAATGAGAGATTAATATTGGGTATATTTACATTTTTTTTTTTTTTTTTTTTTTAGTTTGTCTGCAAAGTAATCTATGCACATTCATGTCACTGGAATTATATCTCCATAAAACCAGGCTTAATGTCAATTTCAATAATTCAAAAAAAGTAATCCCAAGATCAAAAAAATTACAATATGTTGGGATATTCAATAACATCACACAATTTGCAACAGTAGTGATGAGAGCAGGCTACATGTAGCCTTAACTTTTTATGATCAATATTAAGATTTGTTTTGTCCTAGTTCTTAACACGCTATTTGGTAGTTTATAGAATACATATGCTCAAATTTCAAAGAAACCAACATATTAAGTTTATTGGGACACAAAGCATGTTGAGCCTATATGCTGCTAGGGATCAGTTTCATGCACTGACAGAAATTCTTTAGAATTGACATGCACCCCATAGACCTGGACAACTTTTTAAGAACATTTCGAAGAAAAAAAAAGGATTACTGATTTTAAAAAGATTTGGAATATGTTAGAGAGGCTCCCTTTTGAAGTCTAATACTTTCTATTTAATTGTAGTAAACCATGTACCCTTTGTGAGTTATACTTTGATATTGAAATTTCCTGTGTTTCAATTTTAATCTGCACTTTTAAAATTTACCACCAAAAGTATAACATTGTTGTGTTTACTATATTCTTGCTACTAATAAAAATGACAGTGCATGAGCATAAATGATATATAGTGGAATAATATAGAACAAAAAAAAATTAAATAAAACTGTCCAAAATTATTTTGCCAATTTTAGGATTAAGATATGAAGACATACTAAACATACATTTGAATAAATCAACCAAGTACATGCAGATAATATTATTTTCCTTTCCTTATTTACTGAGATTACAAAACAGCTGGAGACAAGGATTAACTGCATCTTATTTTTTTCCCCATTATTTGAAAAAAAAAAAAAATCAAGTCTGTAAAACGTATGACATTTATGTCTGCTATTTTTGTTCCTAAAGGAAATGCTATTATAAAATATGCTTCTATCCAAAACTCAAATTGTAAATCTCATTTTAGCTTGTTATATTGATTCAAATTGTGAGCTGTTTACCAATTAAAATATTGGTGAAAGATGAAAAATTAACTGCAATGTATCAAAGATCTGAGTGTATGTAGTGTGTCTGTAGTATGCATATAGCATGTATATGAGTGCCAAAATGACAAGGCAATATACATAATAAAAAAAAACAGGCTTTAGAGAATGGCCCAGAGACTGGACCTTAAATTGGATTTGACTTAATACACTGAACAAAATTATAAACGCAACACTTTTGCTTTTGGCCCCATTTTTCATGAGCTGAACTCAAAGATCTAAGACTTTTTCTATGTACACAAAAGGCCTATTTCTCTCAAATATTGTTCACAAATCTGTCTAAATCTGTGTTAGTGAGCACTTCTCCCTTGCCAAGATAATCCATTCACCTCACAGGTGTGGCATATCAAGATGCTGATTAGACAGCATAATTATTGCAACAATAAAAAGCCACTCTAAAATGTGTAGTTTTATCACACAGCATAATGCTACAGATGTCGCAAGTTTTGAGGAGTGTGCAATTGGCATGCTGACTGCAGGAATATCCACCAGAGCTATTGCCCATGAATTAAATGTTCATTTCTCTACCACAAGCCGTCTCCAAAGGCGTTTCAGAGAATTTGGCAGTACATCCAACCAACCTCACAACCGCAGACCACGTGAAAACACACCAGTCCTGGAAGCTGAAATAATCACAGTTCTTGCATGGTCAGCATACTCACCGGACATGTCACCCATTGAGCATGTTTTGGATGCTCTGGATCGGCGTATATGACAGCATGTTCCAGGTCCTGCTAATATCCAGCAACTTCACACAGCCATTGAAGAGGAGTGGTCCAACATTACACGGGCCACATCCAACAACCTGATCAATTTTATGAGAAGGATATGTGTTGCACTGTGTGAGGCAAATGGTGGTCACTCCAGATACTGACTGGTTTTCAGACCCTCTCCCGGATCCCCCTAATACAGTAAAACTGAACATTTTAGCGTGGCCTTTCATTTTGGCCAGCATAAGGCACACCTTTGCAATAATCATGTTGTCTAATCTCCATCTTGAAATGACACATCTGTGAGGTGGATGGATTATCTCAGCAAAGGAGAAGTGCTCACTAACACAGATTTAGACAGATTTGTGAACAATATTTGAGAGACATAGGTTCTTTGTGTACATAGAAAAAGTCTTAGATCTTTGAGTTCAGCTCATGAAAAATGGGGGCAAAAACAAAAGTGTTACGTTTATAATTTTGTTCAGTGTATGTCAGGCTACCACATAAGTAGTAACTGGTAGCCTGACATACACTTAACAAAATTATAAATGCAACACTTTTGCTTTTGGCCCCATTTTTCATGAGCTGAACTCAAAGATCTAAGACTTTTTCTATGTACACAAAAGGCCTATTTCTCTCAAATATTGTTCACAAATCTGTCTAAATCTGTGTTAGTGAGCACTTCTCCCTTGCCAAGATAATCCATCCACCTCACAGGTGTGGCATATCAAGATGCTGATTAGACAGCATAATTATTGCACAAGTGTGCCTTAGGCTGGCAACAATAAAAAGTCACTCTAAAATGTGCAGTTTTATCAAACAGCATAATGCTACAGATGTCACAAGTTTTGAGGAGTGTGCAATTGGCATGCTGACTGCAGGAATGTCCACCAGAGCTATTGCCCATGAATTAAATGTTCATTTCTCTACCACAAGCCGTCTCCAAAGGCGTTTCAGAGAATTTGGCAGTACATCCAACCAACCTCACAACCGCAGACCACGTGAAACCACACCAGTCCAGGACCTCCACATCCAGCATCTTCACCTCCAAGATCATCTGAGACCAACCACCCGGACAGCTGCTGCAACAATCGGTTTGCATAACCAAAGAATTTCTGCACAAACTGTCGGAAACAGTCTCAGGGAAGCTCATCTGCATGAGATACTGTGATGAGATCCTGAGGCGCATTGTTGTACCATTCATCCACGACCATCATCTCATGTTGTAGCATGATAATGCACGGCCCCATGTTGCAAGGATCTGTACACAATTCCTGGAAGCTGAAAATATCACAGTTCTTGCATGGTCAGCATACTCACTGGACATGTCACCCATTGAGCATGTTTTGGATGCTCTGGATCGGCGTATATAACAGCATGTTCCAGGTCCTGCTAATATCCAGCAACTTCACACAGCCATTGAAGAGGAGTGGTCCAACATTACACAGGCCACATCCAACAACCTGATCAATTTCATGAGAAGGATATGTGTTGCACTGTGTGAGGCAAATGGTGGTCACTCCAGATACTGACTGGTTTTCAGACCCTCTCCCGGATCCCCCTAATACAGTAAAACTGCACATTTTAGAGTGACCTTTCATTGTGACCAGCATAAGGCACACCTTTGCAATAATCATGTTGTCTAATCTCCATCTTGAAATGACACATCTGTGAGGTGGATGGATTATCTCAGCAAAGGAGAAGTGCTCACTAACACAGATTTAGACAGATTTGTGAACAATATTTGAGAGAAATAGGTTCTTTGTGTACATAGAAAAAGTCTTAGATCTTTGAGTTCAGCTCATGAAAAATGGGGGCAAAAACAAAAGTGTTACGTTTATAATTTTGTTCAGTGTATGTCAGGCTACCAGTTACTAATTATGTACTTTTTACATTAATTTTTACATTTACTATTATAGCATGATATGTTCTGCTTCGATAATGTAGTAAGATAATGTATCTTGCCCTTTTAAAAGAGTTAAAATATAGTTCAAATATATTTGGAAGGAATATGCTAAGCACCGTGAATATTACAGCACATTTTAGCAATTAGGGTGCAAAGAGTATTTGGGCAAAGTTCGACTTTAAATAGCAATGACCAAGAGGACTGGGTTAACATCTCCCTCCTCCCCCCAAAGTTATCATTCTTCTATATATAGGGTTGAATTGGAAGAGCCTTGTTATTTGTCAAATACTAATTTTGAATGTAGCAACCAGAAACTCCTTGTACCATAACTGCTACAGTCGCTGTAGCTCTAGTGGTTCTCATAAATGTAGTGTCCCTTTAATGTAGAAGTTACTTATAAGTGTGTTAAAAACAGAATTATACACAGACTATTGATCTATGTACAAAAAAATATATATATATATATATATTTGCATTCAGAATTGTGGGATAAACACAATATCAGCAACTCAACATAACAAAAGTGGTTTATTATGTTATACAAAGATAGTTTCAAAAAGGAACATTTTGGAATAGCCCAAGGTTCATCAGTAAAACTGGAAAAGGAATATAACACATGGAACAGCTTCAACAACAATGTCAAAATTTGCCACACGTGGGCAAACTGTTTTGTCATATGCAAACTAGACAAGCAGTTACTTAAAGGACCACTATAGGCACCCAGACCACTTCAGCTCAATGAAGTGGTCTGGGTGCCAGGTCCATCTAGGATTAACCCTGCCTGCTGTAAGGATTAACCCTGCCTGCAGTTTTTCAAAGAAACTGCTATGTTTACATATGGGTTAATCCACCCTCTAGTGGCTCTCTCCTCGACAGCCGCTAGAGGCGCTTCTGCGCTTCTCACTGCGCATTTAGCCGATGATGTCGGAAGGAGGAGAGTCCCCAGCGCTGAGGGAGACCGGCGCTGGAGAAAGGTGAGTGTTTAACCCCGTTCCTCCACCTTCAGCCTGACGGGAGTGGGACCCTGAGGGACCCTGTTTTCCTGGCACTATAGTGGTCCTTTAACCCCTTAAGGACACATGACATGTGTGGCATGTCATGATTCCCTTTTTTTTCTAGAAGTTTGGTCCTTAAGGGGTTAAGAAGCTAGGAGTAATGTCAGCCAAAGGAATGCAATTTTAAGACTCTTATTTTAGTACAGGGTACTGAAGCATTATAAAGAATATTTTCAGAAGATGCAGATCCTTTTACAATGTTCAAGGCGTGTAAGGCCAGAACTTTTTTTCAGCTAAGCTTGTACTAGGAAGAGGGCATGACATATGGGAATAAACAGAATTCTGTATTATTTCCCCACTGTCTCATAAATGCTACAGCTTTGATCTTTTGATTTGCTCTGTCATCCTAGGCCATTGCCTTTGCAGCCCACCAGACATGTGCCTAATTGACCAGTCTATGTCTGCAAAATAAAATTTAATCATGGCCATTTGGAAATGTGTTCTAAAGTAAAAAACTGAATAAATAACTGTACGTAAAGTATAAAACTTCTGAGGGTTTATAGATCTTCAGATTTTGTCATATATGGTATGGTATCTATTGAAGTGGAGCTAAATTCCCAGATTTTACTAGTAACATGACGTAAAGTCATGATTTTATTAAAGACACGGAGGCGAGTATTATGCATAACTCTTTCTTTATTTCCTCAGCAGCAAAGATAGAGGAATATAAATATTGTCAAAAAATGAAAGAAAAACTGTATAGGCATAACGGGTAGCCGATCACATGGTAGAGGAAGTGGCTATATAAGTCCTGTGTCTCCCACAATCCCCCTCTTTCTTGCGAAAACCGAAGACCAGGTAAGAAGAACGATGTCCTACTTGATCAGCACAGGAAACAGGAACAATGCGACAACATCAAGCTAAAAAAGACAGAGAAATATGGTAATTTCCAGACTCAAAACTGTAGACTTACCAAACAACATTGTAAGGAGTCACAAACAATAAACTGGATTCTGAAATATAAAAGATAAATAATTAGTAAACATAATAAGACGTACCAAACCATCCAATCATATAAATAAACATATATAATCAATACATACCTAATTGAACAGTAAAAACCCGTAGAGTCTCAAGCATCTCGTATCCCCATTCCACACCGGGAGGGCGGGAGGGAATAATACTCGCCTCCGTGTCTTTAATAAAATCATGACTTTACGTCATGTTACTAGTAAAATCTGGGAATTTTATTAAAGACACGGAGGCTCATATTATGCAAGTTCAAAGCTGTGCAACTACTCGAGATGCGATGTGTTCAATAGGTCTGAAATAGAAGTCTCTAAAAGTCGATTCTCTGGACCAATCTGCCGCCCGCATGATATCCTCCAGACGACACCCGACTGAGGAGGCTTTAGAAGCCATCGCTCCTCGTACAGAATGGGGCGTAAACACAGAGGTGTCTATACCCGCAGAGGATAACAGTTCACGTATCCAACGTGCCAGTGTAGGTGTAGAAACCGGTCGATGAGGCGACTTGAAAGATATGAACAAATCGTGTAGATCGGCAGAGCGAAGGGAACTCGTGACATCCAGATAAACTCTGAGGCAGTCCACCGGACAGAGCGCCGGACAGCCAGAAAACCTAGGATACGAAAAAGACTTGGATGCAGATTTAGTCCTCCTGGATATATCAAAAGTAACACCCTCTGGGGTGAATGCAACGGCGTCCCAATCCATGGCCCTGACGTCAGAGACCCTCTTGCAAGAGATCAAACAGAGTAACATTACCAACTTGGATGACAGTCGTTTCAAAGTCAGCTCCTGATTAGGGTACCATGAGGAGAGGAACTGCAACATCATGTTAACGTCCCAAAAGGCAGAGAAGCGAGGCTGAGGAGGACGAGCAAGGCGGATACCCTTGAGAAGACGACATACAAAAGGATGTCTGCCGACAGGGGAACCATCCAAACCCCTGTGTCCGGCCGAGATAGCCGAGCGGGAGAGGTTAATCGTGCGGTACGCCTTGCCTGAGTCAAACAGGGACGTGAGGAATTCCAGGATCAAAGGTAGAGGGGCAGATACGGGATCCACTGCCCGTTCCATGCACCAACCAGACCACGATCTCCATGAAGTTCGATAGGCAGTTCGTGTGCCTGGGGCCCAGGCGTTATCGAGGAGTAGGAGAGTTGTCTGCGGAACGTCTGGGACAATCCAAGGTCCCCTGAAAAGAACCACGCTATCAGGGGTAGCTGGTGTTGTAATACTAGCCCGTGTGGGTTCCCATCCGGGTCTAGAAGGAGGTCCTGGAAGATTGGAATCAACCGAGGATAATCGATCGACAACTCCATCAAGAAGGGAAACCATGGTCGAGATCTCCAAAGCGGGGTGATTAGCGCTACACGACAGTCGTGGCGAACCAGTTTCGAGATCGTGCGCGCTATCATGTTGAATGGAGGAAATGCGTATAGCAGACCCCGCGCCATTCTTGAAGGAAGGCATCGGTCGCCACCGCTGCTGGATCCGGTCTCCAACTGAAGAACTTCGGTAGTTGAGTGTTCAGTCGAGATGCGAACAGATCCATCTGGAACTTTCCCCACAACATGTCCAGGCTCTGGAACACCGAAGTGTGTAGACGCCAATCTCCAGAGTCTCTTAAGTGTCTGGAATTCCAATCCGCTCCCGAATTGTCTAGTCCCGGAATGTGTTCCGCTGTTACCGAAACATTGTTGAAGAGGCAGAATTGCCAGAAATCTTTCGCCAGAATTGCCAACATCTTGGACTTCGTACCCCCCAGGTGGTTTATGTAGCGGACCGCTGATACGTTGTCCATCTTGAGGAGAACGCAGCAATTCGCCCGTCCTGGGGTAAGGCTGCGGATCGCGAAAGCCCCAGCTAGGAGTTCCAGGCAGTTGATGTGCAACGATTTCTCCACGTCGGACCATCTGCCTCCTGTGGAAACGTCGCCACAACGAGCACCCCAGCCGTGCAAGCCGGCATCGGATTCGATCACTACGTCCGGGATGGAGCCGAAGATGGCTCTCCCATGTGCTAACCACCACACCAACTCGTCTCTGGACTCTGCGTCCAAGCGTATCCGAGACTCGTAGGAGTGACCTGACCGAAGGTGTGACCCTTTGAGTCGTTGGAGGGCCCGGTAGTGTAGTGGGCCCGGGAAGATCGCCTGAATAGAGGCCGCGAGAAGGCCAATTATTCTCGCCAGCTGTCTGATGGATAAGTCTGCGACACGCAGAGCTCTTCGAATCTCCTTCTGAATGGCCTTCACCTTGGAACTCGGTAGAAACAGGAACTGTTGGACGGAGTCCACTCTGAACCCCAGGAACTCTATGGACTGGGCGGGATCCAGGACCGATTTGTCCCAGTTGATCAGAAAACCCAACTTCTGTAGCAGGGCGGTAGTCCATTCCAGGTGTAGAAGGAGATCCTCCTTCGATTGGGACAAAATCAGAATGTCGTCCAGGTAAACAATGAGGCGAACCCCTCGGGTACGGAGGAACGCCACCAAAGGCTTCATAAGCTTGGTGAAGCACCAGGGAGCCGAAGAGAGACCGAAAGGCAGGCAGGTGAAGCGCCAACGCCGCCCGTGCCATGTGAAATGGAGATAATCTCTGAATTCCAGAGCAATGGGGACCGTGAAGTAAGCGTCCTTCAGGTCTAGTTTGGCCAGCCAGTCCGACTGGTGCAGAAGGTCCCTGAGGCAGTGTATACCTTCCATCTGGAAGTGTTGGTAACGTAGGAAGGCGTTGAGGGGACGAAGATTTATTACAGGGCGAACTCCGCCTCCTTTCTTGGGCACCAGGAACAGATTGCTCGTAAAGCCCTTGGCGGCGAATGGCAGTTCCTCTATAGCGCCCTTGGAGAGCATCTCTCCGACCTCCGCGGAGATCATCTCGTCTTGTTCCCGTGGAAGGGACAGTTCCCTGGGGGAATAAAACTGGACAGGCACTGAAACAAAATCTAGGCGATACCCCTTTACACACTGCAGAACCCAAGCATCCGAGGTGAGCTTCGTCCACTCTCGGTAAAATAAGGCCAGCCTCCCCGCTACCTGAACGGGAGGGAAAGAAAGGGTACTCACCGTAAGGACGTCTGCGTGTGGTACCACTGCGGGGGTATCTGGAGCCCCAAGCCCGACCTCTGGCTGGGAAGAAGGGAGGGGTCCTTTGGTCTTGAAATCCCCGGGAGGGAAAAAAGGAACCTCTGGTAGCGCGGAATGCGCCTCGGAAACCCCGGCCGGGTGGACGGTTCCTGCTACGCCCGGCCCCTCCGAAAACCTTAGGCGCGAACACGCGTTTCATGCTCGCCTGTGCCTTGTCAATCGCCGTGAAGGTCTTGACATACGACCCCATGTCTTTCACGAAGGAGGTACCAAATAGTAAACCCTCTTCTATCGGGTCAGGTTCCGCCACAGTCATAGCGGCCAGCTTAGGGTCTATTTTTAATAATATCGCCTTACGCCTTTCCGTAGACATCGCCGTATTGGCGTTCCCCAGCAAGCATATGGCCCGTTGGACCCAACCTATGGCCACGTCTACGTCCAAAACTGAATCCCCAGCTTTAGCAGCATCTAGAAGCTCATAGAGCTTCGAGAGGGGTCCCAGTGTATCCAGGATCTTGTCCTGGCATCCCTTCAGGGAATTGTCAGGACCCTTTTTGGGCTTCCAGCCCGACTTACCCAGGAACTGGGCAATCTGTGGGTCAATATCTGGGGTTTTGCCCGCAGCGCCCGGGAGAGAAGGGCGTGGGCATTCGGCCCGTAGTTTATTGCGGCCTTCCCTGGAAAGGGGTGTGCGGATACGTTTGGCCACATACTGGGCAATATGATCCGGGGGGACCCATTCAGCGGACCGGGGGTGACGCAGGTCGTCTGGGTCGAACAGGGGGTTACCCTGAGGATCAAGGATCGTTTTGTCATCCCCAGAGGGGCCTAATACTGGACCCCGGGCCTTGGCGGAGGACTTTGATGGGTTAACGCCCATAAGGGGCAAATCCTCTCCAGATACATCATCATCATCAAAGGAGTCATACTCCATATAGTCGGATTCCTCCTCCACACTCCGGTCGGTATCCGACCCATCATCAAGGGCTCTAGCCCGTTTCCATAATCTAGCCTTTTTAGCCCGGCCAGGGGCTCTTTTGCGCGTGGGGTGCGCGCCATCTGTGACCGCCTCAAGCGTGTCAGTCATGGCAGGTAGAACCTGCATCGAGAAGTGGGAGCCGACATGTTTGGACTTGGCCTTTGCCTTACGGGCTCCAGGCACAGTCTGAGCAGGGGAGGGGGACCCCACACCCGTAGGGGCGGGGGAGGCCAGAGCAGGCAAAACCAGGGAGTGCATGGATTGCGAAAAAGAAGTAGTAACAGCCCCCATGGCCGAGGCAATAGCCTTCTGAATGGAGGAGGCCATAGTGGCTTCCAGCATGGCCTGAAACTCTTGGGAGGCCATAGCACCCTCAGCACTGTCTGAGTGAAAATCCCCAGGGGGACCTGTAGGCCCATCCTCCCTATCCTGCATGATGTAAAGCTGTAGTGGGCAATTAAAGAAACTAAACCGCTAAATGACACTAAGGTGAATAAAGGAGAGCAAAGGGTTGAGTAACCCACAGAAAGCGATACACACAGACCGTCTAGCGTTCCCAGGGGACCCGGCAAAGCAAAGGTGACCGCACGGCAGCACAGGGGAAGGATCGAGGTCCGCCCAAGATGGCCGCCGCACGTGAGGGAAGGCGCACGCGGCCGGGCACCCGGCGGGGGAAGGGGCTCGTGCACCCGACCCGCCGAGCCCGCCCGCGAGCGGGGAAGAGTGCGTGCGCAGCCGCGGCCGAAAACAGAGCGGTCGCGGCAAAAGCACAGAGCCGGGAGCCGTGCGGAAGCACGAGGAGGAGGGAAGGGCAGGCTACAGGAATCCCCGGGTAGGGAGAAGAGCACTAAGGGGTCCCAGGGGGAACGCTAGCGGCAACAGGTAAAAACTGTACAAGCCATAAAGCAGTATACAACGAAAAATCAATACAAGTAAACGATTATCAAAATTGAGTCAGAGAGAAGCAAAAACACTTATCTGTCTGAGGAAGCAGCAAAGAAAGAGGGGGATTGTGGGAGACACAGGACTTATATAGCCACTTCCTCTACCATGTGATCGGCTACCCGTTATGCCTATACAGTTTTTCTTTCATTTTTTGACAATATTTATATTCCTCTATCTTTGCTGCTGAGGAAATAAAGAAAGAGTTATGCATAATATGAGCCTCCGTGTCTTTAATAAAATTGGGATTTTCATGTACCTGCTATTCATAATTATGTTACAAGTCTTATATTTATAATAAAGTAGAGAGGAAAGAATAGGGTGAACTGTAACCAGACACAGTTTAATTGGTTTATACATTTCTGCCCACAATGTTTTTTTAAGTTAAAGCAATGAGAGCTAGATATCTGGTTAGGCTTGTACTATCTGCTGCTATGTCCAGCTATATCCACTTGCTGTTCTTTGTCAGAATCAAAAATATGATTGCATATTTGAAGGGTAGAAAAATATGCCACCGGAGAGGGAGGGATTGAATATATTAGTGAGAGGCAGGAACTCTTTGGGTAAAACAATGCCTTTGGCAAGAAGTCAACATGGTTATATGAAACACATTTGGACACTAGATCAGGTTGTTGTAGATGTTATCTATTTGAATTTTGTCAAGGCATTCACTACAGCTCCACGCAATAGTTTAGTAATTAAATGAAAAGAAATTGGTCTAGGTGAAAATTATTCTTCTTGGGTAAATTATTGGCTTAAAGATAGAGTACAGAGAGTTGTCATTAATAGTAATGTTTTAAGATGGTCAAAAATATAAGTGATGTCCCGCAGGGGGTCTGTTCTAAGATCAATTCTATTCAACACTGTTACAGATTGAATAGCAGTTAGTTTTCTTCAAGCGGGTGATAGGCCTTCAGCGTGTACTCTCCCAACCTCTACAAGTGCACTTTGCCACTCATATCTGGTGTGACTATAGCATGCCTTTAAAAAGAAAAAAAAGTTTTTCACTGTAAGCTAATAGCAGTCAGTGTCCTTCAAGCTGGTGTGTCAGGCCTTCAGCATTTACTCTGCCAACCTCTGCCAGTCCACTTTGCTACTCATATCAGGTGTGACAATAGCGTGCCTTTAAAAATAAAAAAGTTTTTCACTGTAAGCTAATAGCAGTCAGTGTCCTTCAAGCTGGTGTGTCAGGCCTCCAGCGTGTACTCTGCCAACCTCTGCCAGTCCACTTTGTCACTCATATCAGGTGTGACAATAGCATGCCTTTAAAAAGAAAAAAAGTTTTTCACTGTAAGCTAATAGCAATCAGTGTCCTTAAAGCGGGTATCAGGCCTTCAGCGTGTACTCTGCCAACCTCTGCAAGTGCACTTTGCCACTCATATCTGGTGTGACTATAGCGTGCCTTTAAAAATAAAAAAGTTTTTCACTGTAAGCTAATAGCAGTCAGTGTCCTTCAAGCTGGTGTGTCAGGCCTTCAGCGTGTACTCTGCCAACCTCTTCAAGTGCCCTTTGCCACTCATATCTGGTGTGACTATAGTGTGCCTTTAAAAAGAAAAAAAGGTTTTCACTGTAAGCTAATAGCAGTCAGTGTCCTTAAAGCAGGTGTCAGACCCTCAGCGTGTAATCTGCCAACCTCTGCCAGTGCACATTGCCACTCATATCTGGTGTCACAATAGCGTGCATTTAAAACCAAAAAACGTTTTTCACTGTTATAGATTGAATAACAGTTAGTTGTCTTCAAGCGGGTGTGTCAGGCCTGCCAACCTCTGCCACTGCAGGCGTGTACTCTGCCAACCTCTGCCACTGCACAGTGCCACTCATATCTGGTCTCACAGTAGCTTGCACGCATAGTACCACTAATCCCCCAAAAAATGACAGGCAGAGGCAGGCCACCCCGCAGGGACCATCGTGGTCCTGGTGCTGTGATTCCCTTTGGCCCTAGAATAATGCCCAGTTTTCAGAGGCCATGTACCCTAAACTTGAAAAGTTCTGAGGACATAGTTGACTGGCTAACACAGGACACCCAATCTTCTACAGCTTCCGCTCGGAACCTTGACGCACCATCCTCCTCCAGCTTAGCTTCGGGCACCTCTCAAGATACCACTCACCCGCCTGCCGCCACAACCAACACAAGCACCACAGCCGCTTCACTTGGTATGTCAGAGGAGTTATTCACACATCCGTTTGAAGAAATGAGTGATGCGCAACCATTATTGCCAGAGGATGTAGATAACAGGGATATGTCTCAGGCATTACACACATGGACGTACGGTGTGATGATGATGATGTTGTACCCACTGCTGCTTCCTTTGCTGAGTTGTCAGATACAAGTGAAGCGGTTGATGATGACGATGCGTCCATGGATGTCACGTGGGTGCCCGCTCGGCAAGAAGAAGAACAGGACGAAGGTTCAGATGGGTAGACAGAGAGGAGGAGACGAGTTGGAAGCAGGGGGAGGTCGTTGCAAGGAGCTAGTGGTCAGACAGCATGCATCGGCACCCGGGGTCAGCCCGACAGCACGCCAATCAACGCATGCTTGTCCACCACCAGAATGCCGTCATTGCAGAGCTCAGCAGTGTGGCATTTTTTTTGTGTGTCTGCCTCTGACAACAGCGATGCCATTTGCAACCTGTGCCAAAAGAAACTGAGTCGTGGGAAGTCCAACACCCACCTAGGTACAACTGCTTTGCGTAGGCACATGATCGCACATCACAAACGCCTATGGGATCAACACATGAGTACAAGCAGAACGCAAACTCAAAGCCGCCATCCTCCTCCTGGTCCAGCATCTTCAGCCACGTCAACCACTTCTGTCCTCCTTGCCCCCTCTCAACCATCCGCCACTCCGTCTCTCGCCTTGAGCAGTTCCCGCTCATCTGCCCACAGTCAGGTGTCTGTCAAGGACATGTTTGAGCGTAAGAAGCCAATGTCAGAAAGTCACCCCCTTGCCCAGCTTTTGACAGCTGGCTTGTCTGAAATATTAGCCCGCCAGCTTTTACCATACAAGCTGGTGGAGTCTGAGGCGTTTAAAAAATTTGTAGCTATTGGGACACCGCAGTGGAAGGTACCCGGACTAAATTTCTTTGCACAAAAGGCAATCCCCAAAGTGTACTTGAATGTGCAAAAGGAAGTAATGGCATGTCTGGCACACAGTGTTGCGGCAAGGGTCCATCTGACCACTGATACCTGGTCTGCAAAGCATGGTCAGGGCAGGTATATCACCTACACTGCACATTGGGTAAACCTGCTGACGGCTGCCAAGCACGGAATGCGTGGCTCTGCAGAGGAGTTGGTGACACCGCCACGACTTGCAGGCAGGCCTGCTGCCACCTCCTCTACTCCTCCTACTCCATCCTCTTCCATAACCTCCTCGGCTGAGTCCTCTTCTGCTCCTGCGTCTTGCTCCACATCAACGGCACCCCCCAGCTCCCCAGGTGCTATTCCACATCCCTATTCTGCTCTGTGTCAGTGTGTATCATGGTCTCTGAGGATAGGTGTTAATCTATATCTGCCATGTGACCCTATGTAGGGGTAACAGTCTCTATTCTGCTCTGTGTCAGTGTGCATCATGGTCTCTGAGGACAGGTGTCAATCCATACCTGCCAAGTGACCCTATGTAGGGGGAACAGTCTCTATTCTGCTCTGTGTCAGTGTGTATCAGGGATCCTTAGGATGGGTGTCAATCCATATCTGCCAAGTGACCCTATGTAGGGGGAACAGTCTCTTTTCTGCTCTGTGTCAGTGTGTATCATGGTCTCTGCGGATAGGCGTTAATCCATATCTGCCAAGTGACCCTATGTAGGGGGAACAGTCTCTATTCTGCTCTGTGTCAGTGTGTATCAGGGATCCTTAAGATAGGTGTCAATCCATATCTGCCAAGTGACCCTGTGTAGGGGAACAGTCTCTATTCTGCTCTGTGTCAGTGTGTATCATGGTCTCTAAGGACAGGTGTTAATCCAAATCTGCCAAGTGACCCTATGTAGGGGGAACAGTCTCTATTCTGCTCTGTGTCAGTGTGTTTCAGGGATCCTTAGGATAGGTGTCAATCCATATCTGCCGAATGACCCTATGTAGGGGGAACAGTCCCTATTCTGCTCTGCGTCAGTGTGTATCAGGGATCCTTAGGATAGGTGTCAATCCATATCTGCTAAGTGACCCTATGTAGGGGGAATAGTCCCTATTCTGCTCTGTGTCAGTGTGTATCAGGGTCTCTGAGGACAGGTGTCAATCCATATGTCGAGGTGTCAATATGTCAGGTGTCAATCCATATCCATTGTGATTTAGGAATGTTAGGTGATTTCTGCCCTTTATGGATTAAAACCAGACTCTGCATCAACTGTGTAATTTTCCATGGGAGTTTTGCCGTGGATCCCCCTCCGGCATGCCACAGTCCAGGTGTTAGTCCCCTTGAAACACATTTTCCATCACTTTTGTGGCCAGAAAGAGTCCCTGTGGGTTTTAAAATTCGCCTGCCCATTGAAGTCAATGGCGGTTCGCCCGGTTCGCCGGTTCGCGAACGTTTGCGGAAGCTCCCGTTCACCGTTCGCGAACCGAAAAATTTGTGTTTGCGACATCACTATCAAATAACAATCAAGGGTTAGTAGTCAATCTATAAAATTTTCTGACTTAAGATAGTATCGAGCAACAGTTATCAAAGTGTTAACAATCCATAATTCACTAACCATTTTACGGCAGGTATGCCACCAAAGTCATAAAGTCTAATAACTGGACCTAACGTTCGATTTAGCTTTTAGTCTTGCAATGTAAAGCTTGGTAGAGTGATATCGCAAGGTTAGCAACCAAAATCTGCTGACTTTTCTACTACACAACAGGTTAAAGGTTACAGAGAGCCAAGTGCATTAACGGGCTAATAGGTAGCAGATGTGCCATTGACCTGCTAAGTTCCATATTGACATTTCAGATATTGTATACTTATGTTTATGATTTTGCTGTGTTATATTGTAGTTACATTGCTTATTCTTTAATTAGTATGACTGATTAACAACGTGTTACTAAATAACATTGCTTGTACACGTCATGTCACAGAGAGGCCAACACCCCGCCACCTCGCTAGTGGCACGATCCCCACGCCCAAATCCAAATGATAGGTAGAGCCTCTCACCAGCTGCTTGGCATTTAGCAGGGCCTCACCTGTCACGGGGTAGAGAGCTTTTTGCTTCAGCACTAGTTAGCCAGACAGTTCTACGCTTATGCAACTGTTTGTTATTAATCAATTATTTGTTGTTGTAATGTTCTTTTTAGCACGTCCCAAGAAGGTAATATGGGAGACAAACCATTCCTCCCTTGTACAACTACTGAACCGAAACCGGAGAATTCTGTGTTGGGGACTGGCTCACAAGGAGAAATTTCTGCCATAATAGGAAGTCTAAACACCATTCTGGCCAATCTTCAGTCTTTCACCGATAGACTATCCGTCTTAGAGAACACCAACCCGACTCGTATAAGCCCTCCACATACGCTCATTCCCTCCACACCGCAGAGTTGGCCCCCTGCATCACCCCCTCCTGGTCTGGGTTCTCACCCGTTTATTTGCAATGATTTTAACTCAGGCATATGTAGGTCTGCCAACTGTAAGTTACTTCACGTATGTGCTATATGCCTCGGGACTCATGTCAAGACCGTCTGCCCGTACATTTTGTATCAAAGATCATGAGTTCAGAACTTTCAGCTGTAACATTTGTCAGGGTCACAGCACTTGGTGGTATATTCACTACACGGGTTCTACACTAGGTGGGGTCACTTTCACCTTACACCCTAGATGTCCCTATATCCTCAGCTAATCACGTATTATTTAATGTGTGCCACCGGCTATACTAATAAACATTGCCTAAGCATTATTCTGTCTGCTCCGCTTTAAGTCGCATCCTCTGCCTTAAATATCATCACCCAATTCTCTCAATACTATATCACTGGGGATTGTAGCCATTATGGGCAGGCGTAACTACTTGGCATAACTATTAGGGATTCCTGATCAAGAGTCACTTGGGCTAGTACCTTCCCTAACTTACGACACTCGATTCCTTGTCATCAACCGGTTACTTTCCGCATTTCATAATCTGCATTTTAACGTCCTCATTCTGGCGCCCGGCTATTGGGACTCAACAACAAGTTATCACCTATAGCATTTTCGATTGCACTAAGAATACGTATGACAGAACGTGACATTCTTCCAAGACCCAGTGGAACACAACATCCACAGGCATACCGTTCAATTGTAGTCTATTCTGCTTTTTTGCCACTGTAACGGACCGTTTCAGCATACAAGAGGATAAAACCCAGTTTAGGCGATAATCCCCTTTCCTCAGAAAGGCACAGCTACTGCAGAACATCAGAACTCACGAACTGGATATAGGTGAATAAGGTAGCACTCCAGCTGGAACCTCACAAATAGCTGCTAGCAGATGAATAGGAAAAGCAGACATCAGCTTACACTCCTAGCAGTCAAATCTCCAACAGCATACAGTGAATCCCCCCAAGAACGAGACAAGGCTCCGTGTTGAAGGTCAAGCAGTGGTCTGAGGTGCTGGGCACCCAGCCTGGTTTTTATTACATGAGTACACATACAGGCCACACCCAGGGGGAGGCATAAAATAACCAATAACATAGATGTTACCTCCCACACATCCCCTCCCCTTAGTGTGACACTTAATCCCATTATGTGTACAGTTCAAAATATACTTTTACACAACTTTCATAACTTTACAACCATACATCACATTCACATAAAAATACATATCCACAATCAATCCATTCAGGGGAACAACATATTAAAAAATGGCATGAATCCGACCAGGGGTTAAAAAGTTACTAAAAGTATCTTTTGTTCCTTCTGGCTCAAACAGTAAAAGTAAAACATCCCCACAATGCATCCTGGCTTCCTCCCTTCTGCCCTGGAGATAATTGGAGAGGAAATCTAATTATCCAGGACTAGAGGCAGACTCCATTAACCACATGGTTGCAAAACAACATAAAACTCTTTAAAATACATAAAGTCACTTTTTATACATTAAACACAGACATTTAACATATCCCCAGATAGCTCAGATCTGCGTGCACATTATTAGGTGAATGGCATGCAGACCACACAAATACAGTTTAATTGCCATGGAGCCAAAGTCTTTCCCATAGTCTTTCATTATATGAATAGGCTCCATGGCATAGCTATCTGGGGGGTATCACTGCTCACACAGGGCAAGTACCGAATGGCCCCACTGTATTCAAAGAGCCAGAATGAGTGACATGCACTCTGTTAGGGCCGAATACTGTTTGTAAAGGGCCCAATCTCCCAGGGCCATAGTCCAAAGGCAGCAGGCGGGCAACCAGGCTTCTCCAGTTCTCAGTGGCGAGGTTGGTTTCGTCACATCTCTCCCCCTTTCCAAAAAGACTAACAGGGTACCTGACCTCCTGCCGGTCAGTGCCCTTGTTAGTCCAGCAACCCACCCACAAAGCAGAAACATCAGTACAGCCCACCCACAATAAATGGTTACTACACCTGGGTAGAGGAGAAAGTTGTCCATGTCCAGGTGCCTCACCCCGGCTGTGCAGGGGACTGGTAGGCTGCCTTGGTGGGTTGCTGAGTGGGCAGAGACCAGCGGTACTCTGTCCTGATGCCAGCACTACCACCGGAGTAGTCTGGTTGGAGCCTGGTTGCTGGAGACGGATTGTCTCCCCCTTCGTTGCATAGCTCTGCTGCTGAATGGGGAGACCGGTTGTCTCCCCCTTGGATACATAGTTCTGTCGTGGGGGGGTAGGACCGACCATCCCTACCCCCTGTGTGGTAAGTGCAGAGACCACGGTCCCATCTGCACCGGTGGGGGGCTTACAGTCTCCCCCTGGTACATTAAACTGCCGCTGGGGAGAGGGGGTAACAAGCTCCTCTCCCGATAGAACACTCTGCCCATTAATAATCCGCCGCTGGGGAGAGGTGGTAATAAGCTCCTCTCCCATGCATACTTCCATCATCTGCGGAGGGAGACCGACTGTCTCTTCTCCTAATACAGTGTCCTGCTGTTGGGGAAAGGAGACTGGGCTCCCAATTCCCAAAAAGTCACGCTGCTGCTGGGGGGTAGGACCAACTACCTCTGCCCCCTGTAACTCAGCCTGCCGCTGGGGAGGGAGGACGCTGCTCTCCTCTCCCTCTACTTCACACTGCCGCTGGGGAATGGAGACTGGGCTCCCAATTCCCAAAAAATCATGCTGCTGCTGGGGGGTAGGACCAACTACCTCTGCCCCCTGTAACCCAGCCTGCCGCTGGGGAGGGAGGACGCTGCTCTCCTCTCCCTGCATTTCACACTGCCTTCCCGGCATATCACTCTGCTGCTGGGGGGTAGGACCAACTACCTCTGCCCCCTGTAACTCAGCCTGCCGCTGGGGAGGGAGGACGCTGCTCTCCTCTCCCTGCACTTCACACTGCCTTCCCGGCATATCACTCTGCTGCTGGGGGGTAGGACCAACTACCTCTGCCCCCTGTAACTCAGCCTGCCGCTGGGGAGGGAGGACGCTGCTCTCCTCTCCCTGCACTTCACACTGCCTTCCCGGCATATCACTCTGCTGCTGGGGGGTGGGACCAACTACCTCTGCCCCCTGTAACTCAGCCTGCCGCTGGGGAATGGAGACTGGGCTCCCAATTCCCTGCAGGGCCGGTGGAGAGACCTCGGTCCCATCTCTACAGGCCACCTGGGGTTCTTCCCAGTAAATCTCTACAATATCTTCCCAGCGGAAGGGGTCTGGATCTGGGTCTGTCACCTTACTGTCCTGCTGAGCCTTCCCAATGAAGCGGAAGAGATCTTGGTAGTTTTGCTCCAGTTCCCACTCCAGGGCTGCTAGGTGAGCCAGGTCTTGCTCTACCTCATGGGGGTCATCCCACTCATGCCTAGCCTCCCTCTCATAGAAAATGTCCTGCAGTCTGGTTTGCGCAGGGCTCCCGAAGCCAGGCTCTGCAAAGGACTCCCATAACAAGCCAGGACCATCAAACTCCTCTCCCTCTGGCTTGTCATGTTCGGCTGTCCAGGGTATATACTGTGCCATATACCACCAGAGCGCCTGGTAGGCATCCTCCAGCCATAGCTCCTGCCATACCCGGTGCTCTAGTTCCTTCACCCATTCCTCCAGGGGCTGCTCTCCCAGGAAGGGCATCCGCAGGGCCACTTGCTTCTGCAACCGCTGCTCTTCACTGGGGAGACTCTCACCCCGCTGGTATTGTACATTATCCAGGGCCTGGTACCAGATGCCTTTCCTTATTGCATCCCGGTCATCCATGTCACCCTTATTGTACTCCACTGCTGGTTCCATCCTGGTGCTGTCAGGGTCGCTGTACTCAGACATGCGTTGCCCTCAAATTGTAAATCCAAAGAAATGGTGTTCTGTAGCTGTCCTTCTGGCTGTAGGAAACGATCCCGCCGCTTGCCACCAATTGTAACGGACCGTTTCAGCATACAAGAGGATAAAACCCAGTTTAGGCGATAATCCCCTTTCCTCAGAAAGGCACAGCTACTGCAGAACATCAGAACTCACGAACTGGATATAGGTGAATAAGGTAGCACTCCAGCTGGAACCTCACAAATAGCTGCTAGCAGATGAATAGGAAAAGCAGACATCAGCTTACACTCCTAGCAGTCAAATCTCCAACAGCATACAGTGAATCCCCCCAAGAACGAGACAAGGCTCCGTGTTGAATGTCAAACAGTGGTCTGAGGTGCTGGGCACCCAGCCTGGTTTTTATTACATGAGTACACATACAGGCCACACCCAGGGGGAGGCATAAAATAACCAATAACATAGATGTTACCTCCCACACATCCCCTCCCCTTAGTGTGACACTTAATCCCATTATGTGTACAGTTCAAAATATACTTTTACACAACTTTCATAACTTTACAACCATACATCACATTCACATAAAAATACATATCCACAATCAATCCATTCAGGGGAACAACATATTAAAAAATGGCATGAATCCGACCAGGGGTTAAAAAGTTACTAAAAGTATCTTTTGTTCCTTCTGGCTCAAACAGTAAAAGTAAAACATCCCCACAATGCATCCTGGCTTCCTCCCTTCTGCCCTGGAGATAATTGGAGAGGAAATCTAATTATCCAGGACTAGAGGCAGACTCCATTAACCACATGGTTGCAAAACAACATAAAACTCTTTAAAATACATAAAGTCACTTTTTATACATTAAACACAGACATTTAACATATCCCCAGATAGCTCAGGTCTGCGTGCACATTATTAGGTGAATGGCATGCAGACCACACAAATACAGTTTAATTGCCATGGAGCCAAAGTCTTTCCCATAGTCTTTCATTATATGAATAGGCTCCATGGCATAGCTATCTGGGGGGTATCACTGCTCACACAGGGCAAGTACCGAATGGCCCCACTGTATTTAAAGAGCCAGAATGAGTGACATGCACTCTGTTAGGGCCGAATACTGTTTGTAAAGGGCCCAATCTCCCAGGGCCATAGTCCAAAGGCAGCAGGCGGGCAACCAGGCTTCTCCAGTTCTCAGTGGCGAGGTTGGTGTCGTCACAGCCACCTTTTATTCAAACCTTCATACAACACTATCGCACTATACCGAAATGACATACAATAACACGTTCTGACAAGCCTTTCAAACTATACCCCATCTTAACATAAGATATCAAGGTATAAATAATTGGTTCATCACTCCACAGTAACGTACATCCACACATGGGAATACCGGGCAGTATCAGACTCCCTAAACAGCATCCACACTACACACCCAGGTCCTCTGTGCCTTCAGCCTTCCAGGGGTTCCAGAGCCCTACAACTCCACGATCACAGCTAATCAGACTGGCAAATCATGTCTCCTCAAGGAAGATTTAAGAAGGTACAGACACTACCTCATGTCACGCCAACATTCAAGCCAGACATTCAAGACACTTGATCTACTAATCATTCCCTAACTAATTCTAAATACGGTTATACATTCATACTCCTGGCATTAGATTAGGTTGGGACCACTGGCTCCTATTTAGAACATCCTTTCAATAAGCACAGCATCCAGTTGCAGTACACCGGTACACATAATAATTAGAGTCACTAGAAATCAGCTACATTATACAGGTACATTCCTAATGGATAAGAAGTAAGGCATACAAATCTTATGGGATAATTATATTGCAATAAGTGTGTTTTTCTTGCATTTCCTTTATGCCCTCTTTTACAGGCCTACCCCCTAGGTCAGTTCCGACACACCACGCCGACTTAATTCCAATTGTAATAGACCGTTTCAGCAGAAAAAGGGGTCAAATCCGTTTAGGCGATATGCCCCTTTCTGAGAGACAGGCACAGCTACTGCAGAACACAAAACTCCCGAACTGGATACAAAATAGCACTTCAAACTGGAACCCCACGAATAGCTGCTAGCAGACGAACAGGAAAAGCATACATCAGCTTACACTCCTGGCAATCAGTCTCCAACAGCATACAGTGAATCCCCCCAAGAACGAGACAAGGCTCAGTGTTGAGGGTCAAGCAGTGGTCTCAGGTGCTGGCACACCCAGCCTGGTTTTTATTACAGTCTTTTCAAATACAGGACCGCCCACAGGGAGGTATAAAACAACCAATCACATATCAGTTACATCCCACATATTCCCTCCCCTTATCCTGAGAGGAAACTCAATTACACATACAGTTAAAACATACTTTTTACCCAACTTTCATAACTCTAAAACCATACATCACATTCACAAAAATTACATATTCACAATCAATCCATTCAGGGGAACAACATATTAAAAAATGGCATGAATCAGACCAGGGGTTCAAAAGTTAGTAAAATATCTTTTGGGCCCTGGCTAGCACATGGCTATCTGGCCCAGACCGGTTTTACAGAGCCCTCTATCTTGGAGACAATGGGAAAATAATCCAATTATATCCTGTGACTCCATTGAGCACATGGTTGCAAAAAGACATAAAATTACACAATGATACAATTACTACATAAAACATATACATGCAACATATCCCCAGATAGCTTAGGTCTGAGCGCACATTATTGAATGGTGCTCAGACCACACACATACAGTTCAATTGCCATGGAGCTAAAATCTTTCCCATAGTCTTTCATTATATGAATGGGCTCCATGGCATAGCTATCTGGGGTATCACCGCTCACACAGGGCAAGTACCGAATGACCCCACTGTATTTAAAGGGCCAGATTTAGTGACATACACTCTGGTATGGCCGAATACTGTTTTTAAAGGGCCCAATCTCCCAGGGCCATAGTCCAAAGGCAGCAGGCGGGCAACCAGGCTTCTCCAATGCAATGTGGCGAGATTGCTCTCAATCACGAGGTATTTCACAATACGATATTAACGACCACAAGTTCCTCTTGTGGGAGGAGTAAGCGTTCCTATATAAACACTACTCCCCCTTCCTACCTTGCCGTACGCACACTGTTCACCCCACCCATCTCTCCCTCTTATACAATTCATATATATAAATATATATATATATATATATATATATATATATATATATATATATATATATATAATCCAATAGAGAGAAGGTGCACTCAAAGGTCTTTTTTCTTCAAACGATTTTGTTTATTTAAATCACATCAAATTTGTCGCAATCAACGTTTCGATCCACACAGGTCTTTTTCAAGATCAAAATATAAGTGTAACAAGTGCAAATAACAACTTACCAATAAGAAGCGAGGAGCAATCCCACACCCAACCGAACCCGGAAGTGCACAGGAGGGACATGTTTATACCATGCAGAACTAGATTATACATGGTATATTATTTAGTCCTATAATATGCTGTATCTTATAACTATTACATTATAGTAGACTTTCCAATATATATTTTTAACTATATTTTTTGTGATTAGTAATATGTTGTTTAAGAGTGAAGAATATTAATCATAGTTGTTGTTTATAACATTTGAATCTGGGCACTATAAATAATGAACATATTTATTTATACATCCTCCATTGTTTGTACTATGATATTGGTGATTATAATTTCGGCACTTGTTCACAGCACCTTATCGTCGCGGACACAGCATGGGAAAGCACTGTATTCTATGTATATACACATTGATTAGCAACGCTTACGCTCGTTAGACATCATCACGTCATGTGTCCCTCCTGTGCACTTCCGGGTTCGGTTGGGTGTGGGATTGCTCCTCACTTCCCATTGGTAAGTTGATATTTCATATTTCTTGTATATTTGCACTTGTTACACTTGTATTTTGATCTTGAAAAATACCCTTGTGTGGGTCGAAATGTTGATATATACACACACCATAAAACTATAAAGTTACATAAAACAAAAGTGGATTACATCTTGAATCCACTATGACTAATGTTTTTAGTCTGATTTTATTGAGTAATAATTATTAATTATTGAGTAATAATTTTCCAGCTTTTTTCCCTTTCCCATATACACTAATTTCATGACCAAAACAAATCACTTGAATATGGTGTAGGGGCTCATTTGTGGTCCAGAATAAAAAAGTGGCGTCGCTAGGTAGGGGGGCCCCCTAGGTCAGGCTGTGCCCCTCCTTGTGCCCCCCAAATTTAAAACAAAGTTATATGGCCAAGCTGAGTCAGCCAGCGTGAGTGTTTTTATTATCAGGGAAGTTCTGACTGCCGCGGGGTGAGAGTCTCATCTCTCTATCAGAACTCCCCTGATGATTTTAGTTGTTTCCGGCAGCTCGGCTGTTCTGAGGTCTGGTGCCGGTGAGTGGAGACCATAGAGAGGGAGAGTAAGCAGAGCGCGGGAGCCACACCTTAGAGGCAGAGTGTAAGCAGCAGAGAGCAGAGCAAGAGCACTGAAGGAGAAGAGCACTGAGAAGAAGAGCACTGAAGGAGAAGAGCACTGAAGGAGATGAGCAAGAGGAGAAAAGAGCATAGCAAGTAAGGGGGGGCTGAGCATATAAGGGAGGGACTGAGAAAGTAAGGGGGTGAGCAAGTAAGGGGGGGACTGAGTAAGTAAGGGGGGTGAGCAAGTTAGGGGGGCTTAGCATATAAGGGGGGCTAAGAAAGTAAGGTGGGGTGAGAAAGTAAGGGGGGCTAAGCATATAAAGGGGGACTGAGAAAGTAAGGTGGGGTGAGCAAGTAAGGGGGCTAAGCACATAAGGGGGGCTGAGAAAGTAAGGTGGGATGAGCAAGTAATGCAGGCTAAGCATATAAGGGGGGCTGAGAAAGTATGGTGGGGTGAGCAAGTAAGGGAGCTCTGAGCAAATAAAGGTGGGGTGAGCAAGTAAGGGGGGCTGAGCAAATAAGGGGGGCAAGCAAATAAGGGGGGATGAGCAAGTAAGGCGGAGCAGAGCACAGAGCAAGTAACTTAAAGAAAGGCAGAGCAGAGAGAAGAACAAGTAAGGAGGAGCAGAGCAAGTAGACAGGAGCAGAGCGCAGAGCAAGTAACTTAAAGAAAGGCAGAGCAGAGAGCAGAGCAAATAAGGGGGAGCAGAGTAAGTAGATGGGAGCAGAGCGCAAAGCATGTAACATAAAGAAAAGCAGAGCAGAGAGCAGAGCAAGTAAGGGGGAGCAGAGTAAGTAGAGGGGAGCAGAGCAAGCAGACAGAGAGGAGCCTTACTTACTGGAGACTGTAGACAGTTTACAGTGCAGCAACATGTAAGGTGTGAAACGTTACCTACCTGAGAGTGCAGTTTGCAGAGGGAGCGAGTGGAGCGGACAGTGCGGCTACACCTTACCTGCGTAAAATTGCAGTTTGCAGAGGGAGTGAGTGGAGCGGACAGTGCAGCTACACCTTACCTACATGAGATTGCAGTTTGCAGAGGGACTGAGCAGAGGGACTGAGCGAGCAGAGTCTACAGACAGTGGCATTACTACTGTAAGTGAGGTGAACTTTAATTGAAAATGTTGAGTAAATTATATGTATGTACCCAAGATTACCTATTGTGCGTATAACAATGAAACAAGTAATTTTAGTTTTAGTTTGTGTTGGTAATGGATTCACCAACTTTTATACAGGTAATAGGCAGGTCAGGGCACACATTTAAAGGGATCCTATAGTGCCAGGAATACAAACCCGTTTTCCTGGCACTATAAGCTCTTGGAGTGCCCCCCTCCCTGGGGACCCCCCTTCCTCTGCACTGAAGGGGTTAAAACCCCTTCAGCCACTTACCTTAATCCAGCGCCTGGCTACCTCAGCACTGGTGACCTCTCCTCCCCTGCCGATGTCAGCTCCCGAGTGTAGCCGAATGCTTTCCTATGGGGATTTTATTTGATTAGCCCTTCAGTGTAAACATAGCAGTTTCTCTGAATCTGCTATATTATCAGCTGCAGGGTTAAAACTGGGGACCTGGCACCCAGACTACTTCATTGAGCGGAAGTGGTCTGGGTGCCTATAGTGGTCCTTCAAGTTTAATGAAGAAGTTTTGGTGTGTAAATCATGCCCCTGCAGTTTAGGCGTTAAAACACTTTGTCTTTGCAGCTCTTGCCACATCTCCCCTTGCCGTGACACACATAGCCTCAATGAAAAAGAGGTTTAATTTTTGCAGTATAGTTGTTTACTTTAAAGATTTCTAGCTCTTACTGGGGCGTTGCTTAGAGGCAAAAAGTCCAGGGGCTTTTATTATTAATTATTTAATAACACAGGTATTTCTGATTTGAAACTGTTCATATCAATATAGAAAATGGCTACTGTGCAGGTCAGGGCACACATTTAACCCCTTAAGGACACATGACATGTGCGACATGTCATGATTCCCTTTTATTCCAGAAGTTTGGTCCTTAAGGGGTTAAAGGGATCCTATAGTGCCAGGAATACAAACCCGTTTTCCTGGCACTATAAGCTCTTGGAGTGCCCCCCTCCCTGGGGGCCCCCCTTCCTCTGCACTGAAGGGGTTAAAACCCCTTCAGCCACTTACCTTAATCCAGCGCCTGGCTACCTCAGCACTGGTGACCTCTCCTCCCCTGCCGATGTCAGCTCCCGAGTGTAGCCGAATGCTTTCCTATGGGGATTTTATTTGATTAGCCCTTCAGTGTAAACATAGCAGTTTCTCTGAATCTGCTATATTATCAGCTGCAGGGTTAAAACTGGGGACCTGGCACCCAGACTACTTCATTGAGCGGAAGTGGTCTGGGTGCCTATAGTGGTCCTTCAAGTTTAATGAAGAAGTTTTGGTGTGTAAATCATGCCCCTGCAGTTTAGGAGTTAAAACACTTTGTCTTTGCAGCTCTTGCCACATCTCCCCTTGCCGTGACACACATAGCCTCAATGAAAAAGAGGTTTAATTTTTGCAGTATAGTTGTTTACTTTAAAGATTTCTAGCTCTTACTGGGGCGTTGCTTAGAGGCAAAAAGTCCAGGGGCTTTTATTATTAATTATTTAATAACACAGGTATTTCTGATTTGAAACTGTTCATATCAATATAGAAAATGGCTACTGTGCAGGTCAGGGAACACATTTAACCCCTTAAGGACACATGACATGTGCGACATGTCATGATTCCCTTTTATTCCAGAAGTTTGGTCCTTAAGGGGTTAAAGGGATCCTATAGTGCCAGGAATACAAACCCGTTTTCCTGGCACTATAAGCTCTTGGAGTGCCCCCCTCCCTGGGGGCCCCCCTTCCTCTGCACTGAAGGGGTTAAAACCCCTTCAGCCACTTACCTTAATCCAGCGCCTGGCTACCTCAGCACTGGTGACCTCTCCTCCCCTGCCGATGTCAGCTCCCGAGTGTAGCCGAATGCTTTCCTATGGGGATTTTATTTGATTAGCCCTTCAGTGTAAACATAGCAGTTTCTCTAAATCTGCTATATTATCAGCTGCAGGGTTAAAACTGGGGACCTGGCACCCAGACTACTTCATTGAGTGGAAGTGGTCTGGGTGCCTATAGTGGTCCTTCAAGTTTAATGAAGAAGTTTTGGTGTGTAAATCATGCCCCTGCAGTTTAGGAGTTAAAACACTTTGTCTTTGCAGCTCTTGCCACATCTCCCCTTGCCGTGACACACATAGCCTCAATGAAAAAGAGGTTTAATTTTTGCAGTATAGTTGTTTACTTTAAAGATTTCTAGCTCTTACTGGGGCGTTGCTTAGAGGCAAAAAGTCCAGGGGCTTTTATTATTAATTATTTAATAACACAGGTATTTCTGATTTGAAACTGTTCACATCAATATAGAAAATGGCTACTGTGCACAATGTATGTTGCAAAGTTGCATTAGAAATCCATGACATGACAATGTAAAATTTATAACTTGCAGCCTGCTATGACAATATAAAACACATTTCTTCAAATTATTAATGTTATTAATTCATCCATGAAAAGATGAGTTTAATATTGTCATGGTAGACTGCATATAATGAATTTTACATTGTCATGGAAGTCTATTGCAGCTTGCGCAGCAGCCATTTACTTTGTTGGGATAATGGTATAGTAGCCATTTTTTTATTGGTGTGAACTGTTCCCAACCAGAAATATCTGGGATATTGAATAATGACAGGTTGAAACTGACAGGTTCAATGACAGGTTTTTATAATAATGACTATCATCCATTTTTAACTCTCCAAGTGATTCAGTCACATTATCCCACACCTACATCAATTGTTAAAGTGAGTGTGGACTGAAGGGGTTGGGGTGAATAATGCTAGTGTGACTGAATGACTTGGAAAGTTAAAAATGGATGATGAGCATTATTAAAAAACAAAACAAAACAGTGGAGGTGAGATTTAAGTTTTGAAAATGCCCATCATCCATTTTTAAACACTTCAAGTCAGATTACTGGGTTCCCTCCATCCAGATCACACTACCCTAGTTGATGGGGGATGCAAACGGGACTGAGAGACTTTGAGTCTCGTGTCATCTCTGTCCTCAGTTTGCCAGTGCTATCTATGTCCCCAAACAGCTTGACGACGGTGTGGCGGTGCCTTCTCTGTCCCCAAACAGCAGGCAGATTATGACTGAGGAGCAAATATAAAGCCCTATGTCCTTTTGTATTTGTGTCCAGTATATGAACAGTGTATTTTTCAATTGTGTTTAAAATGCAATTTCCCTATTCAGAAATAATAATAGTGCAGTGCTATGGGCGGCCTTGCATAATGATGATTTAACGTGCAATTTACATTTATCATTAAAATGGGCCCTGGCTTTGAAGCCACAGCACAGACAAAACACAAAAGCCCTGACAACAGCTTATCGGGCCAACCTTGTCATCAATTTAAGAGGTATGAGGGGATGAAATTTAGGATAGTATTTTTAGTTTTATATGTTTTGTTATTCTATTTAAAATTGAAATCTGGTTGTAGGGGCAAGTCCTGTGGCTGCTGGTTGCAGTTTAGTTTAGGTGCTCAAGATCTATATATATATATATATATATATATATATATATATATATATATATATACACACACACACACGCATTTTATAATTGCCTCGCCACTTTTGTCACTGACCCCCCATTTGCCCCCCCTAAATATGAATGCTGGAGACGCCACTGTGAATAAACTTACAGTAAGATGACATGTATGAAAGAGGATTCATAGGGAATAGAAATATTGAGCTGTTGTACAGTTCAGGGTGCAAATAAAAATAAAAATTCTCTGCTAATACCTCACATTAATTGTTATTGGTGGTATAGTAAGGAATTATGATATCTTGGATCTTGAATTAACATGGCAGTATATTGGGAAATGTGTCTGGTTAAACTACATTTAGTTAGTATGTTGGCTTTAGCTTCAACATTTGTAAATCCCCTTGGGTGTAAGAAGCAACAGTAACCCATACCAACTGCAGCGTTTAACCCCTAATCAATGTAAAAATGAAAAAATGATAGCTAAAGAGAGCAAAACCAACCCCAAAGCATTTTTTAAGTACATAAATTCCAAAAAACCCAAAAATGAAAGTATAGGTACACTTAAAACTGAAACGGGGGTGTTAGTTAATGAAGACCAAGAAAAGGCAGGAATTCTAAATAACTATTTCTCCTCCGTATATATTAAAGAAGAACCCATGGCAATAGATGTGCAAATGATTGCTACTAAAAACTTGCAGAATAATTGTAATTGGTTAACTCAAGACAATGTGCTGCAGCAACTAAAGAAAGTTAATATAAACAAAGCTCCAGGGCCTGACGGTATCCATCCACGTGTACTTAAGGAACTAAGTGTAGAAATAAGTGAACCTCTGTTTTTCATCTTTCAAGATTCTTTTCTTTCAGGAAGTGTTCCGGAGGATTGGAGGAAGGCAGATGTGGTTCCTATATTCAAAAAGGGTTCAAAATCCTTGCCTGAAAATTATAGACCTGTGAGCTTAACTTCTGTGGCTGGTAAAATATTTGAAAGGTTATTAAGGGAATTCCTTGAATTCCTTGAGAAGAATATGGTTATCAGCAAAAATCAGCACGGTTTTATGAAGCACAGGTCATGTCAAACTAACTTGATTGCGTTCTACGAAGAAGTAAGTAGAAGTATAGATCAGGGTGTTGCAGTGGATGTGATCTATTTGGATTTTGCCAAGGCATTTGATACAGTTCCACACAAAAGATTAGTGTTCAAACTCAAGGAAATCGGTCTCGATGAAAATGCTTGTTCTTGGGTAGAACATTGGCTTAAAAACAGAATACAAAGAGTTGTCGTTAATGGTAAATTTTCAAGCTGGACAGAGGTGGCAAGTGGTGTCCCTCAGGGGTCTGTTCTGGGACCCCTTCTATTTAACATTTTTATAAATGATCTTGAAGACAGCATTGAAAGTCATGTTTCAGTGTTTGCAGATGACACAAAACTTTGTAAAATAATACAATGTGAGCAAGATATTACTTTGCTGCAGAAGGATTTAGATAGACTGGAGGACTGGGCACTCAAATGGCAGATGAAATTTAATGTTGAAAAATGCAAAGTTATGCACTTCGGCGTAAAGAATACACAAGCAACGTATACCCTTAATGGAAGCGAATTAGGGATAACAACACACGAAAGGACTTGGGAATTGTTATAGACAACAAACTATGCAACAATGTGCAATGTCAATCAGCAGTGGCCAAGGCCAGTAAGGTATTGTCATGCATGAAAAAGGGCATTCATTCTCGGGACAAGAATATCATTTTGCCTCTCTATAAATCACTGGTAAGACCACATATTGAATATGCTGTGCAATTTTGGGCACCTGTTCTAAAGAAGGATATCATGGCACTAGAAAAAGTGCAGAGGCGGGCTACAAAATTAATAAAAGGAATGGAACATATCAGCTATGAAGAAATGTTAACAAACTTAAACCTATTTAGTTTAGAAAAACGTCGCCTGAGAGGGGATATGATAACATTATACAAATATATTCGGGGCCAATACAAACCATTGTGTGGAAATCTATTCACAAACCGGACTTTACATAGGACACGAGGCCATGCGTTTAGACTGGAAGAAAGAAGATTTCGTCTAAGGCAAAGGAAAGGTTTTTTTACTGTAAGAACAATCAGGATGTGGAATTCTCTGCCTGAAGAAGTGGTTTTATCAGAGTCCATACAGATGTTCAAACAGCTACTAGATGCATACTTGCAAAGACAGAATATTCAAGGATATAATCTTTCAATGTAGGGTAATAACTGCTTGATTCAAGGATAAATCTGACTGCCATTCTGGGGTCAATAAGGAATTTTTTGTCCTAGCTTGTTGCAAAATTGTGCTTCAAACTGGGTTTTTTTTTTTTTTTCTCTTTTGGATCAACAGCAAAAACCAGGTGTGAGGAAGGCTGAACTTGATGGACGCAAGTCTCTTTTCAGCTATCTAACTATGTAACTATGTAACTATGTTAAAAGCTGCAGTTGGACGTACAGAAGGCGTGTCAGCGTATTGGGTAGCGAGAGGTGGATGTCGGATGGTGCAGGGGAGCAGGAAGGAAGGAATGATCAGAGGATTGGAAGCAGCTCAGAAGGTGGCGGTTGGAGAAAGAGGAAGCCGGGGAAGTGGTGCCTTGGAAGTGGAGAAGGCAAGCCCCAACGTAACTGGAGTACCGAGGTAAGAGTTAGGGGGTCAGTAGATTTATGGTGGCAGCGTGTCTCAAATAAAGAAGACATGGAGGAGTTTAACATTTTAACATTCTAACATCAAGAGGAATCCTCAGGTACTCCGAGGGGGTGTAAATCAGGGACAGAGTGGTGTGAGGTTTCTAGCTGAAAAACCATCTTGATCCATTGATCCTAGCTGGAAACAGAAAGCACTGTCTGGTATAAAGCCCCCTTTCCAGCCTTTATTCCAGTGAGAGGAATAACATAACAAACAAGCATTTGTAAGTTGAGCTGAAAAATTTAAAGAAACATGGCCCCTAAAAAAGATAAAGAAAAGCCTCAATGGATAAAACCTATAAGTGGTTTTTACTCCCCCAAACCAATGGATAATGGTAAGAAAGCCCTACAAAGCCAGAACTTAATGATGGAGAAGTCTATCTCTGAAGAGGGAAATGAGATCTTAAAGGAAATAAATGTTCCAGTGAACCAGATAATGCTATCACAGGCATTGGACGAACTCTGAGAGAAAATAAAATCAGATTCAAAAACAAATATTAATGATCTAAAGCAACAGGTCACGCAAACATCTTTAAACCTTGTAATGCAAACGGAAGAAATGTAACTTTTGAGAAAAGATTGTAAAGCTTTTCAAATAGAAAGCCCTGCATAAAACTGAATTAAAACTAGAAGACCTGGAGGATAGGTCGAGAAGAAGGAATTTAAGGATAATGTCAGGGTACCTGAGCTCTCTACCTCCGAGAGAGGTAGAGACTTAGTCGTTCATCCATCCGGACGGCCTGATTTCCCTCTTCCTCGCGGTCCATCCGGTCATGCAAAGCCGGCCGCGAGGGAGTGACTCCCTTTTATAGCATGACGCCTGGAGGTCGACGTCAGGACGTCAACCCGGAACGACCTGTCACTCAATTGGTTCAGGACCAATCAGGACTCGTCGGAGGTGTGTCTACTTATCTGAACAGGGCATTTAACAGTGCTTCTTTCATTAGCTCATTGCCCTGTCGTGGTTCTAGCTTGTTCTAGTCACTCAGTGCTCGTGTTTTCTTGTTATCCCTTTTGGTTTTGACCCGGCTTGTTTGCTCTATTCTGCTTATCTCTGTTGCCCTTGATTCGGCTTGTCTATCGCTTACCTGTCTTCTGTTACCCTCGACCTCGGCTTGTCTTTGACTATTCTCTACTGTACTACTTACGTTAGTCCGGCCATTCTAAGGTCCGGTATACGTATCTGGCTACTGTTTGTACTCTGCGTGTTGGATCCCTGTCCCGATCCTGACATTACGACAGGGCCAATGGATCCTGCAAGTACAAACAGTCAGCTTGGTTCTCCTGATCCTAGGTTTGAAGCCATGGATCACAGAATGGATCAGATGGCGCTAGCACTACAGGCGTTATTATCTCGTGCCAATAATCCACCAGAAGAGTTACGTACTACTCCTATCTCTCCTGTTGGTTCAGGCCTAGAGGTAGCCACTGTAGGTGCTTCTTCTCGCATTACCCCACCAGTACGTTATGGTGGTGCTCCTGAGAAGTGTCGTGGTTTTTTAAACCAAATTAGTATCCACTTTGAATTGCAACCTCGCTCCTATCCTACGGATAGGGCAAAGGTGGGATTTATTATCACCTTACTCATTGAGAAGGCTCTGAGATGGGCCAATCCACTGTGGGAGAACGATAACCCGTTAGTATATAACTATAACGCATTTGTAGCTGCTTTTAGAAAAACTTTTGACCCTCCAGGTAGAAAGGTTAATGCAGCCAGATTACTGTTACGCCTGAGACAGGAGAACCGAACACTTGTGGATTATGCACTAGAGTTCAGGTCTCTGGCGTCAGAGGTCATGTGGAATGAGCAGGCGTCTATGGACGTATTTTTGAATGGGCTATCAGATGTAATCCTTGACGAGATTGCTACTAGAGAACTTCCTGAGAAGTTAGAGGATTTAATTTCGTTCATTTCTCGTATAGATGAACGTTTAAGAGAGAGACAGAGCACTCGAGAGAGGAACCGGAGACCTTCCTTTAGGTTAGCTCCCGCATTTCTAAGTCCTGACTCCACGGTCTCATTGCTCCCTGAACCTATGCAGGTAGGCTATACCCGCCTCTCTGAGGAGGAGAGACAGTACAGGAGAAAGGAGGGGTTATGTATGTACTGTGGAGCCAGAGGTCATTTACTCTTGAACTGTCCTAACCGCCCGGGAAACGCTCGCACCTAAGTTTCTCTAGAGGACAGGCCTTGGGTGTTTCTATTTTGTCCTCTACTCCTAATTATAAAGATCACAGGCTTCTGCTACCAGTTTCCTTAACCTGGGAGAAGGAAGTGGTAAAGGCTATGGCCTTGATAGATTCCGGAGCTGCTGAGAATTTTATCGACCAAGCCTTTGCTACTAGACACAATATCCCATCCCAGTTAAGGGAGACACCCTTGGCCGTTGAGGCCATAGATGGTAGACCATTACTGGACCCCGTTATCTTTCGTGAGACCATACCCATTAACTTAAATGTTGGTATCCTACACGTGGAGAATTTATCTCTCATGCTGATTTCGTCCCCTTCTGTTCCCATAGTTCTGGGGTATCCATGGTTGAAGAGACATAACCCTATTATCGATTGGGAATTAGGGGAGATACTCTCGTGGGGTCTGAGCTGCCAGGAGAAGTGTTTACGCAGGGTTTCTCCATTGGCCAATATTAATACACCAGGTAGTTCTACTCAGTCCACAGAGAGACAGATACCGCCCCTGTACCAAGACTTAAAGGCAGTATTCGACAAGAAGAATGCAGATTCATTACCTCCACACAGGTCATTTGATTGTAAAATTAAGCTTCTACCTGGTACTATGCCCCCGAGGGGTAATGTATATCCTTTATCTGTTCAGGAGAACTCTGTTCTAGAGGAATATATCCGTGAGAATTTAGAGAAATTATTCATTAGGAGGTCTTCTTCCCCTGCCGGGGCTGGGTTTTTCTTCGTTAAAAAGAAGGATGGCACGCTGAGGCCTTGTATTGATTACCGAGGTTTGAATAAAATAACTATCAGAAATGCCTATCCTATCCCATTGATTACCGAGTTGTTTGATCGTCTTAAGGGCTCCAAAATCTTCACCAAATTAGATCTCAGAGGGGCATATAATTTGGTGAGAATCCAGCATGGACACGAGTGGATGACGGCGTTCAATACTCGGTATGGTCATTATGAATACACAGTTATGCCATTTGGACTTTGCAATGCTCCTGCAGTATTTCAGGATTTGATTAATGAGGTACTTAGGGAGTTTCAACATGATTGTGTTATTGTCTACCTGGACGACATACTGATACACTCTAGGGAGATTGAGACTCACCATAGACAAGTCAGAAAGGTACTACACAAACTTCTGCAACATGGTCTATACTGTAAATTGGAGAAATGCAGCTTTGACCAGTCGCAGATAGACTTTCTTGGTTACGTGATTTCTGGGGAAGGCTTTAAAATGGACCCAGACAAACTCCAGTCTATTTTAGATTGGCCGTTGCCTAAAGGACTCAAGGCTATTCAGAGGTTTATTGGTTTTTCCAACTATTATAGGCGCTTCATTAAGGGATACTCTTCTATCATCTCGCCTATTACCAATATGACCAAACAAGGGGCTGATACTAAGACTTGGTCTACGGAGGCTGTAGCGGAGAGCCGATCTTGCACAGCTATTCTCCACTAGAGATCCCAGTGAGGCTCAGGAACAAGGTGATGATCAGTCCACAGGCAAGGTTTCCAGCAGGTAGAGTAATACAGCAATATCCCCATCGCAATCCCAATAACTGGACGACACACAGTTTCAGGAGTAGAACTAACTAGCTTTATTTCACAGTTCCTTATAAAGCCCTCTCCCATGCAAGGGAGGAGGTTCTATTACTTAAGACATTATCCAATCGACAAGCAGTAACCTCCCACAGATCTCCTCCCCTCCTCTAGCATCATAATCCCCTTAGCATGTACATAGTTTCCCCCGAGTTTTGGATGTACCCTAAATACTTGGGGTACATCCACAAATCTAATATCCCCAGATAGCTCTATTCTGGGGGACCAACATACTTTAAAATCAGCCCATTCGGATAAAGCGTTCGGGAGTTATGGGACTTTGAAGTTTGGACCGACCGCAGAGGTAAAGTATCCGAAAACAGTTCCATGCATTTTGGCCCTGCGGTCGGTCACAAACAGGCGAATACAAATGGGTGAAATATTGCTGTTAAGTGGCCTGATGGGGAGTCGGATGAATCCCCTAGTTCGTGGGGTTCTTCCTACCGAACGGCGGGCCGTTCGGTAGTTTCCCCACAAAGTATTAGGAGTCTGGAGGTCTCAGCTGTGATTGCCTAGTCAAGTGTCCGATTTCGGTTCCAGACACTCGACGGCAAAACACCGCTGTTCGGCAGTTTAAGATGGCCGCCGCCGCCACGTGTTCGTATCCCGAATGGCGGCCACCCAGAGGACAAAGACCACACTGCACGAATAGGTAATTACCCGTTTGCAACATTGTTGCAAACGGTAATTGAAGGCACACTTTACACAGGGTGGTCTGGTTGTTCGGTAGTTTCATTCCCTGGTTTTATATGAATGATTCTACCGAACAACTAGAGGAATACAGTTCTTTACATACATTCAACTGTCCATATAACCGGATACCATGGTTTTCTATACCTGTTCACATACATTAAACCAGCAATATGACCACATACAATTATTCTCATACATGTTGCGGGACAGCCCGGTACCAATCCGCTACAGAGGCTCTTGTTGCGTTCAAGACTCTCAAAGAACTTTTTGCCTCTGCTCCCATTCTAGTCCACCCTGATACGTCTCTGCCGTTCTTACTCGAGGTCGATGCCTCTGAGACGGGAGTTGGTGCTGTTCTGTCTCAAAGGTTAGGGGTGGACAAACCGTTACACCCTTGTGGGTTCTTCTCTAAGAAATTATCTGGGCCTGAAAGCAGATATGACATCGGTGATAGGGAACTGTTAGCGGTCATTAAGGCTTTAAAGGAGTGGAGACATTTACTAGAAGGGACATTACACCCTGTTACTATTCTAACGGATCATAAGAACTTATCTTATATTGGGGAGGCTAGGCACCTGTCCGCCAGGCAAGCTCGTTGGTCCTTGTTCCTTACTCACTTTAATTATGTACTTACTTACAGACCTGGTTCTAAGAACTCTAAAGCCGATGCTTTGTCTCGTCAATATGAACCGTTCACTATAACTGAGCCAGTCCTTTCCTCGATAGTTCCTAAGGGTAACATCATCGCTAACACGAATCTCAGGATTCACTCTCCGTTGCTTACTGAGATCATGAAATTACAGCATCTTGCACCCAAACAGACTCCTGGGGATCGACACTTCGTTCCCGCCACTCTCCAACTAGAAGTGTTACGCTGTTTCCATAACAGCAAGGTGGCTGGGCATCCTGGCATTCGCAAGACGTATGCTTTGATCTCTAAAGATTTCTGGTGGCCTGATTTACGTAAAGATATTAAAGAATTCATTGGGGCGTGTGAAGTTTGTACCAAGACTAAGCTACCTCATTCGCTCCCATGCGGATTTCTGCACCCTTTAGAGGTTCCTGAAAAGCCATGGTCCTGTTTGGCTATGGACTTCATTGTTGATTTGCCTATCTCTAAAAAGCAGACTGTTATCCTCACTGTGGTGGACAGATTTACTAAGATGGCTCACTTCATTCCCTTACCTAAACTCCCATCTTCACCCGAATTAGCAGAGATATTCGCTAGGGAGATCTTCCGTTTACATGGGATACCTTGCCAAATTGTATCGGACAGAGGTTCCCAATTTGTTTCCCGTTTTTGGAAATCCTTCTGCTCTCAACTAGGCATCAAATTGAATTTTTCTTCTGCCTACCATCCTCAGTCCAATGGAGCTGCTGAACGCACCAACCAAAAGGTTGAACAATATCTACGACGATTGGGTCGGTTTGATTCCTTGGGCGGAGTTTGCACACAACAATCTCGTTTGTGATTCTACGCATTCTAGCCCCTTCGTCATGAATTATGGCTTTCATCCTTCCATTCTTCCTTCGGAGTCTTCTTCCCAAGGGGTACCGTCGGTTGATGTCCATGTTGCCAATTTGAGGAAGTTGTGGGACCAGACTCGACAAATTCTTCTGCACAATTCTATGCTGGTGAAAAAACACGCTGACAAACGTAGAAGGGCAGCACCGGTGTTTGTTCCAGGTGATAGAGTATGGCTAAGTACTAGAAACATTCGGTTAAAAGTGCCTTCCATGAAGTTCGCTCCTCGGTATATTGGACCTTACAGGGTGTTGGCTCAAATTAACCCAGTTGCGTATCGTCTAGCTTTGCCTACTACCTTACGCATTCCTAACTCGTTCCATGTTTCGTTGCTGAAACCACTAGTTTGTAACAGATTCTCCTCCACGATCGCCCCTCCTCGCTCTGTTCAGGTGGAGGGTCAGGAGGAGTATGAGGTCAATTCCATCATCGATTCTCGAATCTCCCGGGGGAAAGTACAATATCTGGTCGATTGGAGAGGATATGGTCCTGAGGAGAGAAGTTGGGTACCTCAGGAGGATGTTCATGCTCCCCGTCTCCGCAGGGCATTTCACTCTCGCTTCCCTTCTCGTCCTGGTTACTTCCGCCCGGTGGGCGTATCTGAGAGGGGGGGTACTGTCAGGGTACCTGAGGTCTCTACCTCCGAGAGAGGTAGAGACTTAGTCGTTCATCCATCCGGACGGCCTGATTTCCCTCTTCCTCGCGGTCCATCCGGTCATGCAAAGCCGGCCGCGGGGGAGTGACTCCCTTTTATAGCATGACGCCCGGAGGTCGACGTCAGGACGTCAACCCGGAACGACCTGTCACTCAATTGGTTCAGGACCAATCAGGACTCGTCGGAGGTGTGTCTACTTATCTGAACAGGGCATTTAACAGTGCTTCTTTCATTAGCTCATTGCCCTGTCGTGGTTCTAGCTTGTTCTAGTCACTCAGTGCTCGTGTTTTCTTGTTATCCCTTTTGGTTTTGACCCGGCTTGTTTGCTCTATTCTGCTTATCTCTGTTACCCTTGATTCAGCTTGTCTATCGCTTACCTGTCTTCTGTTACCCTCGACCTCGGCTTGTCTTTGACTATTCTCTACTGTACTACTTACGTTAGTCCGGCCATTCTAAGGTCCGGTATACGTATCTGGCTACTGTTTATACTCTGCGTGTTGGATCCCTGTCCTGATCCTGACAGATAAGGGGGTCCCAGAGAAGATAAAACATGATCAACTGGAAGATTTTTGTACGAAATGTATCTCAAGCGTTATCGAGGAAGGAACGTTGGGGCATTTTCCATTGAAAGATTACACAGAATTCCTAAGTCTAAAGACGCTGTCTTTGCGGACAAGATATTATTGTTTTTTTTAACAGCACTTATTTGAAAGAATTCTTTTTTGACAGAATTCAGGAAAAAACCTATCCTGGAATTATATAATAACATCAACTTCTTTGCAGACCAATGCCTGAGATATAAAAATATTATTTATAGATGTCTCTATCCGAAAAAAATTATGTTCAGAATGGATAATCAAACATTCACTTTTGATGACCATGAAAGATTGAAAATAAGGCTGAAGAAACTGGCCTAAAAAAATTATATGTCTAAAGAGGAGAAAATTTGTTGAAACTATATTGGAAGGATTTATATATTATTTTTTTCCCCTCCATTTTATTAATAAAAAATAGGTAATTATACCGTAATACCCTACACTAAGGAAAATAATTTTAAATAAAGGGACTAATACATCAATTCTTTAAAGTACATATAAATTAAGAACTGCAAGCAACTTCATAAGTAAGATAAGGGAGATCTAAGGATCAGAAAGAACAGGAAGAAGATAGGAGAAGAAGTTAGTTGTTTTTCTTTTCTTTTTTCTCCCTTCAACATTTTTTTTCTCCCTTCAACACAAAAATCAGGGAATTATACTTTGATACCCTATATAATGGAAAAATAATTTTAAACAATGGGACTAACACATCATTTTCTTAAAGTATTTAAAGATTAAGAACTACAAGCAACATTATAACTAAAGGAAGATCAAAGGATCAGGAGGATCAGGAAGAAGATGGGAGAAGAAGTTACACATTTATTTTTTTTATCAAAATAAGAACTTTGAAGAAGCAATATATTACTCCCACTTACTATTATTTTTTTTTTCTCCTTTGGGTTGATAGATGTAGATAATGGAGGTTAAGGAAGTGCTAATTAAAATGAGGGGTACACTAAATATATAGTACATTATATATAAATAAGAGAGATTAAATCTTTATTTGAGAAACGTACTAAACATTATATTGGTATAAGACACATAGGGGACTTGGAATTTAATGCAGTGCTGAAATCAGTAAAGTAAATGATCAGATCTATACTTTGGTAAATTGCTACGTCCCTAACGATTTTCCTATAAAATGTTTGAATGCTCTAATTGGAAAAGTGGAAAGATATTCAAAAGGAGTCTTGTTAATCGGGGGCGACTTAAATTGTATTGCTGATATTAATTTAGATAATAAAAATATTGAAAGGAAACAGTTTAGATAATATAATTAAATTATATGTGGAAAAATGTACGAAATCTCTGCATAGGTATAACTTATACGATATATGGAGAACACAAGATCCATTAGAAAGGGATTGTAGTTTTTTCTCAAACAGGCACCTATCATATTCAAGGATATATTTTTGGATAACGAGATTTGATAGTATTAAAATATTCAAATCCTCAAACATTGAAAGTATTAGCTAGTCAGATCATGCCCCACTCTTCTGTGAAATTGAGAATAATCTATATAAAAGAAGTAGAGCAGATTGGAGAATTAAGAATTATAATTTGACATCAGACAATGTGAAGCATAAAATCATAGAAGAAATTCAACAATTCTTGGTCTCGGACCTAATCTTGTGGAATGCTCTCAAGTGCACAATTAGGGGTTATTTAATTAAGAATGATATCCTTATTAAGAAGAAGTTGGGGATATCCATTTCAGACCTATATATCACTCTAGCTAAACAAGAAAGAACTAATAAAATATCCTCAAATAAAAACATACATGAACAAATTATTGGCAATCAAAAAGAAATTAGAAATAAACTGAAGAAGGACATGAAAAAGCCATTCTCAAATTAAAACAGAAATGGTATCACTGTAATAACAGAGCAAATAAAATTATTACCAATAAATTTAAGAAAAAATAGAAAGCACTCTAATTCACAAACTAATAGTTAATAAGAAGACCGTATTAGATCCAGCCCAAATTGCAGAAGCTTTTAGGAACTTCTATAATTCTTTAAATAATATAAAACAAAATGAGATACCCAAATTAAAAATGAAAAAGTTTTTATAAAATTTCAATCTCCCAAGAATAACAGAGGAAAAACTTGAAAGTTTAAATCAGTCATTTTCATGGGAGAAGTTAAAAAAGCAATTGGGGCTTTAAAAACGGGGGAAATCGCCGGGTCCGGATGGATTTACAGCAATGTTTTATAAAATAGCGGACCCTGCAATCTCACTGTTATTGCTAAGAATGTTCAATGAGTTTAGTGGAAAAGGGGATATTTCCAAAGAGATGCTCCAAGCCTCAATTTGTCCAATACCTAAGGACGGGAAAGACCCAGGGTTATTTTCAAATTATAGGCCTATATCTATCATAAACATAGACATAACAATTCTTGCAGATAGGTTGGGGGAAGTGATCCCAGATTGAGTGGACCAATCTAGATTTATCCCTGGTAGATCAGGTCAAGATAATACATGAAAGTTAATGAATCTAGTGTGGGAGGTGCAACAGAGGCCTGGGTCGATAGCCTTCTTTGTATTAGATGCTGAGAAGGCTTTTGACAGAGTCAGTTGGGATTTTTTATTTGAAACGATGGAATCTATTGGGATTAGAGAATTTTTCAAAAATTGTTCCATGGCTTTGTATAGTAATCCGAGTGCAAAAATTAGAGGTCCCTTCTTGAGCTTATCGTTTTTCAATATTCATAATGAGCCTAGACAGGGGTGCCCTTTATCTTCCCTGCTTTACGTTCTTTCCATTGAACCTTTGGCCTCAATGATAAGACAAGCAGAGGAGATAGGGGGTATCGTACAGAATAGAAAGGATTTTAAAATAACATTATATGCAGATGACATACTTCTTACATTAACAACACCCGATACATCCATCCCCGCAGTCATATTGATTATTAGGGAATATGGATATTACTCTAATTACAAGGTGAACGTACATTAAACTCACATTATAAGTAAGGGCTATCAGGCCATTAAAAGCAACGGTTACAAAGCAAATAGATCAGATAGATTTGGGTTTCATTTTTAGGTAGAGTAAACATCGTGAAAGCCTATTTGGTTACAAAGGTCTTGTTTTTGTTTTGGATGATTCCACTGCGAGTACCAGGTACTATCTTTTTTATTTATCTAAGACTGAAAAACTTTTTAAAAACTATTTCAGTTCCACCACCAACAAAACTGGATGAGTTTATAGCAAAAGCTTCTAGCTCCAAAATAACTTCCAAAAAAAAAAAACATTCAAAAATCAACAATTTTAAACTTGCCATGTATAAGTAAATGGGAAAGAGATTTGAAGGTTTGCGGCCCACTTTATAAATGGATAGAAACCTGGGTAAAAGTTAGGAAAAACGTATATTCCATAAACTTGCTGGATGTATTCTTTAAAGGAACACTATAGTCACCTAAATTACTTTAGCTAAATAAAGCAGTTTTAGTGTATAGATCATTCTCCTGCAATTTCACTGCTTAATTCACTGTCATTTAGGAGTTAAATCACTTTGTTTCTGTTTATGCAGCCCTAGCCACACCTTCCCTGGCTATGATTGACAGCTTGCATGAAAAAAAAAAACCTGGTTTCACTTTCAAACCAATGTAATTTACCTTAAATAATTGTATCTCAATCTCTAAATTGAACTTAAATCACATAGAGGAGGCTCTTGCAGGGTCTAGCAAGCTATTACCATAGCAGAGGATAAGAAAATCTTAATTAAACAAAGTTTGCAATAAAGAAAGCCTAAATAGGGCTCTCTTTACAGGAAGTGTTTATGGAAGGCTGTGAAAGTCACATGCAGGGAGGTGTGACTAGGGTTCACAAACAAAGGGATTTAACTCCTAAATTGCAAAGGATTGAGCAGTGAGGCTGCAGGGGCATGTTCTATACACCAAAACTGCTTCATTAAGCTAAAGTTGTTCAGGTGACTATAGTGTCCCTTTAAGTTAATAAACTGTTGGTATATTATCCTTTGGCATATAAGAAAAGATAACACACTAAACAATATCTAAATTATTGAGGGGTAACATTAAGTTGGAACCACAAACATGGCTTTTTCACTTAGATCTCCCTGCAATAAGTAAACCAAATAATTATTTAGTTATAATTATTTTGCTGGCAATCAAAATATGTATCGCAAGGGACTGGTTAAAATCTGACCCACCTGCATGGATTAAAATTATTAGTCAGATTTCACTTCAAGGTAGAATGGAAAAACAATTTTACAATTTGAATGGTAAATTATCTATATATAATGAAATATGGACTCCATGGTGGGAGTGTATTGAAGAGATCCCCGACGGGAGAGTGCCTTGAATAAATATAACAAAAATGGCTTAATTGATGATTCCTTAGAATTAATGGAATAAGGAGGAAAAATCTAATCCTCCATATAAGAATCTTCCAGACAGATAGATGGTTAAGTAGTAAAGTATGGATATATGGTAGTGTGGGACATTATTGATGATTGAAAGAGGTCATAATGCTCTATCTTTACTTGTTGCTTCCTTTACTGAAGATAATTCCTTCTAATAAATACTAAGTTGAATTTTACCACATGACAGGAGGCTTCGTATTTTGCATATCTCTCTTTACTAACTCCATACAGCAGTAAAGAAACACATAGAAAAAAGAACCAATCACAGGAGAGCAGGATGTACATAAGGCAATGTGACCTCATCATTTCCTCTTTCTTTACTGTTCCATCAAGCAGACAGGTCAGAGTATTACTCTTCTACATTACTTTATGTTTACAGGGCCTCTTTGAGGTTGTTTCTGTATTATATTTTTTATATACTTTGCTGTATGTCCTTGCTGTGCTTCTGTACTATGTGCAGCTGTGTTTTTTCTATTTTATTTCATAGATATTATGTAGATTTAATGTTATCCTTATTTCATAACCTTTAGTTGTGATTAATATTACTTGTAATTTATCAGTTTTATAGGCATTTCATCCTTTGTTTTGATAAGTATTATATGTACTTTATATGTATTTAATAGATGTCATATGTATTTTATGACATGGATTTAATAGGTGTTAAGTGTCAATTTTATTATTGACTTAATAGGTTTTATGTATAGTTGATACCGGAGAAACTGACGGAAGCCAAGCACAGAGAGATGGACACAGGTTTCTTCAGGAAGGAAGAGATTCTTTATTGGATCACCGATCGGGACTCAGAGGGACTAGCGTCACCAAAATACAGCAAAGTCTGAGTACTGAATACATAGAGTACATTCCTTATATAGCACTGTAGCTCCTCCCACAATTAACTACACCCACACATACCCTTAACCTATTTAATGAATAGAGTCTAAACTCATCCATCCGGTCTAACCACGTGGCTCATCTGATACAAAGGAGAGGGACGCGTAATTCCAGTTCTTACATTCCTGCACCTGGTCAGTACAGTGATGACAGTATCTTAGCTACGTGTTATTAACTAACTGATACTACAAACACATATACATACATATGCCTTGTGGCAATCTTAGCCTGCTAAACTTGTATTTTACTGGAATTACATCACATTCCCCCCTTTGATGCCTCTGATATTTCACAATTACTTGAGGCATCACTTAACCTTGGTTTGCATATACCTCAGGTTACCATGAACCAGACCAGACTTATCTTATGATGTGAATCTTCAACATTCATCTTCTTGCATTGGTTCTCCCTGATCTAGAGCCTTATACTTATATATCGCCATTATCTGTGCAGCAGCCTTCCTCTCTGCTATACTTCCTATCAGGCTTTGCACAGACCTAACTACTAAGGGTATAAGACACGGTAGGAGTAGACACAACAGTAAAATCAGTAGGACTCCACCTACCACTGCCTTAAGCCCTCCAAACCACTCATACCAGCTACCAAACCAACTACTTGGATTATACCCTTTCCATACCTGAGTAGGCACATGCGCTAGTTTAACCATATGGCTAGTAAGCTCAGCTATTGCTTGCCCTTCGTCATCTATTTGAAGACAGCAATTACTTAGGTTAAACTTCCCACATACACCTCCCTCTACTGCCAAAAGGTAATCCAAGGCTAATCTATTTTGGTAGACTGCTGTCCTCATCCTGGTGTTATGCTTCGCTAGAAGATTGAGCGCTTGTGATGTCTCATTTGTGATAATCTCAACCACCGCCTGTAACCTTATAATACGGTTGAGCATATAAATAGGGGTTCTATAACCAAAGGTACCATCCTCAGCCCACGTGGCTGGCCCATAGTAATCTATGATACGCTGGGGAGGCCATTCATCATCTTCCCAGGCGCCTATCTCTATGGGTCCCCTTTTCTTCCTATGATTCACATCATACACTTTAACACCTAAAGTCTCACCTGTTTCAATCGGTAACAAGAAGAAGGATGGTTTGAGCATACCCAACACACATGCCCCTTCCCAGTCCTGTGGCAGCTCCGAATAGGCTTTCTTACCACAGATCCAGTACAAATTTGCTGGGGCTCTCCAGGTAGATGTGATGGATAGATCAAACCACACGTCCTTTAAATTGGCATATCTAGCAAACGGGTTAGATGGTTCTGAGACATTTGAAGCCGACCACCAAGTTGTATTCTTTGTATCATCATCATAAGCTTTTTGCCCTAGACAAGTTAATTCTCCTACAGAAGTATTATACATTATTCCTTTCCTTGCTATGCAAACATAACCTATGATGGAGGTCTTTAATCTCCACTCAGATTTACCTCTAACACTCATATGATAATCGGCTTGTGTAGATATTAATTGGTCAACTGCCTCAGAACCGGACATTACCTCCTTTGCTTCCTAAGGCCATTGGTCTCCTATGTTAGTACCTCCACACACATAGCAGTTGGTAACATTAAGACTACCGGCAATACTTTCAGCTAAATCGATGAACAGGTTTTTAGCATTATGGGGGATCTTATTATCTATACTCATCTCTTCGTAAAAGGAATGGTATACTTGATGAGTCTGGGAGGATACCGTATCAGTCTCTATCCTTATAAATAATATTGTCACAGGGTCTAAACCCGTCCCGTATATTTGAAACCCAAATAAATTACCATATTTATCTAAGAACTTGTCGGGGTTATTTATAAGAATATGGACTGGATTGCATTCCATAGACTTACAGTATGGATTGGTAGGCAACTTAGTAACAATCATGTCTTTGTCTACTGTCTGTCCCCAAGTCGCCCACCCCACACAAGACCAATATGGACAAAAGTTATAGTCTTTATTTGGGCATCTAGGACTCACATATTTATTTTTGCTACTGGGACAAATATATTTATCGTTAGACCCATACGTCCTCTCCCATCTAAGATCCCCACATACATTCCACGGCTTTCTACCACTCGATATCGCTTTACACGCATCAAATAGCAGAACACCCGAAGAATGTACGGATTCTAACACCGTTTTATTAATTAGGGTCCCCTGAGGATCTCCATTCCTGAGAGTCAACCAAATTGTACGAGGCTGATACTCCGGACTGAAGCACTTAGGTTCTCCTACTCCTAAATGGCACACACTATAATCTATATTTAAGTATCTACATCTCGATACATCTCCTTTACATTCGTATTGTGAATGCCAAATTAGGGTTTGGGAAATATGGTTACCTGTTCTCGTAGTCTTAATGCATACCTCACAGCTAGGAGTGTCGGTACCTCTACCTTCCTGAATATAAAAACACATATAAATAAACACTATCAAAAGCACATCTTTCGCCGTCATCCTCAGTCTTCGTCCGTGCGATGGCGCCTCAGCTTCCAGGATGTGAGGGGCTGCAGGGAATGGAGTTCTGCTCATCTTCACAGGTGTCCCTTCGAGACTTTCCTGGCTTATACACTATGTGATGGTAAGCGGACAGGCTTTATTATGGCCTTCTCACTCACACCTGTAACAATAAAATTTGTAATCCACAATAATTCCTCGTTACTCCGACTGAGTAGTGCGTTTTAACCGGATCTTGCAGGGATTCTCTGGATCTGCTGTAACTTGCCAAGAATCGACTGCTGCTGGTTTAACCCTGGAGTGATGTATCCACGGAGTCACTTCTGCTACTTTTATCGCTGTAGGGGTAGACAAAAGAACAACATAAGGACCTCTCCACTTGGGCCCTAACGGTACATTATTCCACTCTTTAATCCACACTTGATCTCCTGGATGATAACTATGAACAGGGGGATAAATATTCACAGGTAATCTATCTTGTACCCATTTCTGTACCTCCTCCATAGTCTTACCCAACTCTACAACCTGCTGCCGAGTAATTCCTTCTCCCAACTGACTCAAGTCCCCCCTTAAGTTACCAAGTACGGGAGGTGGTCGCCCATACATGATTTCAAAAGGAGAGAGGCCCATCCTTCTGGTAGGGGTACTGCGGATTCGCAATAAGGCTATAGGTAAGAGAACGTTCCACTTAAGTTGGGTTTCCTGACACATTTTAGCCAACTGGTTCTTTATAGTTCTATTCATTCTCTCTACCTTACCAGAACTCTGGGGTCTATATGCAGTATGAAGCCTCCACTTTATACCAAGCATATGAGTCAGTTGTTGTAGGCACTGGTGAACAAAAGCTGGACCATTGTCCGATCCTATAGAACAGGGTAGTCCATATCGGGGTATTATTTCTCGTAGCAGGAATCTCACAACTTCTCCTGCTTTCTCTGTACGAGTAGGACATGCTTCTACCCAGCCTGAATAGGTGCACACAATTACCAGCAGGTAACGATGTCCACCCGATTTAGGCATCACTGTAAAGTCTATTTGTAGATCGGACATGGGGAGTCCCCCCATAAACTGAACTCCTGGTGGCTTTACTGGTCCTTGTCTTGCATTATTCTTAGCACACGTTACACATCTGCGTACAATGGCCTGAGTCAAGTTGGACAATCTTGGTATGTAGAAATGTTTTCTAAGAGATTCTTCAGTACTGTCTCTCCCAGAATGTGTCCCGTTGTGATAATTTTGGACAATTTCTACCGCTAGCGATGCTGGTATAACTATTCTTCCATCTTCTAGCTGATACCACTTGTTCTCCAGATACTTTCCCGGTTCAGTCTTTAACCACTCCTCTTCTTGAGCTGTATAAACTGGAGTCCATTGGGACAGTGGAGTTGGTATAAGAGCAGCTATATGCCCTACATACTCCTGTCTTCCTGATTCAGCAGCACGCTTAGCTGCACTATCTGCCATCCGATTTCCCTTGGTTACATCACCATCTCCTCTCAGATGCGCTCGACAATGTATGATACCGACTTCTTTCGGCTCCCACACTGCTTCCAATAGTTGTAGGATTTCAGCTGCGTACTTGATTTCTTTGCCTTCTGAATTCAGTAGTCCTCTTTCTTTATACAAAGCTCCGTGGGCATGAGTGGTTAAAAACGCATACTTAGAGTCCGTATAGATATTTACTCTTAAACCTTCAGCCAATTGTAACGCTCGTGTTAGTGCTATTAATTCTGCCTTTTGTGCTGATGTTCCTTTCGCCAATGGCCGAGCTTCTATCACCTTGTCTATGGTTGTTACTGCATATCCTGCATAGCGGATCCCTTCTTTCACATAACTACTGCCGTCTGTATAATATTGAACATCGGGGTTCTGGATGGAAAAATCACGAAGATCTGGTCTACTTGAGAATACTTCATCCATTACTTCCAAACAATCATGTTGACTTTCAGTAGGTTGTGGCAAAAGGGTAGCTGGATTTAAGGTGTTTACAGTCTCTAAATGCACTCTTGGGTTTTCACACAACATTGCTTGATACTTGGTCATACGGCTGTTACTAAACCAATGATTTCCTTTGTAATCCAACAACGTCTGTACTGCATGTGGGACTCGTACATAAAGTTCTTGACCCAGAGTGAGTTTATCGGCTTCAGCTACTAGCAGGGCGGCTGCAGCTACGGCTCTTAGACAAGGTGGAAGTCCGCTGGCCACTGCATCCAGTTGCTTAGACATGTAGGCAACAGGTCTTTGCCATGATCCCAAGTACTGTGTCAATACTCCCACAGCCATTCTTCTTTGCTCGTGTACATACAGGTAGAATGGTCGTGTGTGATCAGGTAGACCTAATGCTGGGGCACTCATCAAAGCCTTCTTCACATCTTCAAATGCCGTTTGCTGTTCTTGGGTCCATAGGAAGGGGTCGTGCTCTGTACCTTTGATAGCTGCGTACAGAGGTTTTGCCAGTATCGCATAGCTGGGAATCCATATCCTACAGAAGCCTGCTGCCCCCAAGAATTCTCGCACTTGTCTTCTATTCTTGGGTATTGGTATTTGGCAGACAGCCTCTTTTCTCTCTGGCCCCATAATTCTTTGACCTTCAGAGATATGGAACCCCAGATACTTGACAGTTGGCAAACACAACTGAGCCTTCTTTCTAGACACCTTGTATCCTGCCTTCCAGAGAATGTGTAGTAGATCGTGCGTTGCTTGCTGACAGATTTCTTTTGTAACTGCTGCTATCAACAAGTCATCTACATATTGTAACAATACACACTCTCCTGGGATGGACTCGAAATCCAATAGATCTTGACTTAGGGCTGAACCAAATAGGGTAGGTGAATTTTTAAACCCTTGGGGCAGTCTTGTCCAAGTCATTTGGCGTTTTGAGCCCGTTACAGCGTTCTCCCATTGGAAAGCAAAAATACATTGACTTTCTGCGGCAATTCGGAGGCAAAAGAAGGCATCTTTGAGGTCTAAAACTGTGAAGTAAGTAGCCCCGCCCGGAATTAAAGCAAGCAGGTTATATGGATTGGGTACAACTGGATGTATACTAACAACCGCATCATTGACTGCTCTTAAGTCCTGCACAGGTCGATACTCATCTGTGCCGGGCTTTTGAACAGGCAGCAATGGGGTGTTCCAGGGGGAAGTACAGAATTTTAGGATACCATACCGTATGAACTTATCCAGATAGGATTGGATGTTCTTCTTAGCCTTCTGCGGAATGTGATATTGTCTTAGGCTCACTGGATAAACCCCATGTTTCAGTTCAATTTTTATTGGTGGAATATTGCGGGCCAGTCCTGGTGGGTTGTTCTCTGCCCAAACTCCTGGTATGTTAAACAATGTCTCATCACTCCTAGGGTTTTGGCTAGTCAACACTGTATAAAGTCGCCACTCTTCTTCCTTTGGTACGGATAAAGTCATAATACCTGAAGGTCCATTAAACTTTAAAGATGTTGTTCCATCTGGTAGGAACGTAATCTGCGCTTGTAATTTGGATAGCATATCACGTCCCAGCAATTGGACTGGACATTCAGGCATATAAAGGAATTGGTGTTTTACTACGTGGCCTCCCAATGTACAGAGTCGACTTTTAAGAACCGGTCTTTCAGCACTTCTTCCAGTTGCTCCTATCACAGTAATAGTCCTTCCAGATGGAGGAGCAACTAGATTAGTCACCACTGAATGTTCAGCACCAGTGTCGATCATGAACGCACTCCTTTTCCCCCCTATTGATACATCGACCATAGGCTCCGCTCGACCAAGGGGGATGGAGCCCGGTCGGTATCAATAGTCCTCCATGACCGTGTCAGCCAATCCTACAAAGTCCCTACCTTCTCTATCGCGAGACCTTTGCGCTGCTGGAATATACCTGTCTTCCCTAACACTTCCTCTGTTCCCATTACTCCCTCTATAACCATTACTCCCTCCGGGACCTCCTCTACCTCTCGCTCTGCCTCTAAAGTTTCCGTAGCCTGCCCTGGGTTGGTCTCTCTCGTACTGCTCTCTTTGCGGACATTCGTTCCTCCAATGCCCTTCTTCCTTGCAATACGCACACTGATCCCTACTCAAAGGCTCCCTACTCCATCTATTATTGCCTCTATCTGGGCCCCGTTTATCTACGCCTGCGATCGCTACCGCTAGCATATCAGCCTTTTTACGCATCTTGCGCTCCTCCTCTTTCTTGCTTTCTGTTTCCCTATTCATATACACCTTATTAGCTACCTCCATTAGTTGGGTGATTGACATACCTGCAAACCCTTCTAACTTTTGTAGCTTGCGCTTAATATCTCCGTAAGCTTGGCTGACAAAGGCGGAGTTCACCATTCGGGAATTGTCTGCGTCTTCCGGATTAAAGGGGGTGTACAAGCGGTACGCCTCCAATAATCGGTCATAAAAGACACTGGGCGCTTCATCGCTTTTCTGGATCACCTCAACTGTCTTCGACATGTTAATGGCTTTCTTTCCTCCGGCTTTCATGCCAGCAATTATAGCGTCTCTATAGGCTCTGAGTTGAACCATATCAGCACCATTTACGTTCCAATCGGGATCAGTGTTGGGATAATGTGTTGCGGCCCATGCTGCTGGATTAGCTTGGTTCAAAGCACGGGCTCTATCCTCTAATGCTTTAATGGCTGCTTGATTTATTCTTGTCCTTTCCTCATTGTTAAATAAAGTCATTAATAACTGCTGGCAATCAGCCCATGTCGGATTATGTGTCTGTACTATTGAGGTGAACAGATCAGTCATGGCTTGTGGTTTCTCAGTATACGAGGAATTATGGGTCTTCCAGTTTAAAAGGTCGGTAGTGGTGAAAGGGACATATACGAAGACAGGGTCAGCGTGTGCCATTTGACCTGCGGCATCGATATAAGCTGACCCGGGATTTAAGCGAAGAGGCATCTGATAGTGCTTTAATTGTTGGGCACCAGTCAACTGTCGGGTTTGGATGGGGCTACGTAGGGAAGCGTCAGTCATGGGTTCCGGTCGGGGAGAGATAGGGTATGGGGATGTGGGAGGTTGGTTTTGGGAAAAGGTAGTGAATAGAACACTTCGGGCCGAGCTAGATGAAGCTTGACCGGAAGTCTGAAGTGGCGCCAAATCAGGATATTCATTTTTAATGGAGGTTGGTCTATCTGGTTCCGGAAGGGGGGATTTAGTACGAGGGGGGGTGGATCCTGCACTGGAGGAGGAAGCGGAAGTGGATGGGGGTAGTGAGGGAAGGGTTACAGGACTTCCTGTATTTGCGTCACTTCCTCTTACCGGAAAGTAAGGGGGCGGCAAAGGGATCTCGGACTCAGGGGGCGTGTCCAAAATGGGCCTAACACCAGCCCTAGTGGACGAACAAGTCCTAGCTACCATGAGGCGACACTGTTCCTCGTGGCATGTCCGGAGCCATTTTGGCGAGTCATTTACGGCCTGTCTCCAACAATCAATATAAGGAAACTGGCCGTAAAGTTCAGGCCTACCTGATACAGCCACGTGTAAGCGCTGTACCAGAGTTGGATCCAAACTGCCACGTGGCGGCCATGCCGCAACCAAAGTAGGCCACTCCCTAGTGCACAAAGTGACCAAACGTACAGGAGACATCTTTACCCCAAAATCACAAACTTTGAATCCCTTTTTAAAATTCTTAACCATACATCCTAAGGGATCCGGAATCGTTGACTGCGACGCACCCATATTTAACAGTGGAACGTTGTCGACAACGATTACTATACACGCGTACTATTCAACAGTCACACCCGTTTCCTCTGGCAACAGCACCACGTGGTACGGTTACCAAGTGAAACGTACACAATAACAATAAACACTCAGGGAATTCCCATACACACACAGCTGCTACACCAGTCACTATATAATCAATATTATGCCCTTTGGCGTAACTACACAGTCACCCACGCTATAATTCTCTATATACGAATTACCCGTCTATAACACACCCAGTAACATCGTCTTTTACAAATAGCGGTTACAGTACGGTTAGCATAGGTCAAAGCACAAGTTAAGGTCACAATACAATTATTAGTGGTTATGGTGTTAAAACATGCAATGGACGACAATGATTAGTACTTATTATACAGTGTCAGTAAATATACAGGGTTATGGTACCGTGCACTATAATACAGCAACACACTATTAACACTCTCGCTAGACGGCTGAGCTCGCGCTATCTAACAAGATATACACTTTACTAAACAATCATTAACACATTTACAATTCCCAACTAAACTATTGGCCAGTACCTTGAATGGACTACCTAAAACTATATACACCCGTTTTGGTTAGCCACACTGCCCAATCACCACATATACATAGCGAGCTAGAGAACCGAATTTACACAGGCGCCTCTTAGTCGTACTATCAAAAGTCTAGTGGGTTCCAAATTTACACGCCTTCCCACTTAGCCCAGATAGGATGAGAACTAGCGAACCGAATTTACACAGGCGCCGCTTAGTCTCCCGGTCCCTCCGACCTAGCGAACGTAATATACACCCTAGAACGCTAGTCTAGACAAGACACCGGTGTCCGGCTAGGGCTATCTTACACCAGGACCCCGCCTGACTAACCAAATCAAACGGTCTGACTAAAGAGCGTTCGATCGAGCGGTGCGCCTTCGCTCCTTCCCTCCGACAGAGGGGGCAGATACAGATTCAAAAACCCCTTTGGGCCTACCGCACAATCGGTATACCCCTAGCGGGTCCTGCCGTCTAAAACAGCAGTTATCTTACCTCCTCGTTCCTGAACCTGAGTTCACACTCATCGACGGGGACACCCCAGCACTTCTCACGTAGAGGCCGATGATCTCCTGGACAACAGACCAGTGGCGCCGAGACGAAGGGAGGTCCACGCAGAAGTTCAGGGGTGCAGCCGTAGAGAACGTGGGCAAAGATAGACCGTCTCACGCCTCTGCCTCTCAGCTACCGTTGAACGATGAGTTTCCCGGCCAATGCACCAAATGATACCGGAGAAACTGACGGAAGCCAAGCACAGAGAGATGGACACAGGTTTCTTCAGGAAGGAAGAGATTCTTTATTGGATCACCGATCGGGACTCAGAGGGACTAGCGTCACCAAAATACAGCAAAGTCTGAGTACTGAATACATAGAGTACATTCCTTATATAGCACTGTAGCTCCTCCCACAATTAACTACACCCACACATACCCTTAACCTATTTAATGAATAGAGTCTAAACTCATCCATCCGGTCTAACCACGTGGCTCATCTGATACAAAGGAGAGGGACGCGTAATTCCAGTTCTTACATTCCTGCACCTGGTCAGTACAGTGATGACAGTATCTTAGCTACGTGTTATTAACTAACTGATACTACAAACACATATACATACATATGCCTTGTGGCAATCTTAGCCTGCTAAACTTGTATTTTACTGGAATTACATCACATAGTTATGGTAAATGTACTTTATACCATATGTATCATGACTTTTCTGGCGATTTTCCTGGCCTTCTATACCTGGGGCATCTGGGGACCCTCTTTCCCCATTTTCCTCCTTCTCCCCAGGGTCTCATTCTGGGTCTGGCTGGGGTTTAACCCCTTCCCTCACTTGGTTCCCATCGGCTCCCGCCGTCTCCAGGGCATTAACCCTTTCTTCTGAAGTATCCGTTCAACCCCTTCCTCCTACAACCCTCAGGGGGACGGCCGGACTCACTGCCCTTGCTCTCTCAGGGTGCCCCATGCCGTACACCCTGTAATGTGCTGGATGCTTTCCAACATCCACTACCTTGGTGCAGGGCAGTCTGTGGGGCGACCACGAGGTAGCCCGAGCATGACGCGGCAGCCATCTCTGATCCTGCGTCTACCGAGACTCCAGGGACCATGGTACCCCTCCTTTACCTTCGGTGGCCATCTTTAATCTCGCATCTCGCGAGATTATGGGCGGCCGTTTTGCTACTCTCGCCCACCATGATTTTGGCGCTCGAGAGTAACATATACCTGGGCTGTCAGCTAGCCTAGCAGCTCTCGTGGCTCACAATGCTCTGACACGGACATTGGACCCCAGCTGTAGGTAAGTATTCTAACTGGCCTATTATTTACAGATTTGAGACATACTCATATATAGTGGTTCGAGGTGCTGGAACCTTAAAGGGATATCACCCCGAAAAATCCCTTGAATGGGATACCACCGCGGTACTGTTTAAAAGGATACCACCCTGGAACTACTTAAAAGGGACACCACATCCTTAAAGGGATATCAGCCTTGAATTCCTTAACCCCTTAAGGACACATGACATGTGTGACATGTCATAATTCCCTTTTATTCCTGAAGTTTGGTATTTAAGGGGTTAAAGGGATAGCACCCTTGGACACAGATTATCAAGATTGTACTGTATAAGTACATATTAGTGATGGGAGATTTGAAGGGATAACACCTGGATCAGGGTTCAGGAATCTACAGCAAGACTCTATGTCTGGTAATGGATGCTCAAAGGGATGACCCCTATCACTTAGACTACCTGTCAGAACAGGACAGACGACGGAGTTTAGAGCTAGTGCTATATCCTATTATCCCTCAGAGGTCAGTAACTTTTGTCTCATTACTGCCATATTAGGCACTAAAGGGGTTATTACCCTGTGCCTGCCTGGGGTGCTGCCCCTATTACCGTGCTGCTTTTTGGAGGTCGCCCTGTGGCCACCTCTGTGATCCTGGGTGAGGCCCAGTTATTCAAATCCCAATATTGTTGCTTGCCCTGCTGGGACAATTTGACAACGGTGACAGATACAGAATACCCTGCCGGGGTTATTACACCTTACTGTCATTTATACAGACCCTGCTGGGGTCCACTAGCATTATTTACACTACAACAGATACCCTGCTGGGGTACCCCATATCACACACCCTGCTGGGGTTGTTTTGGTACTTTGAGACAATAAATTGCACACAAATTTCACACAACTACACCCTGCTGGGGTCTGCATGGTGCATTGCACACAATGAAATGGATTGTGCTCTCATCCAGTCTGTTTTATTTGGGCGCGACCCACGCTTGACGGGTACATACTGTGTGCACCTGAGGTGATTTCTGACTAGGTATAAGCCAATCTATTCAACTAAAAAGGTGACAGAGTCGCAAGCTTCAGTGCAGAATATCTCTCATGGTGGTGCATTAATTATTGGAAGAGCTGTAGGACACTCTCTATCAGGCTGATGGCCAGCACTAATGAGTTCATACCCTGTGCAACCGGGGTGAGCCCCCTACAGCACTGCTGCTTCTACTCCTACCCCTCTCAACAGCAAGCTTGAGGATTAAAAACCTGAACTTCAGTTCTGGGACCGGCACTTACAGGTTCAGACCCGGTGCTCTCGGGGTGAGACCCCTACGATCACACTACCCGACCGAAGGAAGTCTTACAGCAACAGCCTCTACCTACAGCTGAAGGAATAACTCCATTGATAATGAATCATGATACGGTACAGGTTTATGCCCTGTACCTATTCTGCGGCCTGCAGTTAAAGACCCACGCCCTATGCACCGGGCCAGGCTTGGCGTGCACTGCACTAAAATGCCGAACAGAGGCATGCGGTTACAACCGCTGAACAGGAGTTTGAGCCGCCTACTTAATGATATATATTCCCCTTGAGGTGAATTTCATAATGCAAGAGGTGACTGACACTCTCTTTCAGGGCGATGACCAGCACTTAAGGGTTCATACCCTGTGCTCCAAGGGTGAGCCCCCACTATACATGCGCTGCACGGTGCTGCTGAGCGGAGGCAATTCTATGGCAACCTCTATGTACTGGGTGAGCCCCAGTCTGTTTTATTTGGCCACGATTCAGAATAAGACCAGCAAGGGTTTCCGTGAACACTGCCTACTGTCATAGTAGACTGATTTGTTTGCCCTGCATCCTGTGCCTGAATACTGGTTTGTGCCTTACACAGGGGTATCCCTTACTATGATAAACCTACTTGACAACGTTATGCACTCGTGGATTTGCAGCCTCTTGCTTAGAATGTCCATATCCGCTGACGGTCGGACAAACCCATTCCCTCCCATGCCGGTCAGAATGGCTCAGACGACTATAGTGACCAACAGAGGAGGTCTTTCAGGATTTGCGACCTTACCATGGGCGATGCCGCCAAACATCGTCCGGGAACAGGCATACAACTTGGGTATATGCTCCTCGCAGGAAACTCTCGCTTCTCCCATAGGATGCCCATAGCAGCACTCCTCCGCACTGATGGATGGTTGGTGGTACTGGGCACCAAGATAGTCGGAACCCCAGACACAATGCACAAAGTTCCGAAGGGATCTTATTAGACACGCAAAGGTCCCACGGCTTTCATAAGGGCCCAAACCCCTAGGAGGGAGGTGTTGTGCGATTACCTTTACAAGGGATTCTTTGCAACCGGTTGGCAACAGAGCCGGTCGTCGACCACTTCGGGACATCCGACCCGAGATCCGCTACCGCTACCTCTATTACCCATATAGAGCGAGAGTCAACCAATGGTGCTCCAGATAAGCGGACAGAGAACACGGTACGCACAGATATCAACAATATACCTCCTACTACATCCACAGAGGATTTCACCACATCTAGGTGAGAGGCACTCAATCCTGGGGAAGACCACTTTCACGTAGTCAACTGACTTGCGTTCAGGAACTAAAGATGCGTCAGGACGGTCTTCTTCCTTCCAGCTCAACCACCTTAACCAGTTTTCAGGGGACATCCTCTCCTTCCCGATCCAGTAGCTCGGAGCCTTTCTTCCAGGTGAACCTCATTCCGATCACTCCAGGGAACTGAAAACTCGTCAACACCCACATTCATCCGAGAACTGGCTGGAACCTCCAGACTTGTAGAAGACTATTCGCTCAGAGGATTCGTAGACTATTCCACAACTTGGGAATATTCGCACAACTCTCCGCGGCACGACCACGACCCTGTACGTTGTATACCTAGACTTCTTCGTCTTATACTTCACAATACATAGATTGATAATGAAGTACTAGATCGGCTGCACCCTACTGCAGGTAACCACAGATTAGGCGGTCAGGTTTCACATCCACCGGGATGGACCAACTCACGTTTATCAGACAACATGTAGGCTCCTCCGATCCCCGTCTTCTTCACAGAAGATCAAACCATCTCCCGGGGGAGACACATCTCATAGGTGCCGACTGATTTGGATAATACCACTCGTCACAGTATAAGTCGAGGCACGATGGTGATCGCGCTCCGTCCAACCGGACCTCCCCGAATGACTTATGCTTCTCATGCTTACAAGGTCTACAGAAATTCTCAAGCAGGCGAGAATCTTCTCCTGCTACATTCATGACCGACAATTCCTCACGGAGCCGTAGGGTACTCACATCTTCTATCCCGGGAGGGTCGGCTACCTGGGGGTTTCTTGGCAGGTCAGCGGACGATCGCAGGCTGCCGGGGACCTCTTGGGAATCTGGGAACCCAGGGATGCGACAACCCTACCCCTACATCTGGACATTCCCAGCCTGTCTGGTTATGTCCTGCATCTTGATCCCTTATGTGAGGAAGGAGACGGAACTGCAGCCCGTATCACTACCTGAGGACGCCCAAGGAACCAGGATCCTCTAGGATACCAACTACCCAATATCATACCTCTCCAGCTTATAAGTTGTGGAGGTCGTTCTTCTTTCACTCTACGGGACTAAACATCCTGCTGAAAAACGGTCAGACTTGGTCTTGTATAATTTCCCATTAGATGGTGTATACGTGGGCACTCAACGGGGAAGACCTCCCCACAATGCCGAATACTGGGTCTCTCGGCACACCGTAGGGCTCTTATTTAGTTCTATACTCTTTTCTCAGCGTTAAAAATGCAAAATACGAAGCCTCCTGTCATGTGGTAAAATTGAAGATTATGCTAGCTTTAGTATACTAATAATCTTAAGTTTAGTAATGACAGGAGGCAAGTATTCACCCCCCCCCCCCGCTTCGCTGACCACCCTTTCTATTCATTTGCTTCATTCATTCATTCATTTTGCCTCTCACATTGTTGCTTATATGATATGTTTGTACTTCAATTAATATGGAATCCTCATTAGAGTTCTCATTACAATTACTCAGTTATCAGATCAGTTACTATATTCTCCAATGGGATATTAGGTGGTACGTTAATTGGAGTTACATGTTTGTGACTATGTCTAAACCTGTCACACATTCTCTTTTCAGTATGATTCGTCTCTGAAAATAATTGGCAGTTCACATGAAACTATTGGAGATTTTATCCTTCGGAATTGTCTCAACCCTGAACTCTTTTTCGTTGTTCGTATAGAATTCTTTGGAAGTTTGCTCCTTCGCTGTCACGATTCCGGGAACCAAACACGCTAACACACACACAGAAAAGGTGCAGTACCGGACCTTAGAGTGGCTGGGCTATGCACACAAAGAATAGTCAGGAGACAAGCCGGATAAGAGGAACCAGAAGACAGAATAACAATAAACAAGCCGAGGTCAAAGGGTAGGAGAAAGTCACAAAGTCAGATAAACAAGCCAGAGAGTACGTAACCAGAAACACAAGTTCAGTAGCAATACTAGCAAGCAAAGACCACAACAGGGCAGAGAGGAACAGGAAAGGTAAGTATTTAAATCCATAGGTTAATTCTGATTGGATAATTTCCAATCAGAATTAACAATCACACGTGGGAGATATCTAGACCTCCCACTTTGATTGAGGCACTGTGCCTTTAACGCCAGGTCAGGTGGCTGACCCCGGCGTTTCTTAAAATGGGCAGTCTCCCAGCGTGCAGCTTCATGCATGCTGCCGCTGGGGGATGTAGAGGAAGACGCGGGCGGCATCCGTGGCTGGGAGGATGCCGCCTGCCGAGCGCACTCCAGGAAGGGGACCGCGGACGGCTGGAGGGTGAGTGCCGCGAGCGGACTGCAGCCTCCCCTCGCAGCCGCCAGCGGGATCCTGACATTCGCACATGGGAACTTGGAGTTATTATTAGTTTTATTGTTTGCTATATATTTACTTCTGCTTGTTGTCACTTTCTGAAAGAGGAAATTATGAGGTCACATTGCCTTATGTACATCCTGCTCTCCTGTGATTGTTTTTTTTTTCTATGTGTTTCTTTACTGCTGTATGGCGTTAGTAAAGAGAGATATGCAAAATACTCGCCGGTCATTATTAAATTTAAGATTATTAGTACACTAAAGCTAGCATAATCTTCAATTATAATCGAAGTAAGGGGATAAGTTAGAAAGGGAATTATAGGGGGATAAAAAAGAAGTGAAGGCATATACACGATAAGGAAAATTCATTAAATCTATTGTGCCAATAATATTTGTGTTATGTACAATTAATTAATATATATATATATATATATATATATATATATATGTATATATATATATATATATATATATATGTATATATAAAACTGTCCAGACTCTGGCACTCAACCTCCAATATTTACAATGCGACTTAACCCGGGTGCTTACCAGCAATATATAGACGAGAAAGGAGACAGGAGCACTCACTTGGATTTTCAAAAAAATGTATTTCAATAAATCACCTCCACATCAACGTTTCGACCCTTCAGGGTCTTTATCAAGATGAAGGGTCGAAACGTTGATGTGGAGGTGATTTATTGAAATACATTTTTTTGAAAATCCAAGTGAGTGCTCCTGTCTCCTTTCTCGTCTATATGTATATATATATATATATATATATATATATATATATATATATGTGTATGTGTTTGTGGTTTGTAATCAAGAAAACATGAACATTTATTAAAATGTACTTAATAAAAAAAATAAAAAATGCCACATCAAATGGATATTGAGTATGTGAGTATATTTATTGTTTTAAAATAATTAGATTTCTTAATACCTTTGCTAGGATGAGCTAAATATAAAGAGTTCCTTCAGGTGTCTTAAAGGGAAACATAGTTACATAGTAGACGTGGGCTTTTGTTTTCGGACAAACACATTTTTGTAGGAAATTGGACTATTCATTCATTTGTTCAAAAGATAAATTAATACAAATTGAAACAAATTAAATTAAGACCTGCTCGCAGCTCTCTCCTTGAAATATTTAAAAAATAAAGCAATGGGGAGCTGTGCTCCCCACCACTTCCTATATTTCCCGTACCCAGTACCCTCCATACTCTACATCCCTCACCCTATGGGGGTCAATATGATCCCCAAATTAGTATAAGGTAGGTTAAATCTTCCTGATGCCCCTACCTGTTGTGCTGCTAGTAGGGGCATGTCTAATTTTACTATTAGCTATTAACAAATTAAAGAACTAATTGCAGGATATAATTTCATCCAACATGCAATTCGGTCTTTGTTTCATTCATTGTAATTCATATTTTCAGACGAATTAACAAATAGTCATAATGCAGACGAAAATGAATGCCCAAATCTCCCTAATTTGGTACCCTTGCATATTATAATCTCACAAGGATACCAATTCAGGGATTTGTATATTAAATGGCTTCAAGATGCAGGCAAAGCACAGATTGGAATTTTATTCAACCACATTCAATTCTGAAATTAAAATAATCACCAAATTTTGTCCAAAAATGAATGAACAAATGACAAAAATTTGATTCAGAAGAAACTAATTGGTTATCATCTAAATATGTTTAGATGAAATTAACATTTTGGCATGCCCACATCTATGACATGATAATGTAAGAAAGATTCAAGTCCATCAAGTTCAAACTTTAAAACACCTCTGTAACGGACCGTTTTGCTCACCAGAGGTTAAAAACCGTTTAGGCGATATTCCCCTTTCCAGATGCACAGTGGGAAACTGTAAGCACCAATCTCCCGAACTGCAAACTCTACGAATCCTGGAAACAGCCGAACAGGAAAACCATACGAAAGGGTTACACTCCTGGCAGTAAGCATACAATCCAATTCCCCCAATAACGAGACGACACTTCGTTTTGAGGGTTAAGCAGAATCTCACTGTCCTGGCACATACAGCCTCTTTTTTCCCAATCCACAACCACAGTAGAGTCCACAGGGTTTTACAGAACAACCAATCAATCCATACAATATACACAGACACTCCCACACAAAATCCTCCCCTCTGCCTGTGATATGATTACTGAACACAATGGGTAATCTCATTATCACAGGCAGAGGAATACAGTTTTTACACAATATTTATAACTTCTAAAATAAACATGTCACAAGGAAGGAGGAGGAAGGACGGCACCTTCAGCTCCCTGTAATACACACTGCCGCTTGGGAGGACGGACGGCACCTTCAGCTCCCTGGGATACACACTGCCGCTGGGGAGGAAGGATGGCACCTTCCGCTCCCTGGGATACACACTGCCGCTGGGGAGGAAGGACGGCACCTTCAGCTCCCTGGGATACACACTGCCGCTGGGGAGGAAGGACGGCACCTTGAGCTCCCTGGGATACACACTGTCGCTGGGGAGGAAGGACGGCACCTTCCGCTCCCTGGGATACACACTGCCGCTGGGGAGGAAGGACGGCACCTTCAGCTCCCTGGGATACACACTGCCGCTGGGGAGGAAGGACGGCACCTTGAGCTCCCTGGGATACACACTGCCGCTGGGGAGGAAGGACAGCACCTTCAGCTCCCTGGGACTCACACTGCCGCTGGGGAGGAAGGATGGCACCTTCCGCTCCCTGGGATACACACTGCCGCTGGGGAGGAAGGACGGCACCTTCAGCTCCCTGGGATACACACTGCCGCTGGGAGGAAGGACGGCACCTTGAGCTCCCTGGGATACACACTGCCGCTGGGGAGGAAGGACGGCACCTTCCGCTCCCTGGGATACGCACTGCCGCTGGGGAGGAAGGGCGGACCCTTCAGCTCCCTGGGATACACACTGCTGCTGGGGAGGAAGGACGGCACCTTCAGCTCCCTGGGATACACACTGCCACTGGGGAGGAAGGACGGCACCTTCAGCTCCCTGGGACTCACACTGCCGCTGGGGAGGAAGGACGGCACCTTCAGCTCCCTGGGACTCACTCTGCCGCTGGGGAGGAAGGACGGCACCTTCAGCTCCCTGGCACTCACTCTACCACCTGGGTGTAGCCAGGCGCCATGCTTGCTCTGCTGAAGTTGGTTACTTTTGTAGATAGGGTCACTGTACGGGTAGTAACGTTGCCCTCAATTTGTAAATCCAGGGAATGGTGTTACCTTGTAGCTTTCATTCTGGGCTGTGGGAATGATCCCGTTGCTTGCCACCAATTGTAACGGACCGTTTTGCTCACCAGAGGTTAAAAACCGTTTAGGCGATATTCCCCTTTCCAGATGCACAGGCAGCAACTGTAAGCACCAATCTCCCGAACTGCAAACTCTACGAATCCTGGAAACAGCCGAACAGGAAAACCATACGAAAGGGTTACACTCCTGGCAGTCAGCATACAATCCAATTCCCCCAATAACGAGACGACACTTGGTTTTGAGGGTTAAGCAGAATTTTACTGTCCTGGCACATACAGCCTCTTTTATTCCCAATCCAAAACCACAGTACAGCCCACAGGGTTTTACAGAACAACCAATCAATCCGTACAATATACACAGACACTCCCACACAAAACCCTCCCCTCTGCCTGTGATATGATTACGGAGCACAATGAGTAATCTCATTATCACAGGCAGAGGAATACAGTTTTACACAATATTTATAACTTCTAAAACATACATTTTCATAATCAGCATGCAAGAAATAAACACATACTCAAAAATCAGGGCAATCAGTTCAGGGGTTAAACAGTTAGATGGAAGTCCTTTATGATCGACCGCAAGCACATTTTCAGGCCCTAAACAGTTCCATAGATTTGTGCTGTGCGGTCGGTCTATTTCAGGCTGAAAAATTGACTAAGTCCCATTCGAACGAGCGTTCAAATCTTCGAACAGGACTTAGTCTCTGCGGCTGCAAAATCAACGTGGGTGAAGGTAAGGCTCAGCGGTGTTCGCGGAACTGTATAGCCGATTTCAGTTCCATGAATTTGGCTACACATACCGCTGACCGCATGGAATGAACCAAGATGGCTGCCGCCACGTGTTCGTTTTTTTTTTGTGTGTCAATGTCTGTGTCACTATGTATCTGTGTGCCACTATGTGCCAGTGTGTGTGTATCTGTGTATCAGAAACATACACACAAGCACAGATACACACTGACACAGAGATACACACCTTGACACACACCGGCACATACAAACACAGATACACACACTTTGAAACATAGATACACACACCTTATTATTATTATTATTATTATTATTATTATTATTATTATTATTATTATTATTTTATTATTTAAATAGCACCATCACATTACGTAACGCTGTACAATGGGTAGACTAACAGACATGTAATTTTAAACAGACAATTGGACATACAGGAACAGAGAGGTGGAGGGCCCTTCTCAATGAGCTTACATTCTAGAGGGAGTGGGGTATAATGACACAAAGGGTAAAAGTAGGGATAAGAAGTAGGTTGTTGGAAAAGTATTCATTGAGGGCTTAGTAGGTCATTTTTGACAGTTGCAGGAGAGGAGTCCTGGGGAATGGGGGATAAAAACCTGCCAACAATTTAATTGATATGTTTTCTTGAAGAAGTGAGTTTTCAAAGATTTTTTGAATGAGTGGAGACTGGGTGAAAGTCTTATGGAGAAGGGAAGGGAGTTCCACAGAAGAGGTGCCGCCCTGGAGAAATCTTGGAGGCGAGCATTAGAGGTGGGCGTATGGACAGAGGATATACATAGGTCTTTGGCAGAGCATAGGGGCCTCGACGGGACATACTTGTGTATTAGGGAGGATAGGTAGCTTGGAGCAGCATTATGTAGGGACTTGTAAGCAAGCACCAGAATTTTAAATTGAGCCCTATATCTAACTGGAAGCCAATGCAGGGACTGACAGAGCGAAAAGGTGTGGAGCGGACAGGAAAATAAGCCTTGCTGCCGCATTCATTAAAGATTGCAGCGGTGCAATCTGGGAACACGTAAGAGCACTGTGAAGGGTATTGCAGTAGTCAAGGCGAGAGAGAACAAGAGCATGGACCAGCACCATCTGGGGTTAGATAGGGGCGAATGCGCACTATGTTTTTGAGATGGAAGCGATAGGATTTGGTGATTGATTGGACATGAGGGGTGAAGGAGAGGTTGGAATCAAAAAGAATAAGTGAAGAATAAAATATCCCACTCACGTGTTCCTGAGCCTTTAAAAGTGTCTCAGACTAAAGGCGTATATAACAGGAGACCAAATCGCTGAAAAGGTGATGAAAGATTCACTGCACACTTTCACTTCTCCCCTGGATGTATTTTTTCATGAAACACCAAGCAGGGATGTGGATGCAAGAATACAAACTTTAATTCACATATAGCAGCTTAAAATCTGGATCTCCAGCAGAAGGTATTGCATCCACATCCCTGCTTGGTGTTTCATGAAAAAATACGTCCATACGTCCTTTTCAGCGATTTGGTCTCCTGTTATATACGCCTTTAGTCTGAGCCACTTTTAAAGGCTCAGGAACACGTGAGTGGGATATTTTATTCTCATAAAAGAGGAAAAGAAGACATGAACAATTTAGGTTTTCTGGTGCAGAAATGATACTCTTAATACCTTAAGTAATTCTAGAGTGTTGAAGAATTCAGGCATTAGGGACATCTATAACAAGGGGTACTTCTATGCCATACAGCAATTCCCATGACTACAAAAAGAATTAGAATTATCAGCATTCTTACTTTTTCAACATGTTTCCACCATTGTAGAGAAGACATTTGTATCTGGCACTTGCAGAGCAACGTGTGGTTTGCAGTGTAAGTGGAAAATGAGTATGTGTAGCTGAGGTCAGTTTTTATTTTCTTAACTGAACTAAACTAAATTATATCTTCAAATTGTTAGGTGCAAGGTGGATTCCATATACCTGAAATGGATTATAATTCTCAAGTACCATGTCCATATTTGTAATGTGAGAGTAAATAATCAAGGAAGCAAGAATGTTATACCCCATTATACTCTATACATCCTCTATGAACCTCTAATAATATTGTGTAAAAATTACACAAAGTTACAGAGTAGAACTGATTCTCCAGTGCAAGAATAGGAAGTAGGCATATGAAACATATTAGCTGCCCATTGTGGTGTGAGTTATTAAATAGCATTAACTAGGAAGAAAGTAGTTAGGGAACTAGAAATCAAAATAAAGTTTACAATCCCCCAAAAATATGTGGCAGCAGTAGATTTAATAGATACACAGACAAGTAATGAAAAAAAAAATCTGTATTACAAAATAGGATTACTTATTTATTTTTTAAGATCTTAAAAAAGCTTTAAGGATTTTTCCCAAAACATGTTTATTGGAATCTAACTTCTCTTTGTATGGAGTGAAAAAAGTAACACATCTTTAGTTAAAAGGTAAGATTTAAAATGGATATTTTGACAGGTATCCTTCCAGGGAAAAACACAGAGGAGCGCAACATCAATTTAACCTGCTTCTTCTTTTCTTAATTTCCCCTAAGGCCCATTAGCCGAAGCAGCGGTTCTTATTCTGTTTCTTTTCAAAATATGATTTCACACAGTTTTATTTACAGGACATTGCAAAATAGTTTGCTCAATGGGAACATAGAAGAATAATACTACCGTGTTTCATACATTGCCAGGTTTTAAATGTGAAACTGAGACTGTACTACAAAGCAAAACAAATTACAGTAAATTGCCATATTTGAGACCAAAATAAATTGCCCAAATGTGTTTTCTTTTTTTGTTTTAGAAAATGTATTCCATTCAACACGCAAAGTTAAATATCTTCAAATAAATATTTAGAGAATCATTCATTAATACAGATCTACCTAATACATAGAGGCAAAATCACTATTAAAGGAGCTCTCTGTCACCCTCTCCATTGCCCCCTATTCCCGACTGCAAACTAAGGGTTAAAAGGCCTGTTTTCAATCCTGGTGTCCCTCAGTATTAGATTGAGCTTTTCCTGCATCCTTCTCTTTATGCCACAGAGATCAGAAGTGTAATGTACATGCATGGCATGACCCAGGACATACTTGAAAACAAGAGAAATCTCAATGTACCCATCCTGGTAAAATATTTTAGAAATAAATAAATAAATAAATAAATGTGCCGTTGCATTAGGCATTCCCTATATATAGGTCCTGCTCTAGAAAATGTAAATACATTTCTATATTTCCACCAGTTTTTACTATTAGTACTTACTTCACCATTGGAATAGTTTTACCATTTGTCTCCACATATATTCTGTACATCATGCTCTAATTGTAGAAATCGTGTTGCTTTAGATCAACATAAATCCTAAAATGGGGATTATACGATCCACGAGAAAAACAGCAGAGCTCTAAGTTAGCTCTAGTAAATGTGAGTGGAACTTATACAAGTAATATACACCATTTATCTATTTCATACTGTAATGCACTATCACCCTATGTTCTGTGATTTTTCTTTGAGGTCATCTATGTTGGAATAATCCTATGATAAATGTATGTATATAAAAAAATCTTTGCAAACAAATATTGCACAAAAAACACTGGGCGCGGCATATACTATTTTAACCTGTATTTTTGCTTCTTGGTTAGATTTGAGGATCCTTCTTTTATTTACCGCTGCCTGTAAACAATTTTATTTTATTGACTATAGTGAGCGCCTATACCCTTGCTGTACACCCTATAGGAAAGCCTTGACGCATTGCTCTCCTACAAGGTTTTCCAACATGCTGGTTGTCCTCATGCAAATAATGTTTTCACTCAAACCCTGTTAAACAGCACAAAGCACCTCTAGTGGATGTGTGGTAGAGAGTCACTAGAGGCAGTCTTAAAAAATGCTTGCAGCTACAGGATTTAGGGGACAGGGCAGGTGCTCCCAGACCACTACAATGAAATCACATGGTCTAGGTGCCAATAGTGTCACTTTAAGCAAAATCAAGGTACATAATATTTTTACATTAAACATTCTGATTCACGTGTTGGTTGTAAAGAAAAATAAAAAAATAAAATGCATATTTAATTTGTTTTCACTATTGTTCAATTTCTGGTAGTCACAGACATAAACCTCGATTTTCCATCCTTTTTTCAATTTTTGCCATATCAGAATTCTAGATTTGCCAGATTTCTGACATTACTAATTCTCCATGTTTATTGAAGAACTAAACAAAAAAACAAATTTAACAAATTAATGTAATTTTGTTTTGCAGGGTAACTGTCTAATTGCTATGAACTGCAGATGAGTACAACTTGTCATATTTACCTTTGAACATCAAACAGTACTTCAGTAGTGATGTCCCGAACGGTTCGCGGGCGAATAGTTCCCAGCGAACATAGCTTGTTCGCCACGGATGGCGAACATATGCGATGTTCGGTCCGCCCCCTATTTGTCATCATTGAGGAAACTTTGACCCTGTACCTCACAGTCAGCAGACACATTCAACCCAATCAGCAGCAGACCCTCCCTCCCAAACCCTCCCACCTCCTGGACAGCATCCATTTTAGATTCATTCTAAAGCTGCATTCTTAGTGAGAGGAGGGACAGTGTGCTGCTGCTGATTTAATAGGGAAATTGATAGCTAGGCTAGTGTATTCAGTGTCCACTACAGTCTTGAAGGACTCATCTGATCTCTGCTGTAAGGACAGCACCCCCAAAAAGCCCTTTTTAGGGCTAGAACATCAGTCTGCTTTTTTTTTTTCTGTGTAATCTAATTGCAGTTGCCTGCCTGACAGCGTGTGTGTCAGGCTCACAGCGTATACTGTGCCAACTTGCCCAGTGCCACCACTCATATCTGGTGTCACAATAGCTTGCATTTAAAAAAAACAAAAACATTTTTGACTGTAATATAATAGCAGTCAGTTTCCTTCACACGTGTGCGTTTCAATGCCTGCCAGGGCACAGTGTCACGCCAGTGCAACTCATATCTGGTGTAACAGTATTTAAAAAAAAAAAAACTTTTTTGACTGTAATATAATAGCAGTCAGTTTCCTTCACATGTGTGCATTTCAGGGCCTGCCAGGGCACAGTGTCACACCAGTGCAACTCATATCTGGTGTAACAGTAGTGTACATTTAAAAAAAAAAAAAAAAGAAATTTGACTGTGAAATAATAGCAGTCAGTTTCATTCACTGTTATCCTTCACTGTGCTTTTCAGGGCCTGCCAGGGCACAGTGTCACACCAGTGCAACTCATATCTGGTGTAACAGTAGTGTACATTTAAAAAAACAACACTTTTTTGACTGTGAAATAATAGCAGTCAGTTTCCTTCACGCGTGTGCGTTTCAGGGCCTGCCAGGGCACAGTGTCACACCAGAACAACTCATATCTGGTGTAACAGTGGTGTACTTTTAAAAAAACAACACTTTTTTGACTGTGAAATAATAGCAGTGAGTTTCCTTCACGCGTGTGCATTTCAGGGCCTGCCAGGGCACAGTGTCACACCAGTGCAACTCATATCTGGTGTAACAGTAGTGTACATTTAAAAAAAACAACACTTTTTTGACTGTGAAATAATAGCAGTCAGTTTCCGTCACGCGTGTGCGTTTCAGGGCCTGCCAGGGCACAGTGTCACACCAGTGCAACTCATATCTGGTGTAAGAGTGGTGTACATTTAAAAAAAACAACACTTTTTTGACTGTAAAATAATAGCAGTCAGTTTCCTTCACGCGTGTGCGTTTCAGGGCCTGCCAGGGCACAGTGTCACACCAGTGCAACTCATATCTGGTGTAACAGTAGTGTACATTTAAAAAAAAACCTTAAATTTTACTGTGAAATAATAGCAGTCAGTTTCCTTCACACGTGTGCGTTTCAGGGCCTGCCAGGGCACAGTGTCACACCAGTGCAACTCATATCTGGTGTAACAGTAGTGTACATTTAAAAAAACAACACTTTTTTGACTGTGAAATAATAGCAGTCAGTTTCCGTCACGCGTGTGCGTTTCAGGGCCTGCCAGGGCACAGTGTCACACCAAGGCAACTCATATCTGGTAGTGTACATTTAAAAAAACCCACACTTTTTTGACTGTAAAATAATAGCAGTCTGTTTCCTTCACGCGTGTGCGTTTCAGGGCCTGCCAGGGCACAGTGTCACACCAGTGCAACTCATATCTGGTGTAACAGTAGTGTACATTTAAAAAAAACCTTAAATTTGACTGTGAAAGAATAGCAGTCAGTTTCCTTCACACGTGTGCGTTTCAGGGCCTGCCAGGGCACAGTGTCACACCAGTGCAACTCATATCTGGTGTAACAGTAGTGTACATATAAAAAAAAAACAAACACTTTTTTGACTATGAAATAATAGCCGTCGGTTTCTTCACGCGGGTGCGTTTCAGGGCCTGCCAGGGCACAGTGTCACACCAGTGCAACTCATATCTGGTTTAACAGTAGTGAACATTTAAAAAAAAATACAATTTTGACTGTAATAGATTGAATAGCAGTTAGTTGTCTGCAAGCGTGTGTGTCAGGCCTACAGCGTCTACTCTGCCAACTTCTGCCAGTGCACAGTGCCACTCATATCTCTTGTCACAGTAGCTTGCACGCATAGTACCACTAAAAAATGACAGGCAGAGGCAGGCCACCCCACCTGGGGCCGTCGTGGTGCTGTGATTCCCTTTGGCCCTAGAATAATGCCCAGTGTTCAGAGGCCACGTACCCTGAACTCGAAAAGTTCTGAGGACATAGTTGACTGGCTAACACAGGACACCCAATCTTCTACAGCTTCCGCTCGGAACTTTTTTTTTTCAATGTTTCATTTTTATTGAGTTATGTCATGAGAACGAAAAGATCCAAGGGGTACAGAAAAAAAAAGGGGAGGGGGTAAATGAATATACATAATCATATCGATAAATCACACATAGACGTTGTTGGCATATCGTTCATAAATAAGCGGAAAATAAACAGTACATTTTGTGATATCAGATTTACAAGGTATCAGCGTTGATCTTTCTTTAAATGACTGAATCGTTATCGGTCATGGGGCTAGCTTGTGGGTAGTCGTTTTTGACTACTATCCAGTGTGCGGGCTGTGTGTGCACGTTCTACTACAATGCATATTCATAGGACAGGTGGTAAGGGTAGCAGTGTGGGGAAATGTAAGGTTGAGTCAACTTATTAACCAAGTAATTTTTTAACTAAGTAATTATTTAGAACTTATTTAATAATTATTTAACAATTATTTAACATTTATTTAACATGTGTTACCTGCTGTTGTAGCGGAGAGACATGAGAAAACCCGAAGTGTGCTTACTGCCTATGTGTTCAATGTAGTGGTTGTTATGTGGTATTACTATGGAGGTGTATTACTTTTGTACGGGCCATGTGCCAACTTGCCCAGTGTATGGAGTAGGTGTCCATTTGACCTTGTAGTTTATATGCCATGCGTTCATACATTGCTACATTGTCGATCCTGTCCCACACTTCTAGCGGTGTTGGAGCACGTTTCTTCTTCCAGTGACTGGCTATACTAGTTTTAGCTGCCGTTAAGATGTGTAGGAGTACATGTTTGGCTTTATCTGTTAACAGTTCTGGGGACAAGTGTAGCAGAAAGCATTCTGGCTTGTTTGGGATATTGTGGTTTGTTAGCAGTTTAATAGCCTTCCCCATTGTCGTCCAAAACCCTTTCAACATGGGGCAAGTCCAGAACATGTGTGTCATGTCGCCCTTGGAAATGTCGCACCTCCAACAGATGTGTGAGGCTGACGTATACATGGTAGCCAGTCTGGCCGGCACCAGATACCACCGCATAACCATTTTACAGTATGTTTCCCATTGTGCTAAGCTATGGAACATCTTTTTAGTCATTTGCATGGCTTGTAGCCATAGTAGGAGGGGAATGTTTAAGTTAAGTTCTAACTCCCACAAGTGCATATAGGTGTGCTTGAGGAGTGGGTCTTTGTCATTGAGAGCTGAGTAGCACAGGTATAGGGTTTTCGCTTGTGAGTGTTTCCCTATGCAGCGTTGGCCGAAATTCGTTAGCTGTGTTTCCTCACAGTATTGCGTGTGTAGAGTGTGTAGGATATGCTTGACTCTAATGTAAGTGAACACGTCTTTGGAAGAGAGTGTGAACTCCTGTTGAAGCGACGTGAATGATTTTAGACCTTCCTCCGTGTATAATTGCGCTATCGAAAGTATGCCTTTCAGATTCTAGGCTGTCATAGTGATGTTGTCGGATAATTCTGAGATTGTATGTATAGGGGCGAAATATAGAATATTGTTTGTACCAATGAGTGGACCGGCCCATTTCTTCCAACTCTTGATTAGGAATCTTGTGCTCTGTAAAGGGTAGATTGTGGACGCGTCCCAGAGCGTGAAAGCTCGTAGTGTGGATTGTACCGTAAGCGGGTGAATACAAGCATCCTCTAGGAGTGCCCATATAGGTTTGTTGGGTCGGGCTAGGAGTTCTAACCCCTGAGCTAAGATTGCAGCTCTGTAGTATGCTCTAACGTTTGGGATACCTAGCCCGCCTTTGTGCGGGGATAGCCACGTTAGGCGTCTGGCTAGTCTCGGTGGTTTCTTTTTCCAAATGTAGGCATTGAAAATGCTTTGGAATTTGTGTAGTAGTTTATCGTTTAGTGCTATGGGTATTGTGCGGAATAAGTACAGGACATGGGGTAAGGCCATTATCTTTTTTTTTTTTTTAATTCTTTATTTTTGCACTCGATAGGAAAGGCAAGAAGATCACAACTTTTGGGCTTGCGCAGAAGCCAATATATACAAGACAAAACAATGAGTGAGCGCTAGATAACACAGTAGGCAGCAACTTGGTAAGGGAATCCCTCAAAAACCCTTAAGGGAGATACAACAAAAAGAAAAAACAATAAAAGCTGCGCCTAGTAACAGTAAAATAAATAGTCCAAATAAAATAAATGGATAGAAGGGAGAAAGTCTTATCTAAGAGTGTCTCGTGCAGTCGTCTAGTACGGCAATATTCAGTCTGCAACGATTGTCCTCATTTGATTCTTCCTTGTAGATCCACTCATATATAGGAGACAAAAGGGTATATACAGGAAGCCGGATAGTGTAGTAAGTTAAAATATAAGTAAATAAAATATATAAAACTTGTGAATGTAAACTCACATTTGAGAGAGCTAAAACCTGCTCAGGTGGGAAGGGCGTTCAGCGGTATAATCCCCGCTTATGGGATATACAGTAGGTATCCTTCATCTGTGGGAAATTTCCTCCGTTCTTGATACGATAGGCACTCGGGTAGAGAGAAACAACCAATAGTGCACACTGGATAAAAAGCTTGACATGTTCACAGTCGTTATTCGGCATGTGCTGACCCGTAATTAAATGACACTCAGACACCAGATTTTCTGTTGGATTATAAAGTCCACAGCTTTATTAATTATAAATATAAATATATAAATTAACAATTTAGGGTCATTGTCACAAGTACTAATTACTTCCGACCTTCTTGCCCAATACCCCTGACAATGACCCTACCAAATAACAATAATGAACATTCCAATAGTGCATAACTTTTTACACGTGGCCTACCAAAGAGGCCCCAAAACCAATATGATAACCGTAGGTGTGTACCCCAGACACACCTACACCCCCAGGTTCGTCGCCACCAACGAGCTAGAACCTACCAACCACTTTTTCCTTCCGGCCTATTCCAGCCTAGACCTTGGCCTATCCCCATTCTATTCCACCTAAATCCAATTTAACCCACGCCCTATTCCCGCCGCTGTGACCAAACGGGAACAATCCTAACCACAAAGGGAGGGTGGGAGGGACAAGTAACAAGTAAGTGATTTTGATTAAGATGGCCACATTTCTAAAATGGCTGCTATTTAAACCCCTACTCTCCACCCCCTAGCTGCCTATCACTTTAACCACACCTCTTGACCTTAATTTCACCTGCCCACTCTCTGGCCCTGTCAAGGCCCACTCCCCACTGCGTTGTTCCATGGGCTTCAAATTGTAAAATAAAGAAATAAAATGGGTACTCACAAGGGGGGAGCAGGGGGGAGCTTTTTTTTCCCATATTGATAACGCCGTATTGGCGAAACGCGTTTATGGTTATAATATTATGTATTTTAAATATTAAAGTATAATTTGTTACTTTTAATTGTATTTTTTAATACATATTTATCTACTTTTTACCTGGCATTTTAATCATCACTCTGGACTCCAAGTAATCCTAGGTGGGGATAATACCACCAGCGCTATCAAAAGAGAGCAGCTGTTCTGCTCCCCCCTTGTGAGTACCCATTTTATTTCTTTATTTTACAATTAGCTTTTTATCCAGTGTGCACTATTGGTTGTTTCTCTCTACCTGAGTGCCTATCGTATCAAGAACGGAGGAAATTTCCCACAGACGAAGGATACCTACTGTATATCCCATAAGCGGGGATTATACCGCTGAACGCCCTTCCCACCTGAGCAGGTTTTAGCTCTCTCAAATGTGAGTTTACATTCACAAGTTTTATATATTTTATTTACTTATATTTTAACTTACTACACTATCCGGCTTCCTGTATATACCCTTTTGTCTCCTATATATGAGTGGATCTACAAGGAAGAATCAAATGAGGACAATCGTTGCAGACTGAATATTGCCGTACTAGACGACTGCACGAGACACTCTTAGATAAGACTTTCTCCCTTCTATCCATTTATTTTATTTGGACTATTTATTTTACTGTTACTAGGCGCAGCTTTTATTGTTTTTTCTTTTTGCAATATATACAAGAACATACATTTAGATACCAAAATAATTATTTTGAACACATACGATAACCCGCTTTATGCCTTCTGTATCACTTGCCCCCCATCGAGGGTTTTTTAATTTTATAGTGACATTAGTTGTAAGGCCATTATCTTAATGGTGTTCACTCTACCCAGCCACGAGATCTCCAAATCCTGCCATTTGTCTAATTGTGCTTGTATTTTGTGGGCCACCTGGGTGTGATTTTCCTTGGGTAGAGGCTGGGTCGATTTGGTCAAATTGATACCTAAGTACTTTATGGAAACTTTCCTCCAGTCAAAGGGGTGTGAGCCTATGAGTGACTGCACAGTGCGTTGGGGAAGGTTTATAGGTAAGGCTTGTGTCTTCTTGAGGTTATTCTTGTAGTATGAAACTTGTCCATACTTTTGGAGAAGGTTCATCAAGTTCGGGATGGAATGCAATGGGTTTGAGACGTATACGAGTACATCGTCTGCGAAAAGGGCTAATTTTTGTGTCCCAACTGGGGTATTTAGACCTGTTATCACTGGGTCGTGTTTGATGTGGTGTATAAGTGGTTCAAGACAGGGGACAGTGGGCAGCCCTGACTTGTGCCGTTACTTATGTGAAATGTGTCTGACAGGAAGCCAGAGTTGAAGACCTTGGCTGAGGGAGATTGGTATAACGCCTTAATTCCCCTCAGGGATTGTCGAGTGAATCCCATTCTGAGTAGTGTAGCTTCCATATACGGCCAGTTCAGGCGGTCAAACGCCTTTTCGGCGTCCAGCGCTAGAACTACGCCTGATTGTCTGTTCGTGTTTGCCCAATTGATCAAATTAATGAAGTGCCTAGTGTTATCTCCCGCTTGCCTGCCTGGGACAAACCCCGCCTGTTCGGCACATACTAAGCTAGGGAGATGATGTTTCAGCCTTGATGCCCATAGTTTTGCGTAAAGCTTTATGTCAGCATTTAACAAGGATATAGGTCTAAGGTTTTCGCATTGAGTGGGTGGCTTGCCCGGTTTGGGTAAGGTGACTACGTGTGCCTCAAGCATCTCCGATGGAAGTGTTCCTGTGTGTTTTATGTCATTAAATAGGTTTGTAAGGTGTGGTGTCAGGACTTCGCCAGTTTGTGGTAGTAATAGTTTGAGAGCCCGTCTGGGCCTAGCGCCTTATGTTTGGGCAGGTACATAATAGTTTTATGTATTTCTTCCTCCGTGAATGGTTCGTATAATTGTTTACAGGCTTGTGATGAAAGCTTCGGTAGGGAAATGCCACTCAAAAAGGCCTCTATGCGCTCAGGTGTAGGTTGGGGTGTTGTCGGGTCATTCTTCAGATTATATAGCTTATCATAATAGTGCGCCAATTCATTAACAATGTCCAGGGGGTTATACATTCTGCCTTTTCTTGGAGGATTCTATGTAGGGAATTTTGTTTTGTAGTTGTTTGGCTTTCAGTTTGTTGGCTAGTGTCTTGCCTGCTTTGTTCCCTTGTGTGTAAAACTTGAGTTTGAGGGATCTCATCCACCTTTCGGTAGTTAAGATTTCTAGACCATGTAATTCCCTCTGTATTTCGGTAATTTGTGTTGTCAAGGATTGATGGCTTAGATTTGTTGTGTGTTTCGAGGGATACCAAGTTTTGTTGTAGGAGTTCGCGTCTGTCTGTAGTGGTGTTTTTAAATTTGGACCTTTCTCTTATGAGTACGCCCCTTAGGACCGCCTTATGTGCGACCCATATGGTTGGGATCGGGGTGGGCTCCGAGGAGTTAAGACTGAAATATTCGGTCGCTTCTTTGACTACGGTGTTTAATATACATGGGTTATCTAAGAGGCTCTCATTGAGTCTCCACTTCCCCCTGCCCCTTGCTAGGTGAAGGGATCTGAAGATGATTGACAACGGAGCATGGTCAGACCACGTTCTCTGCCCTATTTGTATTTCTTCTATGTTATTCAGGGTTGTCTTGTCTACCAAGCAGAAGTCAATTCTTGAATATGTTCTATGTACCTGTGAGAAAAATTTATAATCTCTCTCTTTTGGGTACAGAGAGCGCCAGGTATCATAGAGATCATTATGAAACAAAAGTTTGCGTAGTTCAGCGCTTATTGCGTTTGCTTGTGCGGTAGAGGGCCGGTGGCATTCACGTTGTATGTCAAGCTCACGGTTCAGAGTGCAGTTGAAATCACCACATAATATCGTGTGGCCTTATTTAATTTTATTAAGCTGTATCATGGACTGGCGTATGAACACAATTTGGGCATCATTTGGGGCGTATAATGACGCTATAGTCATCATCATACCATTTAAATTCCCTACTAGAATTAACAATCGCCCTTCTTTATCTGTGTATCTGTTAGTTTGTGAAAAAGAATGGCAACCCCTCTCGATTTGTGGGGTGAGTGCGCATGGTACGCCTGAGGGTAGAGGTTGGAGTATATGTTGGGGGGCTTGCGGACACAAAGATGCGTCTCCTGGAGGCATATAACCGCCGCTTTTGATTTCTGCATCTCTTGTACGATTAGGCGCCTCTTGTGTGGGCTGTTTAGGCCTTTTACATTTAGGGAGTGAATTTTAAACGTTACTAGTGCCATCGTGGTACCCAAGTGTGTAGCTGTTTAGCACCTTGATCCTGCAGGTCATGATATTTCGCCCCGGGGGATACTGTGTAGAGTCAAGTTTGCGTAAATGTCTGGTTGGATGTGCAATGCGGGGGGAGTACGTTTTATCCCATGTGGCATGTGATATAAGTCTGGGGAACCTCATGCATCGCATATTATTAAAAAACAGTACTAGGCATGGTAACACATATATTACAAACACAAACAAACTTTGCAATAACATAAACGGGGGTAAACTTAGGGAATCCCGTGACCTGCACAGGGATAAATTTCACCACAGGTGAGAGAACGCCATCTCTCAAGATTGGGCAAGAGGGGGTGGTTTGTCGTCTCCACCGAAGTCAAGCCTGTTTTAACTACTGAATCGGTGAGCCAGTCTGGGTTAGAGAGGATTGAGTAGCATACTGGGACTGCGGTGTTAACCGCACCTTTGTAACCTTAATCTAAGTCATTAGGTGTTTAGTAAAGGGTACATGACCCGTGGGCCATCAGTTAAACCGTTATTATATACTCTTGCATCAACATTAATTGTGCATTTAAGGTGGTATGGGGATGTTATCCGTTAGACTGAGACACTTTCTGGAAAGGGGTATATAACTTATGGGCTGGCAGATGAGCTGGTATCAAGTGAGAGTTTTACTGTTTTGAGGTATACCTTCAAGAATGCGTAGGGGAACCATACAGTTGTCTAAATCAGTCTTAGTGCAGGATGCCTAACTCGAGGGCTAACAATTAAGTTGTTTTGGGTACTTCTCGTATCGACCACGTTTATACAATAAAATTATTATTATTGTATAAACGTGGCCGCTCGGAACTTTGACGCACCATCCTCCTCCAGCTTAGCTTCGGGCACCTCTCAAGTTACCACTCGCCCGCCTGCCGCCACCATCAACACTAGCACCACAGCCGCTTCACTTGATATGTCAGAGGAGTTATTTACACATCAGTTGGTAGAAATGAGTGATGCGCAAGCATTATTGCCAGAGGATGTAGATAACAGGGATATGTCTCAGTCAGGCAGCATTACACACATGGACGTACGGTGTGATGATGATGATGTTGTACCCGCTGCATCTTCCTTTGCTGAGTTGTCAGATACAAGTGAAGCGGTTGATGATGACGATGCGTCCGTGGATGTCACGTGGGTGCCCGCTAGAAGAGAAGAAGAACAGGGGGAAAGTTCAGATGGGGAGACAGAGAGGAGGAGGAGATGAGTTGGAAGCAGGGGGGGGGTCGTCGCAAGGAGCTAGTGGCACAGTCAGACAGCATGCATCGGCACCCGGGGTCAGCCCGACAGCACGCCAATCAACGCATGCTGTGTCCACCACCAGAATGCCGTCATTGCAGAGCTCAGCAGTGTGGCATTTTTTTTGTGTGTCTGCCTCTGACAACAGCAATGCTATTTGCAACCTGTGCAAAAAGAAACTGAGTCGTGGGAAGTCCAACACCCACCTAGGTACAACTGATTTGCGAAGGCGCATGATCGCACATCACAAACGCCTATGGGATCAACACAAGCAACAAACAAACTCAAAGCCGCCATCCTCCTCCTGGTCCAGCATCTTCAGCCACGTCAACCACTGCTGTCCTCCTTGCCCCCTCTCAACCATCCGCCACTCCGTCTCTCGCCTTGAGCAGTTCCTGCTCATCTGCCCACAGTCAGGTGTCTGTCAAGGACATGTTTGAGCGTAAGAAGCCAATGTCACAAAGTCACCCCCTTGCCCAGAGTCTGACAGCTGGCTTGTCTGAACTCTTAGCCCGCCAGCTTTTACCATACAAGCTAGTGGAGTCTGAGGCATTCAAAAAATTTGTAGCTATTGGGACACCGCAGTGGAAGGTACCCGGCCGAATTTTTTTTGCAAAAAAGGCAATCCCCAACCTGTACTCGATTGTGCAAAAGGAAGATGTGGCATGTCTGGCACACAGTGTTGGGGAAAGGTTCCATCTGACCACTGATACCTGGTCTGCAAAGCATGGTCAGGGCAGGTATACCACCTACACTGCACATTGGGTAAACCTGCTGACGGCTGCCAAGCATGGAATGCGTGGCTCTGCAGAGGAGTTGGTGACACCGCCACGACTTGCAGGCAGGCCTGCTGCCACCTCATCTACCCCTCCTACTCCATCCTCTTCCATAACCTCCTTGGCTGAGTCCTCTTCTGCTGCTGAGTCTTGCTCCACATCAACGGCACCCCCCCAGCTCCCCAGGTACTATTCCACATCCCGGATATGGCAGTGTCACGCCATATTGGGGTTGACTTGCTTGAAAGCAGAGAGTCACACTGGACCAGCACTCCTGTCTGCCCTGAACGCACAGGTGGATCAGTGGTTGACTCCGCACCAACTGGAGATCGGCAAAGTGGTTTGTGACAACCAAAGAAATTTGTTGGCGGCATTGAATTTGGGCAAGTTGACACATGTGCTGTGCATGGCACATGTGTGTAATCTGATCGTACAACGCTTTGTGCATAAGTACCCAGGCTTACAGGACGTCCTGAAGCAGGCCAGGAAGATGTGTGGCCATTTCAGGCACTCCTACACGGCCATGGCACACTTTTCAGATATCCAGCGGCGGAAAAACATGCCAGTGAGGCGCTTGATTTGGGACAGCCCGACACATTGGAATTCAACACTCCTAATGTTCGACCGCCTGCTCCAACAAGAAAAAAACGTTAACAAGTATTTGTATGACCGGGGTGCTAGGACAGCCTCTGCGGAGCTGGGAATTTTTTTGCCACATTACTGGACGCTCATGCGCAATGCCTGTAGGCTTATGCGTCCTTTTGAGGAGGTGGCACACCTAGTCAGTCGCACCGAAGGCACCATCAGCGACATCATACCATTTGTTTTCTTCCTGGAGCGTGCCCTGCGAAGAGTGCTGGATCAGGCCATAGATGAGCATGAAGAGGAAGAGTTGTGGTCACCATCACCACCAGAAACAGCCTTATCAGCATCGCTCGCTGGACCTGCGGCAACGCTGGAAGAGGATTGTGAGGAAGAGGAGTCAGAGGAGGAATGTGGCTTTGAGGAGGAGGAGGAAGACCAACCACAACAGGCATCCCAGGGTGCTCATTGTCACCTATCTGGTACCCGTGTTATTGTACATGGCTGGGGGGAAGAACATACCTTCAGTGAGATCATTGAGGACGAGGAACGGGACATGAGTAGCTCGGTATCCTACCTTGTGCAAATGTTCACGCTACTAGACCCCGGTATAAGCAGAAAGTGCCTGAAATGTTACCGAATTACCGCAAGTCGGAAAGGATGCAGCAGTTCCAAAATCAATTAAAAAGTATGCTTTACACAGCGTATAAGGGTGATGTCACAGCACATCGGGAATCTAACAGGGGAAGAGGTGAAAGTAATCCTCCTCCTCCCAAGACCACGCCGGCAAGGACAGGACGCTTTACAGACGTGTTGTTGATGGAGGACATGCAGAGCTTTTTAAGTCCTATGCATCGCCACAGCCCTTCGGGATCCACCCTCAGAGAACGACTCGACCGACAGGTAGCAAACTACCTTGCCTTAAATGCAGATATCGACACTCTGAGGAGCGATGGACCCCTTGACTACTGGGCGTGCAGGCTTGACCTGTGGCCTGAGCTATCCCAATTTGCCATAGAACTTCTGGCCTGCCCCGCTTCAAGTGTCCTGTCAGAAAGGACCTTCAGTGCAGCAGGAGGTATTGTCACTGAGAAGAGAAGTTGCCAAGGTCAAAAAAGTCTAGATTACCTGAACTTTATTAAGATGAATGAGGGATGGATCCCGAAGGGACTGACAGTGGGCAATACATTCGACTAAAAAGGCCTGATGAGGGGGACTACTTAACACACCACTCCTATCTGGTGGCACATTAGATTACACGCGCAGTGCCCCAAATTTGAAGTAGGAGGACCAACCAAGCATCTTTTTCCATCTCCCGGTTCCTAAAATCGATGCCATATACACGTCCCATGATAGGGGACGTAACAGGGATCAAACTGATAAGAATAGTACTACTTAACACACCACTCCTATCTGGTGGCACATTAGATTCCACGCGCAGTGCCCGAAATTTGAAGTAGGAGGACCGACCAAGCATCTTTTTCCATCTCCCGGTTCCTAAAATCGATGCCATATACACTTCCCCTGATAGGGGACGTAACAGGGATTACACTGATAGGAATAGTACTACTTAACACACCTTATAATAACGCAGAGAGAGGCAATGCAGAGAGAGGAGTCTGAAGAAGAGGAGTCAGAGGAGGAAGGTGGCTTTGAGGAGGTGGAAGACCAAACACAGCAGGCGTCCCAAGGGGCTTGTTGTCACCTTTCGGGGACACTTGGTGTTGTACGTGGCTGGGTGGAGGAAGAGACCTTCAATTACATAAGTAAGGACAAGGAATGGGACATGGCTAGCTTGGTATCCAACCTTCTGCAAATGGGGAGTTTGCGGTTGTGCAAAAGGACTGTTTGCGGTTGTTTGCGGTGCATTAACTGTGAAGCGGGCGTAACCCTTAAACTACCTGATCGATACAACATCATACCTGATGTTTTAAAGCACGTTATTCCAAACAATTTAGGAATGTTAGGTGATTTATGCCCTTTATGGATTAAAACCAGACTCTGCATCAACTATGTAATTTTCCATGGGAGTTTTGCCATGGATCCCCCTCCGGCATGCCACAGTCCAGGTGTTAGTCCCCTTGAAACAACTTTTCCATCACTATTGTGGCCAGAAAGAGTCCCTGTGGGTTTTAAAATTTGTCTGCCCATTGAAGTCTATGGCGGTTCGCCCGGTTCGCCCGGTTCGCCCGTTCGCGAACATTTGCGGAAGTTCGCGTTCGCCATTCGCGAACGGAAAGTTTTATGTTCGCGACATCACTATACTTCAGTCTTTTCTGTTCTGTGGAATGATTTCTTTATTTAGGAAAGAAATTTCAGTCATATTAATATACACTATATTTATATACACGCCTCATTTTAAAGAAAAAAAATTTTTACTTTGACAATTTTATATTATAGTAATATAAAACAATTATGCTGTTCAATATGATGAGTAGAATTTGTAAAATTATGTGGAAAGACAGAATATGCATTTAATATAATTTATCATCTTCCTGTTTTTTTTTTTGCATGCTTTTCACACTTAATGTCACCAAATCTTAAACCAAAACCATAAGGTGAGGCAGTTATGAATAAAACATTGCGAAAAGTATAAACTTATTTGATGTATTTTCTATGGAAAGATATGCCACACAATCTTGTGAAAATAAACAATATAAGACAACTAGCAGCAGCTTGGAGGAATTTTGACCCACTTCTTCATGCAAAACTGCATTAATTCACATGTGTATATTTGTTATGGCCTACAATTTTCATGGCCTGCTATAGCTTAGGTTTCTCATGACTTTGATCTGCGCTTTGACTAAGTATTTCAAAAAAAATTATTTGTATGCCCTCCACTGACTATTATTTTATTACCATTCTGTTTGATTTCGAATGTGGTTCTGGTTTATTGTTTTGCTGTGGTTTCACCTTAGGATGCATGGCGTTATACTTTTTTTTATGAGATTCAATGTCAATTATAACTTGTATTCATGATTTCCTAAATCATGTAAAACTGGTTTTGCTGCAGTACATCTCCTGCTATTCATACTTGTCTGTTGCACAGGTTACATAGTTACATATGTAACACATGTCCATAAACTTCAGCCTTCCTCACATTTGTTTTTTGCTGCTCAGTTTAAAGCACTTCCAATTTTGCAACAAACTAGGAAAAATTCCTTCTTGATCCCATAATGGCAGTCATATTAATCCTTGGATCAAGAAGCTATTACCCTATGATTGAAAAATTATATAATTAAATATTATGTTTTTGCAAGTATGCATCTAGTTGCTGTTTTAACATCTGTACAGACTGATAAAACCACTTCTTCTGGCAGAGAATTCCATATCCTTATTGTTCTTACTGTAAAAACCCTTTCCTTTGCATTTGATTAAATCTCATTTTTTTTCAGTTTAAATGTGTGATCTCATGTCCTGTTTAAAGAAATTGAATAGAACAGATTAATAGATTTCCAGAAAATGGTTTGAATTGGCACTGGATATATTTGTATCTATTTGTATAAATTTAAAGTTGTTTTCCTGGCACTATACCTTTCTATAGAGCCCACCTTGCGGCGTTCTCCGCCCCTCTTTCTGTGGTGCAGAAGGGCTTTTTCATTTACCAGAGTCCAGCGCTAATGTCCCTCGGTGCTTGTTCAGCTCTGCCTTTGCTCCCCTGACATTGGTGGGGGGACCTAATGTGCAAACATGGAAATGGCTGTGCTCTCATTAGTATTTCCTCCATAGTAAAGGATGTATACTGCTCTCCTATGGGGTTTTAAATGATGCTGGATGTCCTCATGCATAATGTGAGGACATTCAGCATCAGTTAGACGACCAAAAGTCGACTAACATCCCATAAGACCTACTAGTGACTGTCTGGTAGACAGCAATTAGAGGTGGAGTTAACCCCTGAATGTAATTATTGCAGTTTATTAAAAACAGCAATAATTACCGTTGCAGGGTTAAGGGTCCTAGGACTATGCACCCAGACCACGTCAATGAGTTGAAGTGTTCTGGGTGTCTACAGTGTTCCTCTAATATCCCTTTATTACTTTATTTTTTACGAATATTTTGTTTAATTTTTGGCAAATATAAAAATAGTCCATATAAGTTCAACTTTTGACTCGTGTCCATGGAACCTGATTCCAGACTTGCTAATCTTCTAATTGCATTTTAAACACTTTAATATGATTGTATTTTTCTTAGTGAACAGCATTTTTATTCTTACTGCTCTCTTATGAAAAATTCATGTGCCCAGCATGTTTTTATAAGAGGGGGACTAAAACTGATCTCTGCTAAGGCAATGAAGACATACTGATATAAGGCTAATATTTATTGGATCCTTGTAATGTTCAAGATTAATGTACAACAATGTAGCTTTAAGAAATAAAATAAAAATGCAGGATTGATATTGTTCAACTTGGCCTTTACTGTGAGTCAGTGTGGAGCCCAAAAGCCTTGGAAATTATTTATTAGATAAGTTTTATTTCAGGCTGATGTTCAAATCAAATATTTTCCAAATAACTGGTAAAACTATATCTTGAAAAGAAACAAAAAAATGGAGATACAAAATGAAGAAAATAAAAAATGTAATTACATTTTAAAAAGCTAAAAAAAATAATATAATAGTACAAGAAGGTCAAGAAGGATTTTTTCCCCTAGCTTGTTGCAAAATTGGAAGTGCTTCAAACTGGGTTTTTTGCCTTCTTTTGGATCAACAGCAAAAAACAAATGTGAGGAAGGCTGAACTTGATGGACGCAAGTCTCTTTTCAGCTATGTAACTATGTAACTATGTAACTAAGCCAATAAAGCATACTTTAAATGTCTTTGAATGTCTGCAATCACAAAGCTGTGAAGTCCATTCCAGCCAGGAACTAATCTGCAATGAGAAGGCATGACACTACAGTTCACACTGTATCCCCAGATTTATTAACACACTTGATTAAAACACCTAAAATATTGAAAAACAATTACCAGATTTTACTAGTAACATGACGTAAAGTCATGATTTTATTAAAGACACGGAGGCGAGTATTATGCATAACTCTTTCTTTATTTCCTCAGCAGCAAAGATAGAGGAATATAAATATTATCAAAATGAAAGAAAAAACTGTACACAGGCAACCAATCACATAACAGGAAGTGACTATATAAGGCCTGTGTCTCCCACAATCCCCCTCTTTCTTGCGAAAACCGAAGACCAGGTAAGACAAACGATATCCCACTTGGCCATAACAGGAAACGGGAGCAATCCGATAACTTCAAGCTAAGAGAGAAATATGGTAATAACCAAACTCCAAACTGTGGACTTACCAAGCAAAACTGTCGGATGTTCATAGGAAAAAACTGAAATCTGAAAAATACGAAATATAATTAGTATAAAAAAGTATAAATAGTATACGCAATTCACATAAAACAGACCAAATTGCAACATACCTGAAGAGTCCAATCGTATCTCACCCTTAGACCCCACACCAGGAGGGTGGGAGGGAATAATACTCGCCTCCGTGTCTTTAATAAAATCATGACTTTACGTCATGCTACTAGTAAAATCTGGGAATTTTATTAAAGACACGGAGGCTCATATTATGCAAGTTTAAAGCTGCGCTATCACCTGAGATGCGATGTGTTCAAGTGGTCTGAAATAGAAATTAGGGAACAATCCGCTGCTCGCATGATGTCCTCTAGACGACATCCGACTGTAGATGCTTTCGAAGCCAGAGCACCCCGCACAGAATGAGGTGTAAAGATAGAGGTGTCTATTCCTGCTGAAGATAAAAGCCAACGCACCCAACGTGCCAGAGTCGGTGTCGAAACAGGCCGGTGAGGCGCTCTAAAGGAAATGAATAAAGGATGCAGATCCGATGAACTAAGAGACTGCGTAGCTTCCAGATAAGCCTTCAGACAATCCACCGGACAGAGTGCTGGACACCCCGAGAATCTGGGGTACACGAACAACTTGGATGCTGACTTAGTCCTCCTGGATATGTTGAAAGTAACACCTTCAGGAGTGAAAACAATGGCGTCCCAATCAAGGGCCCTGACATCGGAAACCCTCTTACATGAAATCAAACAGAGTAACATCACTAGTTTGGAGGATAATTGCTTGAGAGTCAGTCCTTGGTTAGGGTACCAGGACGATAGGAACTGCAACATAATGTTGATGTCCCAAAAGGCAGAAAAACGAGACCGAGGTGGACGAGCGAGGCGAATACCCTTGAGAAGGCGACATACGAAAGGATGTCTGCCGACAGGTGAACCTTCCAAACCACCGTGTCCGGCTGAAATAACCGAGCGGAAAAGGTTGATCGTGCGATACGCCTTGCCCGAATCAAACAGGAACGTGAGGAACTCCAGGATCAGATGGAGAGGGGCAGATATGGGATCCATTGCCCGTTCCATGCACTAACTAGACCACGACTTCCATGCAGCACGATAAGCTGATCGTGTACCCGGAGCCCAGGTGTTATCGATGAGCAGGAGAGTTGTTTGTGGAACGTTCGGGACAACCCAGGGTCCCCTGAAAGGAGCCACGCTACCAGGGGCAATTGATGTTGCAACACCAGTCCGTGTGAGTTCCCATCCGGATCCAGAAGGAGGTCCTAGAAGCTCGGTATCAGTCGTGGGTAGTCTATCGACAACTCCATCAGGCGAGGGAACCATGGTCGGGATCTCCACAGAGGGGTGATCAGCGCCAGACAACAGTCGTGATGAACCAATTTCGAGATTGTGTGAGCAATCATGTTTAATGGGGGAAAGGCATATAGGCGGCCCGGCGGCAATTCCTGGAGAAAAGCGTCCGTCGCAACCGCCGTCGGGTCCGGCCTCCAACTGTAAAACTCCGGTAGTTGAGTGTTCAGGCGAGAGGCGAACAGATCCATCCCGAATCGTCCCCACAATCTAGTCAGGCTTTGGAACACCGAGGCGTGCAAGTGCCAATTTCCTGAGTCTCTTAAATGTCTGGAATTCCAATCCGCCCCCGAATTGTCCAGACCTGGAATGTGTTCCGCTGTCACCGAGACGTTGTTGTAAAGGCAGAATTGCCAGAAATCTTTCGCCAAAAGCGCCAACATCCTGGATTTGGTTCCTCCCAGGTGATTTATGTAGCTGACAGCCGATACGTTGTCCATCTTGAGGAGAACGCAACAGTTTGCCTGCCCAGGGGTAAGGCTGCAAATCGCAAAGGCCCCTGCCAAGAGTTCCAGACAGTTGATGTGTAACGGCTTCTCTGTGTCGGACCCTTTGCCTCCTGTGGAAACGTCGCCACAATGAGCACCCCAGCCATGCAAGCTGGCATCGGACTCTATCACCACGTAAGGAACGGAACCGAAAATGGCCCTTCCATTCCAAGCTTCCATGTGTGCCAGCCACCACACCAATTTGTCCCTGGATTCCTCGTCCAGGACTCGTAGGAGTGACCCAATTGGAGGTGTGACCCTTTGAGCCGTTGGAGGGCCCGGTAATGTAGTGGGCCCGGGAATATCGCTTGAATGGAGGCTGCAAGCAGTCCGATGATCCTTACCAATTGCCTGATTGACAAATCCGAAGTTCGAAGAGCTTGTCGAAGTTCCTTTTGGATGGCCTTCAACTTGGATTCCGGCAAGTACAGGAATTGTTGGATGGAATCCACTTGGAAGCCCAAAAACTCCATCAACTGGGCAGGGGTCAGGACCGATTTGTACCAGTTGATAAGAAAACCCAAGTTTTGTAAAAGGTTGATTGTCCAGTCTAAATGCAGCAGCAGACATTCCTTCGATTGGGACATGAGCAAGATGTTGTCCAGGTAAATAATCAGGCGTACCCCGCAGGTACGGAGGAACGCCACCACCGGCTTCATGATCTGGGTGAAGCACCAAGGGGCCGAGGAGAGACCGAATGGCAGGCATGTAAAGCGCCAACGCCGTCCGTGCCAGGTGAAGTGAAGGTAGTCCCTGTACTCCACCGCGATGGGAACTGTGAAGTACGCGTCCTTCAGATCCAACTTGGCCAACCAATCTGACTGTCGCAGAAGATCTCTGAGGCAATGTATACCTTCCATCTGAAAGTGTAGGTAACGTAAGAATGCGTTGAGATGGCGGAGATTTATCACCAGGCGGACCCCGCCCCCTTTCTTGGGCACTAGGAAAAGATTGCTTGTAAAGCCGTGGGGGTTAACGGCAACTCTTCGATGGCGCCCTTGGACAACATCTCCTCAACTTCCATGGAAATCATCTTGTCCTGATCAGGTGGGAGAGATAGTTCCCTGGGGATAGAAAACTGGACAGGCAGGGAAACAGACTCTAGGTGATAACCCCTTACGCATTGCAGAACCCAAGCATCTGAGGTTATATCTGCCCACCCTTGGTAGAATAACGCTAGCCTACCCGCTACCCGTACATGAGTGAGAGGGGAAGAAAGGATACTCACCGTAAGGATGTCTGCCCGAAGCGCCACCACAGGGGTATCTGGGGCCCCATGATCTCCCTCTGGCCGGAAAGAAGGGAGGTATCCTTGGATCCTGAAATCCTCGAGAAGGAAAGAAGGAACCTCTGGTGGCACGGAACGAGCTTTGGAAACCACGGCCGGGTGGACGGTTCCTTCTACGCCCGGCCCCTCCAAAAACCTTGGGCGCGAACACGCGTTTCATGTTCGCCTGCGCTTTGTCAATTGCCGTAAAGGTCTTGACATAAGATCCCATGTCTTTCACGAAGGAGGTGCCGAACAACATTCCTTCATCAGCCGGATCAGGCTCCGCCACTGTCATAGCAGCCAATTTAGGGTCGATCTTCAGGAGAATCGCCTTATGTTTCTCTGAAGACATAGCCGTATTAGCGTTCCCCAAAAGGCAGATAGCCCGTTGGACCCATCCAATGGCCACATCCACATCCAAAACTGAGTCCCCAGTTCTGGCGGCGTCAAGAAGCTCGTACAGCTTTGACAGAGGGCCCAGTGTATCCAGGATCTTGTCCTGGCATCCGTTCAGGGAGTGGTCAAGACCCTTGTTGGGTTTCCAGCCCGACTTATTCAGGAACTGGGCAATCTGGGGGTCAATGTCTGGGGTCTTACAGGCTGCACCTGGGAGAGAAGGCCTTGGGCATTCGGCGCGCAACTTATTGTGGCCCTCTTTGGAAAGGGGTGTGTGCATACGTTTAGCCACATATTGGGCGATATGATCTGGAGGGACCCATTCAGCAGACCGCGGGTGACGGAGGTCGTCCGGGTCAAACAGGGGGTTACCCTGTGGGTCAAAAAGTGCCTTACCATCCCCAGTGGGGCCCGTCACCTTACCCCGGGCTTTGGCAGAGGACCCAGAAGGGGTTATTCCCGTATGGGGTAGGTCCTCGCCCGACTCCCTCTCGACAAATGAGTCGTACTCCATAACATCGGAATCATCCTCCACACTCCGGTCGGATTCCGACCCATCATCCAGGGCTCTAGCCCGTTTCCATAATCTAGCCTTTTTAGCCTGGCCAGGGGCTCTTTTGCGCGTGGGAGGCGCGCCATCTGAGACCGCCTCTAGCATGTCAGTCATGGCAGGTAAAACCTGCATCGAGGAGTGGGAGCCGATATGTCTAGACTTCGCCTTCGCCTTACGGGTTCCAGGCACAATCTGGGCAGGGCAAGGGGACCCCACACCCAGGGGGGCAGGGGTTGCCAGGGAAGGCAAAATAATAAAGTGCAGTGACTAGGAAAAGGAAGAGGAAACAGCCCCCATGGCTGAGGCAATCGTCTTCTGTAGGGAGGAATTCCTCTCCTTCCTCCAAGTGACTTACCATTCCCCACACGGAGCCCTACCAACATCACACCTCCTAGGTTTCCAATCACCAACGGCACCTGACAGGGTGGCCCTCTCTCGCCCCTCTTGGTCGCCCTTGATACGCACCAACCCGGCGATTGAGGGAGTAACCATTAGAGGTGAATTCTTATGCTAACCAACCCAGACCAATCAATCGACTCAATACTTTCCTACAAAGCACACAATGATCTGGGCCAGTGTTCAGCACTGGGAGTCTCATGGCTAGGCTGCATAGCCTCTATTAAAATTAATTTCCTCCCTAGACTTCTCTACCTCTTCCAAACTCTTCCTATCTCATTCCATAGAGCAGATTTAAAAGCCCTACAATCAGCCGTAGATACCTTCAGATGGAACGGCCGCAAGCCCCAAGACTGGGCCAACCAAATTTCTCTCACTACCACTCAGCAGCACAATCAGCCCAGATTCAACACTGGTACTCCCCACCACAAACTAAACGATGGGTTGACCTCAAACACATAATATTCGAATGGGACCACTCAAACCACACCGACCCTTGCCCCCCCCCCCTCCCAAGGGTCCCCGCGATCACGCACTCCATAGACCTATGAGATAAACTGCTGGACAAATTCGAGCTCTCGTCACTCCTATCCCCTATGACACCAAGCTGAAGGAACAAACTATTCCCATCGGGCCTAACCCCAGCACACTTCGCCCACTTTGAGCAACAAGACATATCAAGACTAGGTCACCTGTGCCACAACAGTGCTGTCATCAAATAAACTGACATCCACGACTCTAGCTCCCTGACAGCGTTTGATCATTTTAGATACATTGAAATACGCAGCTTTTCTTAAACCCCAATCATACAACAAGCCGGCACAGCACCACTCACCCAGTTTGAACTGGACTGCATGGCCCACCCATCCAGAAAGGGACAAATATCGGACCTCTACATAACCTTGGCAACTCATCCCACTCAAATAACACTCACATACATCGCAGTATATGAGAAATACAGGGGAACAAAGTGCTGACCTTTGCATAAGGATAAACAGATGATGCCCAACAGTACATTTCAAAGCACATACACACATACATAGCAAAACCAAACATTTGTAAAGACTTCAGTTTTTTAAGACCAAAAGCAGGTATTCTAAGCAAAGAATATTCAGGTCACCAAAATAAATAATCGTTCATGTTGTATAGATGCTGCGGTCAGTTGCAATATTCAATTTAATCAGATAAAATACAATTTTACAACGAGCAATATCTCCATCACTTTGTAATTGCTCAAAAAGAGTAACATTGTATATCTAATTTACAATATAATAGGTACCCTTGTCAAAAACATTTTATAGATAAACCATGCAAATTATATTAAAAACTAAATCATGTTCTTGTATTGTATGAAGTGATGATATACATTTTTCACGTCTTTTTTGAGTATATCTATTTAATATTTCAGATATTTATGTTGATTTAT